>NC_135327.1:58635255-58937078 GCF_023851605.1 Tamandua tetradactyla | reverse complement strand
GAGAGAGGGAGAGACAGAGTGACAAAGGGAGAGAGAGGAGGGAGGGAGGGAGAAAGGCAAGGAGGGAGGAAGACAGAGACAGAGAGCAAGAAAGGAAGAGGGAGGGAGGAAAGGAAGCCAAGGGAGGGAGATACAGTGAGGGAGGGTAGAAGGAGGGTCTCCTGGGGACCGATGATGGTGGCCCCCAACGCCGCCGATGGACACACCATGGTCAGCCACCCACCTGACCCTCGGTGGATGGGGGGATGACAGGTCCTGGTACCCCAGCAGCAAGGATGCTTTCTCCCTGTCTCCTGCGAGCAACTTCTGATGGGGTAACTGTGCAGGGTGACGCGCGCCCTGATTTACAGAAGGAGGCAGGCGGGCCCCAGCTGAGACGGCGGCTCCTGGCTCTGCTAAGGACCTCAGACAAAGTCCTCTCCTATCGGGGAGACATCCTGAGTCCACCTCTACTCGGAAGGCTGATTCTGAAAAATGAAATCAACATCCACTCCGAGGACAGGACAAGCCACCCTGCCTGGCATGTCCTCGCTGCCCGTGCCCAGGCCTGGCAACCATGGCGAGTGTGACCTCTCCTGCCCACACGATAAAGGAAATGTGTGCCGGGTGCCTGTGGACGAGCTGTGCTGGGGAGGAGCTGAGTGAGCATAGGTTGAGTCCCTCTGCTGCGGCTGCCAGGCTCTCAGGGATCCCTGCAGTCCCTCTCGCTCCCTTCCCTAGACAGGACTGTACCCAGCAAGGAGGAAAGGGGCCTTGGCCGACCCTGTGCCAGGGACAGGCCTCACTCCATCCGCGCCAGTCTGCCCACCACCCATGTGGGCCAGGGCTGAGCCTGGTATAGGGCCACAGCAGTGCCCACTCCAAGCAGCGCAGTCCAGCCACGCAGGGTTGCCGACCTTCCCTGTGCACACCGAGGAGGCTGAGGAGAGGTAAGTGGCCTGCTGAATGCTGCCCCTGGGGAACAGGAGCTGGCCGGGGTGCTGACCGTGTGACCCCCGCGGAGCTGCTTTCCACAGATCACCCCATTAGGGGGAACCTGTGGGGGGAGAAGTTCCTTGGGCAGGGGAGGGGCCCGATTTGTGACTATCCGAGCACCCAGCAGGTGCAAGGTGCCATGAACGAGTCTGTGACCACCCGCGAATCACACAACGGCGCTGCCAGCAGTGACGCCAGGTGCTACCTACAGATACATGGTGGGTCTCCAGGTGCATCTCCAGGGGCCAGATGAGGACACCAACGCCCAGGTAGCGTGGGTACACACTCAGCTGAGTGCCTGCCCAGCATCATGCCCCTCCTGTGGAACACGGTCCCCCTGGAGAGATGCCCTTCCCGGAAACTGGTCCATGAGGTCTGATGGAGCTGTCTCTGTTCCTCTAGCTACAGGGGCAATTGCAACCCAGCCTGACCAACCAGAACATTCCATTTAGAGCGACTGGTTCAGGGTTAAGGCAAGATGTAAATGAGACCGATGAGATGCAACTCCAGGGCTTTGCTGAGCTTGTAAAAAAGAAAAGCTCTTGTTTTGCTCGGTTTGCCAACTCTATGAATAATGTCAATCTGAAGGTGATGGAGGCATCAGTGGGGAAAGCAGGGCCGGGAGATGGGGAGACCATTCCTGAGGACAGAGGAGGAGTTTTCGGATCCAGCTATGCCTGAACCCACAATGGAAAGTTCAGTTACATATGCCAATAATCTTTGTGTCTGTCTTTCTGACTCTCCCCCTCTCAAAGTCATTTTGAGTTGAGTCAGAAAAGCAGGAGGGGCCACAAATGCCACTTCATGAGTCCGAATGAGCAAGGTACTGGTAAATGCCCACAACTGGTTCTCTGGTTTTCAGGGAAAGGGGACGATTTGTAGCACTGGACAATTTCCATGGTGTAAATACCCCCAACTCAACCATTTCAGGCTACCAACATGCCATCCCTGACCAGAGATCCAGGACGAGACATGCATGATTGGCTCATGGGAGCTGTTAAGAGCCAGCTCGAGCCACCATGGTCCTAGGCCAGGGACACAGATTCTGTCATTAAGCATTCAATGAAATTCATTTTGGTCTATTTAAGCACAGCCTAGTCTGAAGACAGAGATACTCGTTATCCACCAGCATCTGGAAATGAACCGGGCAGGGGCAGCCCAGGAGAACTGGCTAAGGCCTAAATAGGCATTGATCATGTTAGCAACCAGAGGCCTTCTCCGCCCTCTTGGATGGAGTGGGGCCAGGAAGGATACACCCACCAAGGGCTTGCATGAGCTGGGCTCTGTGCAAGAGGCCTTCACTTTAAGGACTGTGGGGGTCTTACCACCGCCTCCTTGCCAAGGCAACCAGCTCAAATAGGGTAAGTGGCATGGCCCTGACTCAATAGCCCTAACTGCTGAGACAAAGAGCTCTGCTGGAGCTGAAGGAAATACAGACAGAGGTATGGTGTTGACATGCCCCCATCCCACAAAATCCCCCAATACTTGCACATTCTCTCCCATCCAGGCCTTGAACACACTGCTTATTTTACTTATATTTTTTTGAGCTCAAAATTTGTTCTGCATTAAAGGGAGTGTGATGAAATGAGCTGTGCAGCTTGATGTCAATGTAGAGCATATGGCAGGCCACGTTTGACATGGGGCTTCCGGTGACACCTTTGAAGCAGTACCACCACATGCCCAGCCTCCGTGTTGAAGCTGGGCCCTTGTGACCTGTGCAAATGATGCCCAATTGAAAGCTAAAATCAAGATAACAAGAGAACACCCTGCTTGAAGGTCTGCCAGGCAATTATCTAGATACTGTCTTTATGCTGAGGTGTGTACATCCATAAATGCAGCTTTCCTCTGGATGAGGGAGGAACTAATGCAGTTTTGAAGTCAGACTCATACTAGATAAGTCTGTAAGTCCAAATATGGACTCTCAGGAGTACCACGAGACTTGTTGGGAAGGTACACAATTGCCCATTATGGTAGCACTGTGGGATCACAAACAATGAAACATGAGAACATTAGATTCCTAAAAGCAGGGGTCTCTTCTGTTTCACTGTCCATGGAATCCCTGATATCCAGGATGGATGGAGGGATGGATGGATAGGTGGGCTGAAGAGTGGATGGGTGGGTGGGTGGACAGATGGGTTGATAGGTGGATGGGTGAATGGATGAATGGATGGATAGATGAATGAATAGACTGGATGGTTGACTGGGTGGACACATGCCTGGACAGGTGGATAGATGGGTGGGTGGAGTGATGGGTGGATGGGTAAGTGGATAAATGGGAGAATGGAGGATGGATGGGTGGATGGATGGGTGGATGAGTGGGTGGATAGACAGATGGATAAGTAGATAAATAGATGAATAGATGAATTGGATGGATGGGTGGATAGATGGATGATTGGAAGGACAGGTGGGTGGTTGGGTGGATGGATGAGTGGGTAGATAGATGGGTGGATGGACTGGGTGGATGGGTGATTGGATGAATGAATGGGTGGACAGACGGATAGACAGATTAGATGGATGGGTGGATAGATGGATGGGTGAAGGGATGGACAGAGGGGTAGGGGGATGGATAGATGGGTGGGTGGATAGATGAAGAATAGGTGGATGCATGAATGGATGGATGGATGGAAAGATGGGTAGAAGGCTGGGTGGGTGGATGCATGCATGGATGAGTGGATAGATGGGTGGGTGGATGAATGGATGGATGGGTGAGTAGATGGGTGAATGTATGGGTAGGATGGGTAGGTGGATGGATGGATGGAGGATAGGTGGTGGGTGGATGGATGGATGACTGCATAGGTGGATGCATACATCAATGGGTGGGCAGATGGGTGGGTAGATGGTTGGAAGGATAGGTGGGTGGATGGATAGACAGGTGGATCAGATGTATGCAATATATTCTTCTTTTCCTTAATTTATACCAAAGCATCACCACCTTCTCCACATCCTCAGCCTGTCCTGTCTTTCCAGGTTGGACATTGGCTCCAGCCCCCAGACGCCAATGACGATGATTCATTTTCTGGACCGTTGAGTCCTCCCATCTACCTAATGTCCTATCTCCTCAGTGACTTGCTTAGCCTACTTTAAAATGTTCCAAGTTGGGACTATTAGAAAGTAAACGGCATTCCAGGGCCACCTTGAGGTTGCAGGGTTAAAGAATGGGCCAAGATTTTTTGGGGACGATTTCTAGAACTTATCTCATACACAGTGATTCCTACCCACTTGGGAAATGCACAGTAGTTCTTATTCTATTTCCTATTAAAAATAATCTTGTAAGACACTCATGGGAACAATGAAAAAGGGGAATCCATCTCAGGATGGAACAGACTGTAGGCTTCCCAAGTGGTACTGGGTTCTGATGAGAATTCACAGCCCTTCGTGGTGGCTCCAGAGGATTCTAGTGTTTTCATGCTTAATTTTCAATTTGCATCTTTAAAAGGTAACATTTGATCCAGATGAGTTGGTCTAGTCTGGTAATATTTATCTGTAAAGAACATATTTTAATTCCTTATGGAGTAGGAGGGAACTGTTTTTAATTTTAAGGTCTGAGGTTACGTGAGGAGTGTTGCAGGGGAACGGCTTGTCTCTCTCTGAGTCTAGTGCATCCATGTTTACGCGACAGCGGGACATGGGTACAAAGGTGGGAGAGGCTGCAGGTCAAGGACATTTCTTGTGCAGCTGCTGAGCCAGGCCAGGTTAAGGGGGCACAGCAGCTGGGGGTAGCCCCTGCCCCGGAATCTGCAGCTCCACACACCCGCGCTGGCCAACATTCAGCCCCGGAAGGCAAAAACATCTTGAAACCATGCAGTGCTTTCCTTTTGACAAAACCACCCCATGGTCTTCTACACTGAACACCTCCCAGAGCCCACAATGCTGCACTGCAGAGGGAAGAGGCCCACGAGGCTGTGTGGCTCTGAAAGCCCGTGATTACTCCAGATGCCCGAGTCCAGTGGGCCCCAGGTGCTGCGGCAGCTGCCTCTGGAACCCTTTTTAGACAAGCACGGGGCACAGGAGCATCCATCCCACAGACACTTGAGAGGGGCTGTGCAGGTGCCAGGAGCCCCTGTAGCAGCCTGGACATCTGCCTCTACCCAGTGCCACCTGGGCACTACCAGCAAAGAGACTGGTGCCGTGAAGGAGCTTGAGAGGAGGACACCTCCCCTCCCCCTGTTCCTGTCCTCAAGATCCTGTCCTGTCACCATGCTGTGAGCACTGGGACCTGGTTAGGTGTGTTAGCTGCATGCAGAAGATAAGGCATTGCAGGAAGGCTACGTTAAATTCTCTTCTTTTTTTTTTTCACAAATTGTATTAAGGCACAATAAAGAAACAGCAAGTGCACTGGTTTTACAGCTGTAGACGGACACATTTTTATATATGTATATGCCGATGTAAGTGGCACCCAGATGGAGATGTAGAACATTTCTGGCAACCCCGAAGTTTCCCTCACACTCATTCCCTGCAATGCGTCCACTCCCTGAGCTAGACCCCTGCTCCATGTCAGCATGGGTGCGGCAGGAGTACTAACACACCCAGATCCTGGGAACCTGTGGATGCAGAAGGAGAGGACCCCAAGGAGGGGGAGCTTCCGGGACCACCATCACACAAGTCGGGGAGACAGGAGGGCCAGCACCAGATGACGACAGGGGATGATGGACGCGGAGATCAGATGGAAGTGCAGCCATGGGCCAAGGCAGGCAGGAAAAGGCGAAGGGCCTCCAGAAGAGACGCAGCCCACAGGCCAGTTCATTTTAGACTCTGGCCTCCAGAGCTATAAGATAACAGCTCCGGGATGTTTTAAGTCACTGAGCTTGGGGTAATTCGCTATGGCAGCAGCAGGAAACAAATGCAGTCAGATTTGTCTGTTCTGGACCCTCGCATGGAAGGATTACACAGTGCACACTCTTACGTGCCAGGCTGCATCGGCTCAGCGATGTGTCTGCAATTGCACATAGCCCGCTGCATCCATTTCTGGGCTGGGCTCCATCGTGCAGACACAATACCATCCTATCCATCCTCCTACACGCGCACACTTGGGTAACGCCCAGCCTGAGGCTACGGTGAATGTGGTTTCTGTGAACATTTCTGAACATGGATCTCCAGAAAGGAAGGGAAGCCATGGCGCGGTGGGCACGAGCCTGCCCGTGAGCCTTTGCTTTCTCAGGTGTCTGGAGAAGGACTTGGTCGTGTGTCACAGGGGTGTGACCCCCACCCATAGGGATGGCAGACTGGCAAAGGGGACAGTGGTCCCTGGTTAGAAAGGACTTTGGAAATCCCAGGTTAGTTCTGCCTTCTCCTCCCTGGGGGGTCTGGCATGTCAGCGGTGACCCTCCCCTAGCCCTTCTGTGTGGCTGTCTTCCCACACAGGACATGAATCTCCTAACATCCCATAAGACACCTGAGGAAGGGCCCTCTTTAGTGGCTTCACTGCTGGGTCCCCAGGCACAGTGGGGCTGAACCAATATCTGCCTAATGAATGAATGAAGGACTCAATCACAATCAATCAGCGAACCAACCAACCTCCTACGTGCTCTCTTTGCCAATCCCAACAAAATCCCAACACTGGATGAAAAACCCAAAGAACTAGCAGAGAACTTGGAACCCTTAGAGCAAAGTACAAGATCTTTTCTTCACAGGAAAATGTGGAACATATTGATCCAAACCAAGGGGCAGTATTTAGGTGACAGATGACATTTACGATCTATAAAGATGATCGTGACTAAACTGCTCAATGCTGGTAACTATGTTTTGACAGATCCAGTCTAACTATTTATTCTGGAACAAAAATAAACCCAGCAGGGGAGCTGATCCCCCTGAGTTATGATATACAGATATAGATACAGAGGTGCACGTATCTATCTATATATGCACACATTCGCACTTCTGCCTCGGGTTTCTCTGCCTTGACACAGATATGGGAATATTAGCTGGTTTAATAATAGGGGACGAGGCTGTGGCTAGAGCGTATGTGGTCCCACCGCCCCGACTCCATGGGTGATTTTCTTGTTTTTATCTTCCCTCCACAGGGAGGAAGATGTTGTTTAGTCTGCCAAAGCTGCTGGAAGGCAACACACCAGAGACGGATTGGCTTTTAATAAAAGGGGGGTTATTTCATCAGTTCTTCAGAGGAAAGGCAGCTAACTTTCAACTGACGTTCTTTCTTATGTGGGAAGGCACAGGGTGATCTCTGCTGGCCTTCTGTCCAGGAGGCCTCTGGGTTCCAACAACTTTCCCTGGGGTGATTCCTTTCTGCATCTCCAAAGGCCTGGGCTGAGCTGCAAGTGCTGAGATGAAGTGTGCTGAGATGCTTGGGCTGTGCTACAGTGAGCTCTCTCATTTAAGCACCAGCCAATTAAATCAAACACCAGTCATGCTTTCTAGCCAACTGCAGATGTAATCAGCAACAGATGAGCTTCACATGCCATTGGGTCATGTTCACAGCAATAGAACTAAGCACCTTCACCTGGTCAAGTTGACACCTGAGCCTAATTACCACAAGGGTCATGGGTCCCTAACTCGTCACTGGGCACTCAGGGGCACTCCAAGGTGCTGGTCCTGGCCACGCAGCAGGAGCTCAGCTCTGTGATGCTATCTTCTGCAACCCTAGATAATAGGCGGGCGTCTCTGGATGCCATAGGGTGGGATGTGCCTGCTATTTCACAGCCTGGAAGGGATGCTGAGACTGCCTGGCCCAGGAGTGGACAGAGGGGAGGTCTGGGGCAGCAGGAGGCCGCGTGGTGGCAGGAGATCTGGAGCCCCTCCAGAGTCAATCCTGGGACCACAAAACCACCCCACCCAGCCGTTAACTACCTCAGTAAAGGGAACGCAGCATTTTCTTAGCAACAACTGCCCCCCCCCCCCCAAAGAACAAAGCGTCCCATGCATAATCTCCAAGGCCCCCGGGTGTTTAGCATTTCCCCTCCACAAAAACTCAGGTTAATGGGAAATGCGGCCTTAAGAGCCCAGGGTGGGATTTTCACTCAAGTCCCCCCACTCCTCAGTCAGAGCCACAGGGGACAGCAGTCTGTCTTCCCTCCAGCTCTCAAAAGCCCAAACAGGTTCCAAAGGCCAAGGGCTGCGCCAGTTGCTCTGGGCACTGTTCACGCCACTGGATATTTCAGCAGAGTCAGGGCGCGTGAAATGTATCTGATGCTCTGATGCAAAGCTACTCTGGTCAGAGGGAAGGGCATGAAAATTAAACAGATTAACCCAAACTCCCAGAGAAGTGTCACCCATAAGACTCTAACAGCTGTCCTCACTGCTTTGGAAATTAAAATATAGAGAGAAAAACACAAGTGGCGGGGGTGGAGGGGCAGCTGGAATGGGCAGGAGCACCCGTTCCTCCTAGGCGGTGCCCAGGGCCTCTGGGTGGTGGTGTGAGATGGGCCAGGGCCTCCTGCCCCCCAAGCCTGTGTCCCCCTGCCCTGTCCCCCCCCGGATCCTCACCCCAGGCCTCCAGGCAACACTTTCTGGTCCACAGTGTAGGAAAAGACATGGCCCTTTCATCAGCATGGAACCGAGGTTGTCAGTCACCTACCTGCTTCAATAATATGTAATTAAGAATAGTATGGAGATATTTACATGAACCGGTGATCACATACTACAATTTTTAGTTTTTGTTTTTTTTTTTTCTGATAAACTGTGTCCTGCCTGACATTTTTGTTGTGTTTGGATAAGGAGAACAAAGTTCCACAGTTAAAGATGTTCACCTTTCCTCTGTCCTTTGGGTTTAAGGAATAAAGACAATTTAAAGTGTACTATTTTCCTGTATGCAAAATACAAAATCAGGAGCCTATACTGAAGCAGCTGGTGTGAATGTGCAGACACGTGGATTGTGAGCTGAATACAGCTGAGTGACGGCTCACCCATCTAGAGAATGCTGCAAAGAAGGACACAGCTTGATGTCCAGGCTAACCCGGTGATGGGGCAAAAGACCCCCTTCCCACTCTCAGAATCAATTCAGCCGCAAAGGGGTCATGAAGTGGTCACTTTCTAGATTGTCCTACCTCCAAAGAGGCTGACCACAGACCTCGCATTATGATGCTGAAGCAACTACTGGGCCAAATGCCAATTCCCAGGCTTCCTCTGTCTAAAAGGAAAAAGTTATGGAGTGCTAGGAGCTGCATTAGGCTAAGTTCAACTGCAAAGACACTCCTCCAAACCTGTGCCTTAAATCTGTAAAGGGACGTTTGCTCATTTAAACAAAGCCCAGAAGGAGGCAATCTGGGAGGGTTATAGCGGCTGGGGGATGGAAGAGACTTGTCTCCTTTGATGTTTCTGCTCCATGCATGCGTGGCTTCTATCTTCAAGGACAATTCATAGTTCAAAGTGGCTGCTGAAACTCTAGCCATCATTGCTATGTTCCACTCAGGAAAAAAGGAGAAAGGGAAAAAGGAGCAGGCGGAGGCAGAAGAGAAAAGTTGCAAAAGCAACTTTCCCAAAGTCCCACACAATGTTTCAGTTTAAACTGCATAACTTAGAAGATCTTATGGTCCCTGGCCTTTCCTTTTGCCCGCTGGAGCCCTTTGGCCTGGGCCGTTCCCTCACCCACTGGGTCCCCTGGGCCACTGTCCTCTTGCTTGCTGGGTCTCCTGGCCTGGGTTGCACTTCAGTGCTGGGGAGGGTTAGGAAAAGGGCCGTCCACCAGCCCCTCTAACTGCTCTGCCATGGAGTGGCTGGACGTTACTGGATGGCACGTCCAACCCGCCATCTTCCTCAGTCTCGGTGGCCCTTGCAGCAGGTGACAACAGAACTACAACAGCAGCAGGGGCTCCAGAGGGGAGGGGGCTGTCGAGAGGGCAGCGAGTCACCTGCCCCCTCACAGGTGGCAAGCACCCAAAGCACGCTAGGGGTCCTATTCTGCGAATCATACTCTTAGGAATATCGCCTCTTTGCACGTAAGTTGCAAAAACCTAAAATGTGATCCTATCATAATGCAAAGTCAGACCTCTGTAAATATTTAAGGCTGAAAACCTTTTGAGTGCGTTATCAATTCTAAGATAAATAACCGAGACTGATCTCCCTGAATGCTTATTCAATTCTAATGTGAGGACATGTTTCAGCAAATGTAAACAGCGAGTGAAGCCAGCGGAAAACAGAACCCCTGCGAGCTCCTGCCCCTCCATGGGCCAGAGCAGAAATGCCGCCCGGCAGGTGCCCTGTGCCTCTGCCAGCCCCTGGTCACTGCCCGCCCGCCTCGCTGCCTGGCAGGCACCCTGGGCTCCTGGTCGACTCGCTGCACAGGTGAGGCCAGGACTCAGTCCTGTGGCCTTGGCACTAAAAATCCAGCCAAGCACGGCCGGTGACACTTCGGCCAAGGGGTTGTTAAACTCCCACCCAGCTAAGCAGCTCCTTTGTTCACAGGCTCCAGGGGCCCCCAAGAGCTCTGCTAGGGCCCTGCACCAGTGAGAATTATTTATTTTTCCATCAAAAACAGCGGTGCACAAGCCATTCCAGCCAATCCTAGAGAACACGTAGGGCAATCCTAGAGAACACGTAGGGCAATATATAAGATTCCACAAAGGTTCAATGCACTAGAGTAACTTTCCAGAAACCTACAGCCTCCAGACGGGTTCCTGGACCAGATAAGTCCTAAAACCCAGAGGGCCCAGCCACTTCAGAACGTGAGACAGTTCCATCTCCCTACCCCATATTAGTGACAGCCCTTTCCAATGTGAAAAAGTCAGAATGACCACAGCCCAAATACCCTCAAAGAAAGGGATGGAAAGATCAAAGGTGATGGTGGAGTTATACAGAGAACATAGGGTTTAACAAACGGATATGAGTGCTGAATCATTATATTGATATTTCTTTTAGTCTCCAGTATCTTAGCACAGCTAGAAGTAAAAACCTAAAATTGTGGAACTGTAATCCATGTCAAACTCTGAAATATATTCTACAACTAATTGTGCTGTGCTTTGAAATTTATTGCTTTTTTGTATATATATATGTGTTATTTTAAAAAAAAAAAGAAAAAAAGTCAATTGTGATGATAAAAAAAAATTTATTCCTTCTAACACCATATATTCTGGGGAAACTAGAAGGAAAAATCTGAGAGGATCATATGGTAGCCCATGGCAAACTGGGATCTGTCCTGTAACTACTTATTGAAGAGTGCTTTGAAAACTGGCTTTTTTCTTTCTTTGCTTTGTATATATGTTACGTTATATAATAAAAAAAGTTTAAAAAAAGCTTAAAAAACGGCAGTGCAATTTAGCATTCACATTTACTGCTTTAACAACTTAAGCCATGCAATGTGACGACG
The DNA here is from genome assembly GCF_023851605.1 of Tamandua tetradactyla. Lineage (NCBI taxonomy): Eukaryota > Metazoa > Chordata > Mammalia > Pilosa > Myrmecophagidae > Tamandua > Tamandua tetradactyla. The sequence continues at coordinate 58,925,845 of NC_135327.1, read as the reverse complement.
GTGCCATTCCAGAGAACAGGACAGGGTTTTCCCAGGAGTCCTGGTGGGGAGCTGGGAGCCCCGGGGAAGCAGCCCCAGGGCTGCGCCGTCCAGCCTCAAGCATACCAGCAGATCGCGTCTCCCCTCAGAGGCCTGTATTTTTACAAACACAGGCTCAGTGAAGGCTTATGACACGGGTGGAAAAGTGCCGGAGCAGAAGGGGTGGGGACTGGGCTTTCACACAGCGAGCCCCCTCCCCCGCGAACCCTCCCCCATGGGGAGGGGGAAAGCAAAGACCTTATTGCCCAAGTTCCTCATCCTAGCCTGCCCCCCTGCCCTCCTCCCTCTTCCCCCGAAAAGCCTCATTTGTAAAGACTTTCTGGTGTTCGTCTCCTTGACATCAAATTTCATGTTGATCTAAATCATTCTACACAGTTAGGGCTGAAGCATCACTAGACTGACTGAGGCCCCTACCCACTGTTTCCACGCTCGTCCCACTCCCCAGGGGCCTCCACCCCTCACCCACATCTGAGGCCGAGAGCTTGGAGAGGCTGCAGAGGCGGGGGCGGACGCTGACATGACAGGTAGGGGGAACTCTGGGCTCAAAACCAGGAATTTGGGCAGCGTGGCAGTAGCTCAGGGGCAGAGTTCTCACCTGCCATGCCAGAGACCCAGGTTCAATTCCCAGTGCCTGCCCATGTGAAAAAAACAAACAAACAAACAAGGCAGTAATTTGGTTCCCAGGGGGCCCTGCCCCTGTCGGGATGTCTCCAGAATAAGCCTGAGTGCTTTCTGGAGCAGGGGTCTCCCTAAGCACACACCCCCACCCCACCGTGCTGACCTGGGGGCTCATAGACACAGACTCGGGGCTCCCTGCCCACCGACTCTCCCAAGGCGGGGTCGGCACGGGGACCCCCTGCAGGGCCCCCGACGCTGGGGCAGGCTGCACGTCCCGGAAGCGTCATGCCAAGAGCAGGGGCGGCAATGGTGTTCCGCCCAGACTGCAGATGCTTTAGGTTTGTACCCTATGCCCGTCTCGGTCTCCACTACTCAATTCGGCCACCTTAGCACAAAAGCAGCCACAGAAATTGCGTCACGAAGGGCTGGCTGTGCCAAGAAAACCTTACATACAGACACAGGCAGCGGCCCAGACCCGGGGGGTCTCCCCTCGAGCCCTAATCCAAACTGTCGGCTGCATGATGAGCTTCAAGACAGCAAGCACCTGAAATTAATACGAAGCCTGTTCCACGTGAGGGCTCATCCCCACCGTCATTGGAAGGGCTCCATCCCAAGGGTTTATGGCGCTTCCAGACAATAACACAACAGCAGGGGCGGCCAGACCTTTAAAAATCTATGTGTGTGAACATCACTAACACGTTAATAACCATAAATACATTTATACGCATGCTTGGGAGCACAAATGTCCTTGTGCTGTTAATCAATTAAATAAAACTTAATTTTTTTCCTCATCTTTTAACACATCTATCATTTTTTAAACTAAATAATAGTAATGCAGTCATTCTGGTATGTAAGTTATAAAATCATCAAGAAATATGGGGAAACCGCCGCACAGTGATGGACTCCCCAGCACCGGCTCTTTGCACAAAGCCTTGAGATTCCAGGGCTAGAGAGGGGGAAGGATGCGAAGTTGAGGGTGGACCCCCCCGGCCCGGCCTGCTCTCCCAGGGTGGGGGGCCCGGCCCCAGAGCTGCCACGAGGAGCCCTGCGTCTCCTGGCTCCAGCCCCTTTCCCATGGGTCAAGTTCTGGGGCACGGACAAGCCCGAGGAGGAGTGGGGAACACTCACCTCTAGGGGCAGCTGGCCGCTTCCAAATCGCAGGTGAGTTTGGTTTGGTGTACAGAGTTGTTTTTTTGTTTGTTTAATTTGCATTGTTTCTGAAATTGGAAAATTAAAAAATCTGGGTCTGGTTCCTTTAGAAGCAGTGGTGGGCAGGGCGTTCCCGGCTGAACAGCCGTGGACGAGGGGCGACGGGCATGCCTTGCCAGACTCATGAGGCCGGGTGGCCCCACGTGCTGCCTGCCACCCTCCTCCTCCCCTCGGCAGCACTCGGGAGGAGAGGACATTGTCACTTCTGTACCTCCACGTGCCTACAAAAGCGGAAAAGTGATCGCGCTTAAGGAAGCCGAGCCTTCCACGGAAGATGGGGACACATCCTCCCTGATGGAATGAAGCCAGCGTGGACTGGCTGCTCCCCTCGCTGGCCAGCACAAGGGGCTGAGGGCTGCTGAGTGGCCGGGGTGCGGGAGCCCCTGCCAGGGAGTGAACACTTGGACTGAGGCTTGGCATATGAAGGGGAGGGTGTGGGGGGAGAGGACACACCTGGGCAGAGGGCTAAGGTCAAAGGCAGGGCAGGGTGAAAGGAGAAAGGATGCTCCCCAAGAGCTGCTGCTGGACGTGAGACTCAAACCAAGATGCCTACAGAGTCCTCTGGTTTGAAGAGGTCCTGCTCCCTCTGCACACACATCTCAAGACACACAGCCCAGTTCAAGGTGCATAATAATTACACAATAATGCACGCATCATAATATTCTGTGCACGGGATATGCACAGGCGTAGGTGCATGATAATATATGTAGCAATTTCGATGGCGACGAGGTCGATGATGATGAGGAGGAGGAGGGAGAGGACCACTAACCCTCACGGAGGGGGTGTGCTCTGCCAGACGTGGCACTAACCCATTTTACAGAGGAAGAAGTGAGTTCCCCGGGGGGGGGGGGGGGGACCCACGTCTGTTTTGGGGGTAGGGATGGCAGCAGTTGGGGCTCCCGGTGCTGCACTCTAGCTAATGGATAGCTACAAGGTCTCCAGCTGGAATCCAGGGTCTGCTGCTTCTGAGCTGTGTGACCTTGGACAAGTTACTTAGCCTCTCTGTGCCCGGTAGGCCCTCGTCATGGAGAACTGCACACACAAGTATATACATGAGGTTGACGTGAAGATTGCATTAGCTCACACCAGGCAAGTGTGGCTTGGAGCTACCAGCCTGTGGCAAGGACTTACTAACCGCTGTCCTTTGCTGCTGGTGCCACTGAATCTCACCATTACTGAGCACTGACGGTTGGCACAATGCACAGTTCTCTGCAGGTGTTACTGTGTTTTGTCCTCGCAAGAACCTGCGAGCTGCACCCTCTTATTAGCTCAATACAGCAGCAGTGAAGAGGCATGTTCAGGGACACAGCTGGGAAGTCCACCTCCAGGGTCCATGCAGTGCTCATGACGCACTGGGGCTCTGTCACTGAACAAGGCTCGGCTCGCAGCAGTCACTCAGCCAGTGTCTGCGGGCTCGTGAACATGCCGATAATGACCTCTGGGCTGGGCTTTCATTCACAATTATCCGTTTTCCAAGAGGTCCTTTTCTGCCTCAACAGACGAGGCAAGCAGCCTCCCTGCCCACCCCATGGCCGCTTGGCACCAAACACTCATCCCCCTTTTCTCTCCAGGAACACAGGGTTCCCATCAGATCCCCCCTCGCCAGATGGAAGACCAGCTCACCCTGCCCCAGGCAGGCCCACACGAGGACCCCACACAAAGGTTGCTGTGCAGAAAGCAAACACAGGCCTCAGGTCAAACAGGAGAATGAAAAGGACATTCCTACAGTTGAGGCAGCGGGCCCGACTTGCTAGAAATTAAAAGAAAATAAATGGCAATGATCACAGGCTGGGCCCAGCAGGTGGCAGGCGTGGTGCCGCATCCGTGCTTTCTGCCCTCTGGACCGTCCCCTCTGCCCTCTGGACCGTCCCCAGCGAGGGCTGTAATCTCGGGCCCTGTCCAGTGCCTTCCCCAGCCGAGAGCCTCCCTAAGGGTCAACTGGTTATTATCAAGGAAGGCGATGCAGTAAAACGGTGGGGGGGAAGGAGGACTAACGCATTTGACATTTCTAGAGAACCGTCGGGGGGAGGCAAGGGTTTCTCCCCACCTCTGTGAAATGAATGTGCAATCTCGGGTTCTTGGGGAACGCTGTGAGAAACGGTCCGAGGTTCTTAGAAAATGTCAAATTTAACAGCATGGGAAAATGTCTTCAGAATCAGGAGATGGGAACTCAGGGGAGTTAAATTAACAACACAGTACAACATTTTGCCAAGGAATAAGCTGATATTTCCCCTTTATGGGACACTGCTCAGGGCAATATTTAATCTCTGGAGTTTAATGAACTTTTAAAACTGCTCAATAAATACTAGAGGTCATGGCAAGCACTGTCATAAGATAAATCCAGCCCTACTTCAATGGACTATATCCTTTTTGTTATTAAAAAAAGGCTAATTTTAATATTCCAGTCACTCAGGTCTCCGGAAAGCAACGTCAGGGCCTGGCAGGTTCCGTCCTGGAGGGTGGGATGCCACAAGGGGCAGGCTGAGCTCCACGGCCCGGGGAGTGGGACCCTGACAGCACGACGTCGCTCAATGGAGGAGAAGAACCCGCCGGGGCCAACTCCTGCAGCCTGTGGGGTGGGACACACGTCTGGATTTGAGACCAAACTCCACAGCAAAGCAACAGAAAGAGGGACTGGAAGTTGCATTTCTCTCCTGGGGCGCCCTAACAAAGGGGCCATAACCTGGGCACTTACGACCACAGCCTGATTTTATTCTCTCACCGGTCTGGAGGGCAGAAGTCCAAGGTGGCGGCAGGACTGGTTCCTTCTGGAGGGTGAAGGGGAGAATCTGACCCAGCCTCATTCCTGGCTCTTGGGGTGATCAACAACCCTGGGTGCTGGCCGGCAGTGGCTCGCCCCTCTGTCTCGTCCCCGTCTCTGTCCACACCTGCGCCCTCCCCTCTGGTGTCTCGGCCTCCCTCTCTGGCCGGGTTTAGGGTCCCCCCTAACTTGATATGGCCTCATCTCAGCTTCATCACCTCTGCAGAGACTCTGTTTCCACAGAGGGTGACAGTCACAGGTCCTGGGTGGACACGCATTTCGTTGGGCGGCTGTGCCATCCAGAACAGAAATGCAAAGTCGTTTTTACTCCACATCCCTGGATTCAGAAGGTGCGGCCTGAGCCGGCTGACCGCCTGCAGTACATGTGTTCGGCAACGCTCTCTGGGCATTTCTTGAAAGCATATCATGATGCTCAAAGCCACGCTCAACTGAAGCCTAATGTGGACTCTAGAGCACATAAAAAGTTCAAGAGGCAGTTTGGCTGTCAGGGCAGAGAGGGGCTTCGGCTTGGAGCAGAGTCACCAAGGGGTGTCCCCCATTTGCCCCTTGCTACCTTTCTGCAGGGAGAGGGAAGCACGCCTAGAGGAAGGAAGGAGCCAGCCCCCGCGGCCTCATTCCCACTGACGCTCAGCACGCCCAGGGCACGCCGGAGGACGTCATACTGGACAGGGACAACGTCCTCCCACTGTTCCTGCCCGTCTAGCAGCCCAGACAAGCCACCAAGGCGAAATGCTCCCCCGTCTTGTTTTCTGACCTAAGGATCATTCTGTTTACATTCCCCTAAGGGAGGGAAGAGGAAAGTTGGATCAACTGATCTCAGTAACCAAACACAAAGACGCGAAGGCCAGGAAGCATTCCCACGGGAAATGAAGTGAACAGATATTAAATGCATTTCTTTGCCTGCTAACAAAGGGCAGCTACTTAGTTGGCCACAATGCCCCTCTGCCAAACAGAAGGTTTTCCCGGACAGTCAGATGAGTGGCAGCGGGTGGGGTGGCTGGCCGGGCCCCTGAGGGAGAGAGGCCTGTCGGTCACCCTGGAAACTAAGTCCCACCAGGCACCTGTCCTGGACCCGGCAGGCTGCTGCACCAGCACCGACCTTTTCTCCTGTGCAGGTGCCATGCAGCCGCTCAGCCCCTCTCCCTCCCCAAACCTATTTGGATAAATCACTGCTTTACTGGGCTCACTCACTCGGCAGGTCACAGAATGGGCACAGCTCGGGGATGTATTCTAGAACATTCTTTCCACTTCCAAGTGTTCTGAGGCCTGGGGGCAAGTACAACGTTCCTGCTGGCACAACCCACCCCACCCAGACAGGATAAAAACTAGAGACAGGAGCAGCGTGCTGCAGTTGGCATGCTCTAGAGAGCTGCTGCTTTCTTTTTCCCAGTTCATATTACTTAATAATATGTCTATAATAAGTGATTTTTAATTACAGAGTTATTTCAGAGAACTTGGAAAGCTGAAACAATAAAAAGGAAGAAAATCTAGAAGTTTCCCACCCTTGGTGCTTCTGGCACTTGGAGCTGGGTAGTGAGTCCTGGGTGTGGGCATCCTGGGTACTGCAGGGTGTGAGCAGCGTCCCTGCCTCCACCCACCAGATGCCAGCAGTGCCCCCACCCCAGCACCACAACCAAAAACATCCCTGGGCATTGCCAGATGTCCCTGGGTCAGGTGAGAAGCAGTGACCCAGGCAGTAACCACTGCTCGCACCGCGTTGGCCCTTCCTCCCATTCTCTCCTGGGCATGTGCCACTTCAAGCCCCATATCCATTCCAGGTCATTCATTGCTCAGTGGCTCCTGTGTGCCAGGCGCTGGAACCAGGCACGAGGAATACTCTGGCAAATAAGAAAGGTGTGTCCACCTCTCATGGGGACACAGATCATAGCCAAGGAAGCAAAACTATGATTTACAAGCTGTGCAAAGAGCCAGGCATGTCCAGTAGGACACAAGACAGGGTCAGGCGATAAACAGCGTCTGGACAGGCCACCTGTGTGACCCAAAAGGAAGAGCCAGCCCGAGGGAGAGAGCTCAGGCAGGGCAAAGCCCCGCCTCCCTCCATCTCCTGCGGTAGGCCATGTACCCATTTCAGTCCCAGGCTGTGCTCGGGAATCAGGCCTACGCAGACTTTGAGACGAACCTGTAGCAATTTCTTTATCGGTAAACAAAAACAAAGGAACGGCAACACTAAAAAAACCATGATCAGTTTAGCCATTTGGATCAGAAAGCTTTTAAGAAGAGTTTGCAATTTAACTTAGGAATTCTACTACTTAAAATAGCTCCTAAAGGGAGAAAAATTCAAAAGTGAAAAAATTTAACTTCAAGGCTGTTTATCTCAAAGCTGTCTGTAATTGTGCAATTTTGAAACAATGTTCATGTCCAAATGTAAGGGATTACTTAAATACAGTTTGTTATGCTTTCACATAGATAATTAAACTTTATGTTTTAGATACATTTTGTTTCCATGCGACAGCCCCAGGACATATTGTTAAATGAAAAAAGCAGACTATAAAATTGCTCAAAGTGCGTGTGTGTGCTTGGGCTATGTGAACAAATCAAGGCGCGGCATATTATAAATATCACAATCTCTCAGCTTTAGATGACAAAATAGAAAAATGGGCAAAAGGCATGAGAATTTCTTAGGTGACATATATAGTCAAAAATTAGATAAAGAGATAGTAAACCTTTATCTGCTATCAGGAAAACACAAGTCAAGTAACAATATCAACCCGCACCCATTCAAGGTCACAAATTAAGAAGCAGGACAGCAACACCTGGGAGGCAGCGTGGGCCCCCAGCCTCCCTGAGCCCTCCGTGGAATCACAGCCATCCTGGAGAAGAACGTGGCAAAATGGTGCCATGTGGAGCACCCCCTCCTCCGGGCGCAGAAATCCCAGGCCCAAGAGACACTCCCACCTGGGTGCTGATGGAAACTTGGAAAATAGTATTCTTTAATTTTATTTTTTGCATGGGCAGGCACCGGGAATCGAACCCAGGTCTCCGGCATGGCAGGTGAGAACTCTGCCACTGATCCACCCGTCGCACTGCCTGAAAATAATGTTCTTAACTGCAAAGGTGCAGACCAAACCCCGATGCCCACACACCGCACAAACGATACACTGGGGAATTCAGACACTGGGGTATTATATGGGGTCAAAACGTCTGCTTTAGGAATCACACCAAGATAATTTTGAGTGAAAAACAGTAAGTGCCCAAAGATTACATTCTCCATGATACCCATTTATTAAAGTCAAAGCAACTGAAACCAAAAAATACACGCTTTTTGTTAAACATGCAGATGTGGTGAAACTACACAAAAAAGAAAAGAAAGGGAACACAGCATGATTCGAGTGAGTGGTTACATGGGGTGGAGCCAGAGGGCGGTGGGGGCAGGGATTGGACGGGGAGCACCCACAGAGGTGGACATGTTCTTGTGCTCTCGTTCATGCCAGGTGGTCATTTCACGGGGGTTGTTATTCAGTTAAATTTATAAAAGAGAGGCTGTAAAGACCCACATGTGAGAATGTTGTAGAAACCAAGTACCAAGATTAATCTGTGTACCTGGCCCCAAATAAAAGGGGTGGTGTGTATGTTTTATCAGGGGTTCCACTGGGAGTTCTCAGAGATGAGAAGGACATGTACCTTTTACTGCAATCCCTCTCAACTGCAAGGTTTTCCTTCCTCACCATGGGCACACTGTGTGCATTTTATTATACTTTTTTTTTTTTTTTACAAAAGAGCAAATTTGTAAAAGAATGCAACCCTGTAACATAAACTTGAACAGCCCCTAACCTGAGAGCAGGGAGGACTCTGCCTGAGAGCAGGCGTGTGGCCACACGTAGGGCCTCGGGGTCTGTCCTTGGGACACTGCAGAGCCACAGCTCATTCCACTTGGAGAGCCCAGCTGTGCCCTCTCCCAGCCTTTAGGTGCCCGTGGGTTCCACATCTCGTGCTCTTTCCTGAAGGCACATCACATCAGGACCTACGGCAGCTCCACGGCAGCGACTACAAGTTACTGAGTGCTCCATTCCACACCGGGCCCTCGGCTTCAGGCTACAGAAATCCCGGCAGTGGGCAGCTCCAGCCCCACTGGGGAAATGAAGCGTTTCAGAGGTCAAAGAATCTATCCGAGCCTGTCCAGTACAGGTGGGAGCAGGTAAATCCTGTCCGGTCTGCCTGTCAAAGAGCATGGGCATCTACAGCCTTCACAGTTCCCCTAGAGGACTGAGCACGGGGTCTGGGCCCAGAATTTGCTGGGACCTCACCAGGAAGGGCTGATGGGAATTGAAAGAATCTCAGGTAGGACCACTGGGGGGTAAGCAGCCTGCCGACCTGGAAAGGGCAGCCCCCAAGAGTAGAATCCAGTTATCTAACATCTAATGGCCAAAAGAAGGCACCACAGATCCTCGGGCATGATCCTGGGTTTTTCCTTTTGGAGAAAACCTGGAGGTGTCTTCCCGGGATTCTTCCAGAAGTCAGGCGTGGGAAAGCACTGTGGTTCTGGGTGAACCACCTAGTGGGTCAAGACCCTCGCCTGCAATGGAGGTGGGGGGGACTTGGTCCCCTTTCCAGGAAGTGAGTCCCCTCTCCCCAGAGAGTTCAGGTGTCAGGACAAGCTGCCATCCTGGCCAACAGCAAAGCTGAGTTTATGGCTGGAGTGTCCACTATGTGCGGGAATGGCCAGGTCCTCCCGAAGCTTAGGTCCAGCTCAGGAGACAGGCATCAAAATACCCACACTCGTGATGTTTTGATTACAGTTATGACACATGTAGTGAAGGACAAGTAGAGAGAGTCTGGGGCACTGTGGGGGTCTGGGCAGTGAGAGGGTCTCTGAAGAAATAGTATTTAGGCCAAGCTTTAAAGAGGGGGTGGGTGGTGGGTGAGGCAGGTGAGGAGGAGGAATAAGATGATTTTAGGGGTGGAAACAGCACTGTGAAGTCCTGAGGCTGAGAGCTCGGCATGTGGTGAGGCCAAGGCTAATGTGGCCACAGAGTGGCCAGAAGCCGAGGAGTGGCCAGGAGGGGTAGCGGGGAGAGTAGAAAAGTCCAGTAATATGCCTTGGAATATGGCAGGACAGGTATTCAGCCAAGCATTGCCCCTGATAGCTGGGGTTTCCCCAGTAAAGACAAAGATGAGCTGGTGAGACAGGAAGAGTTCACTAGACCAAAACCTAAGTGGAAGTGGGAATTCAGACACTGGCTCCACTGGTTTTGCCCTGTGGGAATTTGCCAAACTAGCCGTCTCAGTGCTGGTTTTTGCACCCTTGTGAAGAAGGGAAGGGGCTGGTTGTGGGGAAAGAAGAAAATGCATAGGGCCTTCTAAGATGGGGAAATCTCATGTGAAATGCTATCCCAGAAAGCTGGGATTTCAAAGTACACACTGTGGGTAAGGTGTAAACTCCTCCCCCTGCCACCTCCAAGAGGCTGCAGAGAAAGGTGGCTCAGGTGCAGGATGTAAATTTATGACCTCTGGATGATTCAAACAAATACCCAAGTTATGAATTTCGTTTAAGGGGCTTCTAAACTGGTGATGTCTGTGATGCCTGGCAAAACAACAACAACAACAATGAAAATCCTCTCGGGAGCCACATAACTTCATTCTACACTTCAAAAGAGTCTTACCAGCAATCACCCATGGAAAATGGAAAGCTCAGAGTTCAGTATAACTAAATATAACTCAGAGCTCAATATCCACTAAATATAAGTAGCTAGAAATGCTCAGGGAAGCAGGCATTATGCACTAGAACAAATAGAAAGCATAGAAAAGAGAAACAGAAGTGTACACATCACAATTTAGAGTCATCAGATTTTGATTCTGAAATAACTATGTTTATGTTTAAAAAGATTTTTAGAGCTTTGAATTATCTGCAGAGAACAGGAAACTATAAAAAAATAATGAAAAGATTTGAAAATGAACCAAATACAACAGCAAGAAATGAAAAATAAAGAAACTGCAATTTAAAACTCAATGGGTGGGGTAAAGGGCATTATAGATACTGCTGAAGAAAGAATAGGTGAAGTGGAATACAGGTCAGAAGAAATTACTTAGAATGCAATACAGGCAGATAAAGAGATTGGAAAGAATATGTTAAGAGAGATGGAAGATGAAATGAGAAGTACTAGATATCACGATGGACATTCAGAGACTGCAGGGCCCACATAGTCTCAGGTCACCCCAGATTCCCAGCTCCCAGATCACGCATAATGAACGCCAGAACCGTATGGGGGGAAGCATGGCACTTCCCCATCCTGATCAGGCTTGGTTAAGATGCCACATCTTTAGCAACCCCAGCCTGGCCTGAAAGGCCCTCCATGACACCCATTGCCCCCTCCTTTGATGACAACTCCCTTTGTCTCTAAGTGGGGCAAGAATGGCAGATGCCACTGACACCCTGATCATGGGGCAATCCACTCTCCAAGTGGCTGGCCTTTTTCAAATACCAGGAATTTCTGTTCACTTGCTTTTCCTTTCAGCATGTGAATCTCTCATTCTTCTTATAATCCCAATGAAACATGACTTCTACTTCCCTATTCCGTGTCTTTACATACTAAGGTAGCCACACTGAGTTTGAAAATTCCATCAGGCATCCTCATTATCACTTAAGGAACTTTCCATCCAGTGATTGCTTAACTTAGTTACTGAAAAAACTCTTTAAATGTGTTCTTTGAAAATCTATTAGGCATCTAGGTAGTTAATAGTCATCAAGTAAAATATGCTTTTAGTTCTTCTCTTTTTCTCTTTCCTTTGTTTCTGTTACATTTACATATCCAATTAAATGAAAGATTTTGCCATAGGTATCAGATATCCATTCTATTAGATGTTTCTGCTTATAGTAATGATCTTCTAAAAGAGTTCTCTGAGAGACATTACCTGATTAAGGTTTTTCACTGCTATTCAATTCTGTTAAGATAAAAAGAAGTGTAAATCACCCACATTCCTCTGGGTGGGGGGATGGTTGACTCAAATTTTCAAAGTGGGGGCTTTTCTGATACTGAGGCTCCACTGATTCTGCAGCCATAATCCTTGGTAATTTGTGCCTTTCTTTTCTCATGCTTCAAGCCATCCTCTCTCAGGGCAAGGCGAGGGGGAGGTGAACCCGCTCTTTCCTTATTTTATCTCTTCTCTTCTAAACTAAGATCTTTTCCCTAAGTGGATGTTTTTGTTTATCTTAAACTGCTGGATTCCATGTGATGGACTAATTGTTTCCGCACAGCTAAAACAAGCCCAAAGTAATTGTCTACAATTTTCTGCATTTGATTCGTCCCCAATTTTTCTCTCTTAAATTTCAAAACTCAAGTTGTTGATTGGACCCTGGTGATATCATCTATAAAAATAAGCAGGAACTTATATCTGGCATCAATCACCACAGGCTTCATGACCTCTCAGTGCAGAATGCACTGTTGCATCTTGGAAAGGCAAATCAGGGAGGGCTCAGGACTCCCAAACTCTACCCAAGATCACTGTCCTTCAAAGGTACTTGCCTCCTTTCCCCCTTCCTCTCCAAGTCCAACAGGCTCCTTCCTAAGGTCTCACCTTCCCCTTGCTAAGTAACACTCTGAGTGCCATCCAGGCAGTGCCTCTGTCCCCCTGTACAGAGTACGGTTTTCAAATATTTGCTAGATTATCAAGGATGATAATCCAGTGTTTTCATTACACATAAATGTGCCCACTTCCCTCCTTGCTCAGGGTGAATATTTCTGATGACTTCCTAAGCAGGCATGGGAAGAAATAATGCAGATAAAACCCAGCACAGATGCCGATATCTCTTCACATAACCAAAAATCTTTCATCTGCCAAGGCTGAGATGGGCCCACACCTCCTTTTTGATGCTGTTAAAGATCTCCAAGTTGTCACAACCACGCCGACTGCCCAGACTGAGCCCTTTCACAGTTCATATGGTCTTTAAAATGCATACTGTGGGGAAGTGGATCTGGATTTGTGAATGACAGCTTTTTATTAGATCTGCCTTCCAGCCTCCCAAAAGAAGTTATCTTCCTGTCGCTGCCTTTTGCCAACAACATCTTGAAGGACGTGGGGAGGGGGACAGGTGGGTGGGAGGAGAAAACAGGGCTTTGCAGAATAGCAGTTATTTCTGGGAGGTGACAAGGAGCAGTCCATGGATGAGTGGCTCCCTGAACTGCACAACTTTACACAAATCAGAGCATGTACCTGCCATGGATACCGAAGAGGAGAGATGATCACAGCTCTATCAGGAAAGGGTTCAGAACTGGAGGAGAAACCGAGACAAATGCGATGCATCTGCCAACAGTGTCCGTTCAACCACTGAGGAAGTAATAAAGGTATTAATTCAGCTGTAAACATTAAAATGTGTACAGTAAGATGGATTTTCTAACTGATCAGTGTGGTGTGACCTTAATGCAGTACATTAAAATCACTCATTACAATGAATAAATAGCTTAATGAGATTTGAAGTATTGAGCAGTCTCCCAGCAAACGTGATGAAGTGAAGCAGGCATCGCTGTCACCAAGCATAAATTATGCAAAAATAATATTCTTAATACCACTTTTCCCTGTGCAGGCTGCTTTTGTTGAATATTCAAAGGGACGGCTTTCCAGGACAATATCAAATTAGTCTGAGTAATAAAAAAAAAAAATCTGCAGCAAAATTATCTACCCAATCCTTATCTGCATAACTATCTGCTTAAAACAAAGGCAAATTACAGTCTGCTTTTCTTTGAATGATTTGTCCTCCTCCCAGCAGTGATTTTTCTTTTCCTTTCATATTCCTAAAGTTGACATTTCACTTGTAAAACTTGCAATGGAAATTTAAACAAAGAATGTTCAAGCACAGGGGCGTTGAGAAGAGTTGGTTAAACAGCAAGAACAGGAAAGAATGTCCTGGCAATTTATCTATTACTCTTTAAAAGAATTCTTAATCAAAGCAGTGTTTTATATGAGGCATTCCATGTCTTTCTTTTTTAAAAAGACATCTCTTTTAGGCTCTCCTCCATCATTTTAGGCTATAAAAAAATGAGGTAAACTGTAAATAGTGGGGCGGGGGTAGGGTGGGGGGGAGGTTATTTAAAAACCAACTGAAAGTGCCACCACCGCCCCCTCCTGCTGCCTCCTGAATCAGGGAAGTTGTGAATTGACTCAATGACCTTCCGGATTTTCCTACACAGATTCAAATGTCACATTCACTCCGGTAACTACAGAATGCAGGACTCGAACTGTTCTGTGCCGTGTGGTGTTTATGGAGAGAGGTACGGACTACCTGGCATGGCTGACTCTCAATTAAACCCTCCATGCTGGGGTTCCCCCATTAGTACTGAGAGGACAGAGCTCTCCGAGGACCCCACAGTCCAGGGTCCCCATTGCCAAAGTACTCGCTCAAGAGAGTCCTCGCATCCTGTATCTCATCTCCAGGCCCAATCCAAGGAGCAGATTTTGAAACTCATTAAGTTTCCAAGTCCCCCTGTTATTTGTTAAAGGAATACAGGGCTCAGGTAGGCCCAGGGCTCAGGGCTGCATCACTCAATTGCATTTTATTCCCACACCACCCTGTCAGGTATTCTCATTGTCCCCTTTTCCTAGATGGGAAAACAAAATCTCGAGGTGCGGGACAAGTAAGACCTGCGTAATGTCAGGGATTTAAGCTCCATCTCTGTGGCTTGAGATTGAGCTGTCCAAAAGATCACACCTGAGAGCTGTGGCTTGTACTGACAACCAGTTCTGGGCTGGATACTGTGCTAACGTTACACAAGGAGGGGCCATGGGGGAGACCAAGTGATGGGACCTCTTCCACCACTTCTGCAACTTCCCTGGGAATCTAGAATTTTATCAAAATAAAAAGCTTTAAAACTTCGGTAAAACCTTCATTCTATGGTTCTATCCCCAGCTTTATGTCGTGGGTTGAACGATGCCCCCAAAAGATATGTCCACATCTAATCCCCGCAGCCCGAGAACGTCACCTTATCTGGGAAAGGGGTCTCTGAAGGAGGAGGAAGGTGGGGACTTCCAGATGAAGACGCCAGGCTTGGTTGTCCCCTGGACACACCTAAGTCCAGCAAGTGTTCTCAAGAGACACACAGAGAACAGACAGGCAGACAGAGGAGAGGTCATGTGAAGATGGACAAGAGGCTCGGGTGCTGCAGCTCCCAGAAGCTGGAAGAGGCAAGAGGCAGATTCTCCCAGAGCCTGCAGGGTGTGGGGGTGGGGGAGGGGGTGGGGTGGGGTGGGGTGGGGTCTACACCCACACTGTGACGTCAGACGCGGCCCTCGGAATCGAAAGGACCCCTTTCTGCTGATTTAGGCCGCCTGGTGTGTGGCACTTGTTAGGGCAGCCACAGAAAGCTAACGTGGTCTACTTTTAAATCTTAAAGAAAGCAAAACTGCACCCCAATTAAAGCTTCAGAACTATTTTTCTCAAGTTTTTTTCAGATCAAGTGAAATCAAAGTACAATTAAGAAAGTCTCCAGGATCCAGTGGTCGAGTGACTCCTTACAGACAGGGTGGGGGGGAGAATGAGGGGGTGGTTGAGCTGACTCTGTGTGGGTTACCAGGGCTGCACGGACACGCCTCAGCCACGCTCCTCTGTGCTGACCGGCCCAGACCCGGGACCAGCGGGCCATCCTAAACCAGCACGGGAGGGACCGGGCAGGGCCACAGACCTGGACCAAGCAGCCTTGCATCCGAGGCTGACGTCCCAGCGGCCTGGGCGCCTTCTGGGTTCTGAGCTCCACCGGGCTGTTTTTTCTGGTCGCCCAGTTCACACTCGACAGACCACATTAAAGACCCAAGGTTAAGTCACAACTCAAGTGGTGGGTCCATGGCAAAAGGCTATCAGTGCCCGAGGCTTCATCCCATGTCTGAGAGGAGAGGCCGAAGGGCAACTTCCCCCCATGCCGGGCAGGAGCATCCAAGGGCTCTGAGTTGCTGCATAGGGTCAGCGCAGCCTCAGACTCCCGGGGGCTTCACGGGTTCCAGGCGCGAGGGACCAGGGTCTCCACCTTCACGCCGGAGAAGCCAAAGGGCTGGGTGAGGGCGCAGGAGAACCTAAGGTTTCGGCCCAGGGGGACGGGCGTGCGGGTGTGTGGAAGTGTGTGGGGTGCAGGGATACGGGGCCTACGGGGGGAGCGGGGGTATGTGGGGTGCGGGGATACAGGGCGTTCCAGGGGAGCGGGGGTGTGGGGCGGGCGGGAGGACCGGCGGTGCGGGGGGAGCAGGGATGTGGGGGATGCTGGGGAAGCGGGGCGTGTGGGGGCGAGTGGGGCTGTGGGGGCAGTCTCACATTGTGGTCGTGGTGCTGGAAGACTTCCCACTTGAACCGAGAGGTGGGGAGAGGAGAGGAGGAAGACCACAGCGCAGGTGGAGCGCCCCGCCGCTGCCAACCACTCCAGGAAGAAGGACCCAGGAGAAGCGCCAGGGACCGGGGCCCCAAGCGCGCATCTCCCAAGGCAGCAGTGGTCAGCAGCACGCTGCAGCGAAGGCTGCACCCCCAGAGCTTCCTCAAGTTCTAAACCTCCTCAATCTTAGATGGAGTCACAAAGTCTTCAGTAACTGCAGAGCACAGCTTGCAAACCATGTCACCCGGTGGTCCCTTCCAAATCCGTCACCGTGGCAACCGCAGACCTGACGCAGCCCCCCTTCCCCCCATGCTTGGCCGGCTCACATTCGCCCTGTGCTCTTCCCTCAGTCCCGGGTGCGACAGTGGAGGCGGGAGAGGGGCTGAGCAGCAGGGAAAGCCGGCTTCACTCCAGAAATGGAAACCAGCAGGTCTGAACCGCACAGGGGCGCTGCTAGGCCACAGCATGCCAGGAGACCTCCCAGCGATGGGAGGTGTCTTGGGGTGATGCCCAGAGAATGTGCTGTCCCGTCCCTGGAATGGGCACCGCGTGACCCTTGCTGAGTCTTGGCACTTCCATTTGTAAGATGGAAATATCGCATCGCAGGGCTCGCTGGGGTCTATGCTGAGACAGTAAGGGCAGGAATGATCACAGGGGAGGGATCCACAGGAGGGAGCTCAGCACACCACGGAGAACATGCCAGAAGCACCAACCCTTACCTCACAGCTGATCCAAACTCCACCCGGGTAGGAGGCAGTCCCTGATCAGGGCCGCCCAAGACCATGCTGCCACATCCATCTCACCTCCTGTGCTCTGGGTTTACCCCAACCCTACATCTGTGCCGCTCCCGCTTCTCCAGGCTGGGAAAGCCATCTTCCCCTTTGAGGACTGGGTGAAGGCTGGCTTTCTCCGAAAGGATGTCCTCAGCTCCTCCCGCTGCTCCCGCTGCTCTACTACTATCCACCCAACAACATTCCGACTCCACACCACAGAATCTGAGCCTGTTTCATCTTTGCGGTGCACTTTTTAAAAAACATTCTTCACTATAAAATAT
Source organism: Tamandua tetradactyla (assembly GCF_023851605.1). Lineage (NCBI taxonomy): Eukaryota > Metazoa > Chordata > Mammalia > Pilosa > Myrmecophagidae > Tamandua > Tamandua tetradactyla. The sequence goes on along the minus strand of NC_135327.1, from coordinate 58,908,837 downwards.
AACATATATATGAGGCAAAGAAAGAAAAAGCAATAATTTTCAAAGCACACTTCAACAAGAAGTTGCAGAACAGATCCCAGGGTTTGTCGTGGGCCACCATTCCACCATCTCAGATTTTTCCTTCTAGCTGCTCCAAAACACTGGAGGCTAAAGCAACATTAATATAGTGATTCAGCAGCCACACTCATTTGTCAAATTCTATTTTCTCTGTCATAACTCCTTCTCCTTTAGTCCTTCTCCCAATTTATAAGGATCTTTAGGCAATGCCTGTTCTGACTTTTTCATGTTGAGAAGGGGTGTGAACACTAAAGGATAGAGGGATGTAATCAATCGATAATCCTGAAGAGGCTGGTCCCTCTGGGTTTCAGGATTTATATGATCTAGGAACTCTCCAGGAATCATAGGTCTGGGAAAGCAAACCTAGTATAGGAAACCTTTATAGAGTTTCAGTTCGAGCCCCAGATGTTCTTAAGAGTCAGCAGGAGTGATGTGGGTTGGGGTTTAGCAAATATGACAATCAGTACTATCCCACTGAAGCTGGCATAAGAGCAATCTCCAGGACAGCCTCTTGACTATTTGCTGTCTCTTGACCACTGATGCCTTATTTTATTACACTTATTTTCCCTCTTTTGGTCAGGAAGGCATTGTCGTTCACACAGTACCAAAACCAGGCTCATTGCTGGGACTCACACCCCATGTCATGGAGACCTCCACCCCTGAATGTCATGTCCCACGTAGGCAGGAGGGCAATGATTTTCCTTGCAGAGTTGAGTCTAGTGAGAGAGAGGCCACATCTGAGCAACAAAAGAGGTTTCCTGGAAGCAACTCTTAGGCCTCATTATGGATAGTCAGAGCTTCTCCCCTATAGACATAAGTTTTGTAAGGGCAAGCCTCAAAATCCAGGGCTTGCCCTATTTTCTTGAGAGCTCCCAATGGTTGGGAGGGTATCCAGGGTTTCCCAGATTAGAGAGTTTAATAGGTCCATATATATATGTGTGTGTGCTTTCACCCTCAATGGACACTACCAATACTTTTTAATGATCAGCCACCATAGTCCGAGATGTAGTTTGGTATTAAGCTACACAGAATTACAAGGCCTTGTTCCTGTTCTGGGTTGCTTACATGAGCTATACCAACAGCTATACAGATTTAGATGATGAATTACCAAAAATTTAGGTTCTGCATATAAAAACCTCTCTGCCTTTGGTCTCGTATAAAGTACATGAAGGTCTAGAGTACATACACTATCATCTTTTACCCTGTATTCCAATTTACCTTAGACCCAGCCAGATCAGCTTCATTTTTATCTCTAATTGAGGTCTGATCTCTTTTCTGTTAACTTGAACTATTATTGTATATAGCAATGCTAACTTTCAGGGCTGTAGTACTCCATTTCTGGGTCTTAGGTGTCACAGAGTTATTCAGAGTTCCAGGGAAATACCTGCTGATACACATATAGCTCAGTGTCTCAGAATCTAGAAATATATTTACAACTTTAAACTAAGTATGACTGCTATAAGGGCTTACAATTTAGGCTCCAACTTTTTTTATAAGCTTTCCCTGAGAGAGACCTTAGCATATTTGTTCTTTTCTTTCTGGTTTATTTGGCACAACACATTGTCCCAAGGTTTATTCAGTTCATTGCACGCCTCTGGACGTCCTTCCTTTTTGTAGCCGCACCATATTCCATCATATAAATCTATCATAGCTCGCCATTCTGCTTCTCAGTCATTGTTCCCTTTGGCTCCCTCCATCTATTGGCATCATGGATAATGCCCAAAGTAAACAAACCATGTCTTACAGCATCTTCATTTGGTTGTATAACGCTTCATTTGGTTGTGCAACGCTCTCAAGTTTAGACAATTTTCATTGGTCCATTGAGATAAAGAACCAACAAACACAGCCTCACCAAATATCAAATCAAAACTACCTCTTATCACCTCTCCACCCCCCTAATTAGTTGTCCCTGTTAGTGCTGCGGTACTGTTGATGTTTTCCTGTTAATTATCGGCCATAGCATAGTTTTCCCCATAGCCCTCTTCTAGTGTATGCGGTCCACTTTTTCAGAGATTCTACAAATCTCTCATCATCATAAAGGAGGCAGAGGCAACACTATAGAACAATCACCATATCAATGATGCCACCACTGAGGCTACTGCAGCTGCTACCCACATCTCTATGACCATCACCATCACTACCCCACTGTCACCACAACCACAACCACAACCTCCTTCACCACTACTGCTGCCACCATCATCATCATCACAACACCTATCACTACTTCCACCACCATTCCCTCTGCCAACACTACCAACACTACTCCTACCACCATCACACCACTACCACCACCAACACCAACACCACCGTGACAACCACTACCACCAGTTGCATCACCACCACTAGCACCACTATAATAACCAAGACCACCACCACAACAATCATGACCATCACCATCATAACTGCCACCAACACTACCACTGCCCTACCAATACCACTCTCACAACCACCACCATCACCACCATCACTACAATAACCACCAACACCAACATTATTATCACCATTTCCAACACCACTCCCACTACCACCACAACCACCATGACCACCACCATCACCACTGCCACCATCACTACCATCACCCCCACTATCCTCACCAAAACAACCAGCAGCAGCACCACCACCACCACCACTACTATCTCCACTGCCATCATCACCACAAGCTCCACCATCATCACTACCATCACCAATTCCACCATCACTACTTCTACCACCACTCCCATTCCCATGACTACCACCATCACTATCATAACCACCAATAGTATCATCACCTCTGCTGCTGCCACCGTTACCAATACTATTGCCACCGCCACCATTATCACCACACTGCAACCACTGCCATCACCACCACAACTGCCACTGCCATCACCACCGCCATAACCACAACCACCACCATCATCAGTATGACAACTGACACCATCACCAACACCACCATCACCACTTTTCACCATCATTCCCACGACCACCACTACTACCACCCACAACACTAACTGCCACTCCCACCACCACCACCTCCACTGCTGCCACCACTACCACCATCATAACCACCAAAACCATCACCATCCTCTCCAATACCACTATCATTACTACCAGTATCACCATCACTACCAACACTATCACCATGATCACCACCATCACAACCACTACCAACAGTAGCAGCAATACCATAATAACCAAGACCATCACCACCATAACCATTAGACCCCAACACCATCACCATTACCATCACAACAAGACTATCACCACCATCACTGCCATGACCAATATCAACACCAACACCATCACTACCACCACCACTGCCATCATCACTACTACCATCACTACAACTATGACCATCGCCACCCAAACCACCACCACAACCACCACTATCACATAATCTCCACCACCACCACTGCTGCCACCATTACCACCATCACCACCTTTGCTGCCACCATCTAATATTACTGAGCACTTAGCAGATGTCAAGCAAACTTCTAAGCACCAACCTCATAACTACCATCTGAGGTAGGTGCTATTATTACCTTATTTACAGATAACATTGAAGCTAACTTAGTGAGAATCCAAAGATCACAGGAGTAGTAAGTGGAGGAGCCAGGACTTGAGCCTGGGATATCTGACTTCAGAGGTTGACACTCATAACCATACCTCCATTTTGTTAGGACTCACTAATGACTCCCCATTGGCATACTGAGATACAGAATCTACCTTGATGGGATGCCTGGTCAACCTCAAACTCCTGCCCTCCTATCCTTCTCATCACCTCTTCTGTGAAGCCTACCCCAAGTTCTTAGGCTAAAGGAGTCACCTTGGACTGCCTCATACATCTTCTGCCATCATATGCTATACTGGACTCACTTTTCCCATATGTCTGTCCCCTATTATACAATTGGCACCTCAGGGAGGGACCATATTTTACTACTGTCATAGAACTAGCACCAAGCGCACTGCCTGATCCATGATAGGAGCTTGACAAATGTTTAAAAACTCAGTGAGCCATCTGTCAAAACTTGTTGACTCACTGTCATCAAGATGCTCCATGATCTTTGTAGCTCAACATTCTCTGATTCTGCCACAGGTTTGCCTGCTCACACGTGCACCTGCACACCCACATCCAGGGAACCTACCTCAGCTTGGGTAGCAGTTTCCATGCCAGGTTTCCTTATTTTCTGGAGAGAATGGGGTGTCACACATATGATGTGGTCCAAAGAGTTTATATAGATACGTATGAATTTCTATTTCTTCCAGGCAGCACACATTTGAATAAATCACACTTTGCATTGTTGTTGCTCAAGACGTTTTCAAATCACTTGATGATGTATTCAACAACCAACCCAAATACCATCCAGAAGCAAAATGTATTATTGTGGCTTTGCAGTTGACACAATAGGTCTAGCTATCTCACACAACTGGCCCAGGTCACTCAACAATTCATTCAGGTCTAAGTCTGATGTGGGCACTTAAATTCCCCAGTTTCCAATCCTGTTTTTTCTGGGAGGTCAGAAATGGCAAGGAATTTCTGTAGTTTGATGTGCTGTTTTTTCTCCATTAAGTCCAAATGGTCCTGAGAGCACCAGGATGACATTCATTACAAGAAATGTAATAGGTGAACCTCCGCTATATTATCTTCAAAGAACAAAGACTACCATTGCTGTTTTTAGAACAATAAAAGAAGCCTTTGAATAAGTCTCCAACAATTCAAAATGGGTGGTTAAAGGGCACAGACCATTTCATACGCCCAGGACAAAATGATGCAGCCAGTGTTCAAATTCCTGCAGATGCTGTGAGCCTCCTACTCAAAGCCAGGGCCTCTGCCTAGCCCCTAAACTCTTTACAGCATGGGGGGCTGCTTAACAGGACGGCCGGGGGCGGGGGCAGGAGAACACAGGAAACATCCAGGCTCTGGGGCTGGGCAGGAAATGCAAAAGGGCCTTGTGACCTGAGCAGGATGACAGCTGTACAGAGACCACAGCCTGACATAGGGGTGGGTCAGCCACCAGCTCTAGACAGAAAGATGGGCTCAGGGCAGCCAAACCCTCTGACTTTTTTTAAAAAGATAAACCAGAAATTGTTTTTTTATGGAAAAATATGATTAGGTGTTGACAATGAAATGACAAAACTGTCTGAATCATTAAATGAGATAAATAATGAATGCAAGGATTGGATTTGCCTGGACGGCCGCTAGTTTGCTACCGCCACTTTAGGCTGAAGTTCCATGCACTTCTACTCTCGATTCCAGGAACTGCAGTGTACTCTGGCCTTAACTGCATATGCACAGTGCAATGTTTTAATCCAGTCTGTGTGTTCTGCCTCGTTAGTTGGCCACCCCTTCCACGTGGGGACAAACCTTAGAGATGAGCTTCTTTCCTCATCACCTGGGGGTGAGGTGTGGTCCTGACAGCACCTCGGAAAGGCTGCAAGGGAACCTCAATCTCTGCAGCCTCCCGCTGCTGCCACAGCTTTGGAGAGGCCTATGAGCACCCCCAGAAGTCCAGCACAGCTGGGGAATGCTCACCGATGCTCCTGCTTTATGGAAAGCAGAATCAACAATTATCAGTCCAAGTAAAGCCACTGTGATACATTTGCAAATGCAGCTGTAAAACCCATAGGCAGCAGCACCCATGGGACACAGCTGCTCAGCAAGGTGGAGAGGGAGGCAAAGGAGGGCATTAAGGAAATGCTTACAGTGTTTTCTTTTGACATGGACACTGGGCACGGCAGGTGGTGTTGACGCATCCCACAGCCACTCAGCTGCTGTGTGACGTCCCTCTTGGTGCCCAAATCAAAAGCCAGGGCCAGGCCCATGGACAGGCGTGGCACCTGGCACTCCAAGGGACCCTCGGGCAGCCGAGTTGGCCACGTGCTTCCTATGCCCCAGAACACCAGCCCAGCTCCATGGGATACCCCTGAGGAAGAGAGACCTGAGGCACAGATCTGGACAGAAGAGCTGAACTCAAGCCTTACAGCACTGTCTCAGATGACCTAAAGTCACTTACGGAGCTGTCCTTCTAGGCCTGAGATGGGCACACACTTGCAAACACAAGTCACATGCTAGTCTTCAAAGTCACTTCTGGATCATTTTCAGGAGACCAGGTATGGGGCTTACTAGCCAAGAAGACAACGAAAGCCCTTCGGCTGGGGCCAAGGGGCTAAGGGGCATGGCAGGGAGCTTTTCTGTCTCCAAGATGTACCTCCAGCACTGAAAGCAAAACTTCCCTTCCTGCATTCATTCATCCTTAACCCAATTCAGCTCGGCTCCCGCTCTGTGGGGTCCTGGGGTCCCCAACATGAACATGGTGTTGAGTCCACTGAGAAAGTGGGGTTCACACACATGTACCATGGTAGGGAGGAGAGGGGTGCTGTCACAGAGTCCTACCTCTCCCCACCCTGGCACTCCTGCAGGCCAGATTTGGGGTGCAGGGGATACCCATGCAGAGTGAGGCACAGCTGGAAGAAAGAAAAACGAAGGGGTGCTGGGGGATAACCCGATAGCTGCCAACATGGCCACCGTCAGCTTGAAGCTGTACCTCCTAGGTGCCAGGTGGAGAGGGAGGATGCATTCATTAACTGCCCACTGAATACAAGGAGTTGCACCAGAAGAGTCGCCCACCACTCAGGACAGCGGCACACAAAGATGGTTCCTCCAAAGCTGACAAAGAGCCCGGATGGCCCCAGAACCCAGCATGGCAGATGTACTGTGCCAAGCGTCCCCGTGCCCCCTCTGCTTTCCCACCCTCTCCCCTGGCACTGGGCAGCGCAGCCAAACCCATCGTGGCAGGTTCCGGAGCCTTCCACAGGGCCCAGAGCACTCGGCTGCAATCAGATTACACGCTCCAGCGCCCAGGCCTGCTCGCTCCAAGCAGAAACGAATCCATTCATTAACTCCAGGGCCAATTAAAAAGTGGGCACCAGCCCAAGTAGAGACGTCTCCCAGGCGGCCTCTCCTCCCTTCCCCAGGCAGCCTGGTTCCATGGCCACTGCCCGGCACAGTGGGGAAGAGGAAAGAAGGGAACAAACAGCCCACACTGCTGCCATTCTCCTGAGGCCTGGAAGCCTCACAGCTGCCCCCCAGCATTGGCCCCCCAGCGTCTGGCCCCTGCGGCTCACTCCTCCCAAGCTTCAGGGGGGCATTCTGTGCAAACGTCCCCATTTGAGAGCTTAATATCCAAGCAATGGGGGAAAACTGCGCCCTCCTTACATTCCCTGTAAAAACAGCATTGTGAAAACTTTCCATTGAGTGATTTACCAAGTGGAACATGTCGTCGGTGTTTAAACCCCAGGACTGGTTTGTCTTTCCTTAACTCAGTCGTTTCTCAAGCCTGCCCTGGCCGTGTCTGTGTGAATCCACTTTCTTCAAGTGATAGCCCCTGCCTGGCTGGAAACAACCGATTCAGGTTGGCAGGTGTCAACCAGGTGGAGGGGATGCAGCCGTGGGGAGGCACAGGGGCCTGGGTGCCCCAGCCTCAGAGACTCGCCCCCAGCCCGCCCCAGCCCACCCCTCACAGGACTTGGTCTGTATTTATTGCAACACCGTGAGTTCCTTGAGGGCATGGGCGGATGTCCAGCTCAGCTCTCCTCCACCTTCCAGGACACAGCACTGACGGTCAGCCGCGAAAACACTCATCCTTGAGGCCCCCTCCACCACCATCAAGATGCCATCAGCCTCGCTGCCAAAATGCCCCTGGAGTCAAGTGCTTCTCTGCACCCCTAGGGCTGCTGCGGTCCCCCTGTTGCAGGTGCCGCCCCCTGCTCTCTGCTCTCTGATGGGTGCCAGGGCACCCCTCTCCCTTCATCCCACCTCAGCACAGATGGTGCCTGCAGGGCCTTCTCTGGCCATCTGGTCTGAACAGCCCCCTGCGCCCCCACCCCTTACACACTACACGCTCCCTCGAGAAATATTACAAGAATAAGGCAAAGAATTCCTGTGTTCCTGTCATGTGTACTTCCTTAACCACGTTTGTTTGATCTCTAATAAATTCTTCAACGTGCATTTTCCCAAAACAAGGCCAATGGATTCCACAGTCCAGTTATTAAAATCAGGATGATAAGGTAGACATGACCCTGTCATCTCATCTCAGGCCCTGTCCAGACTGTGCTCACGTCCCAGGCATGTCTTCATTGCTTCATCCCGGAGCAAGCGCTTGTTGCCTGGCTCTGGTTTTCTTTGACCTGGAACTGTCATCAGTCCTGTGTTACATGACACCAGCTGGGTTCTGATACTCAGGTCACCTCAAAATAGCGCGTCCCTCAGCACACCTCAAAAGGCAGGGATCCCCCTTGTCCTGCTGCTGCAACGCTGATTCGTGCCCCGTGGTTTGGGGTGCAGAGGCCAGGTTGTGGTTTATTCACTGAAGCGACCATCTATTTTCTCCCCTCTGCACCTATGAAGACTCTTGGGGTGATGCAGCAAAAGCCTCTGCATACGGCGAGGACTCAAGCCTTCGCTCGTGGTGTTACTTCTCCTGATGATTCCTGACTCGATCATCGTTAAGCTGCGGCAGAGGGTGACCTGCTCATCCCATCGCTGTCCCTCTGCATCTGTCCACTGATGGCAGCATGGACTCTAGGTTAGGATCTGTCACGGGCATTATTTCTGATATTTACATTGACCCCGGTTTGCCAGTTTCTGTGCTTGTGGCCCCGTCACTGCTTGAGCATTTCCTTATCTTGCACGTCGCCCTGTTTAAAATCTGCTGCAGCTACAATTAGCTCACATCGTGGTGCAACCCCGCGTCTGCCTGGGTACTGACGGCCTCTCACCATCTGCCTCACTCACCGCTGTTTCTTCAGCTCCTAAAAGGGCCCGGCCCTGAGCAAGCCTGCATGCAGACCCCTGGCAGCTCCCTCACGTGGCAGTCCTCCTCCTGACCTCCCCCTCCTCCCCCTGCCCTCCTCCTGACCCTGGCTGGCCTGTGTATGGCCGAGGCAGCCATGACCTGTGTTGACCTCCCTATCACTGTTTCTGAAACACAGGCCCCAGGTTTGCTCACCCACACTAACCCTGCACTAGGAAACCCGGCGTTTGTAAGTTTTACTTCGGCTCACTCATGCACCGTCATTTAATCCCCCTGGGCTTGATGCAATTCCCGTCTTGTTACTTGTCTGGAGTTTGCTTGGAACCTGGAACAATGGTGGGGGCAGTGCCTGCAAACCCAACACCTGAATTCTCATCTTGTGGCTCTGAAAAGCCACTTCCCTGTGAGCCTGATAATTCTCTTTCCAAAAGGGTATACAGCCTCCCCCTTCCCGAAGCAGGGCCATAGGGCCTGAATAGGAAAGCGCACGGGGAGTTTGACGAGCTGGAGCCTTTCCCACTGTGTTAAATGCCACGGAGCCACAATGTGGTTGCTCTTCTACAGACACGCCAGCCAGCCGCTGTGTGGGCAGGGCTGGGCGACTTCTGTGGGGACACCTTCCCACCGCCCCACCCTGCCATACAGCTCTGCACTGGCCCCTGCTGCCAGCCCGGGAGCCTTCATGGAGGCGGCAGGCGAGGGGGCCCTCTGCACCCCCAGGCCTCCCTGCTCACCACCGCACACAGCTCCTCCCTGCCGGCCTTGGGCTCAGGGGCAAAGGCCTGTGAGCAGGGTCCAGAGACGTCCCACTGGACCCGCCATGCCCAGCGCTTCAACAGGCCACAGCAGGGAAGAGCCGAGCTCCTGGGGGATATTAAAAGTCACATAACAGCCATTCAATAAGAGTCTTGGAGACTGAGTCTGCAAAGTCACACCCTGTGTGTGTCTCTAACCAGGGACACTGAGCCAGCTAGGCTGTGCCCCACTAAATTCCAGCTCTGCTGCTCCTGTGCTGTGTGACTTAAGGCAAATCTCAGCCTCTCTGAACCTCAGTTTCTTCATCTTTAAATAACCTAACGCTAGCCCCTATCTCTTAGAGCTTAGGGGAGGATACTTGGGCTAATCTGTATACATCCCAAGTCCTAGAGATGAAGCAAACAAGAGAGCACGGTTCCGATGCTGGAGGTTCCACTGCAGCAAGACCCAGCCTAGTTGGGAGAGGCCAGCGTCAGCCCTTCAGGAGCAAGGATACAGGCTCCCAGCACCCGAGGGCTGAAGGAGCTGGCTCTCCCCAGCCTCTCCCCAGCACCTCAGTCCAAAAGCTGGCTGAGATCTCAGAGCCTCACGGGGCAGTGACTGGATCCAAGTTGGGCCCTGGGCCCCGGAGTCTCTGCTCTTACTCACAGGATGCCCACCTCTCAGGGATCCAAGAACTGCCCACAGGGGCTTTACACAGTCCTAAGGAACCAGATCCCCAAGGAACAGAAGGCAGAGAGGACAAGAGGGGACACTGAGCAGAACAGATTGGTGGGGAGCAGATCTTCCTAAGCCCCCCAGCCCCACCAGTGCTAGGGGAAGCAAGCTTCCAGGGTTGCCAGGAGATTGTAAGATTAAGTGCCCCTGAGTCATTCAGTTATTCCTTCAAAACCGATCTGCCAAGCACCCATGATGGGTCAGGAGTGGATGCCAGAAATTCAAGAGCGAGCAAGACCAGCCAGTCCACACTGCCATGAAGCTACATTCTGGTGGGGGAGACAAAAACGAGAAAAATAGGAACAAATTATGTATAAACTGTGACAAATGCTAAGAGATGAACAAGCAAAAGGCAGAAGGAGAAGCTCATGGAGACCTTCCATGAGCAGGTAGTCAGATAGGGGCCTGAGGAAGTGACACTGATGCAAAGATGGAGGGCAGGCAAGCAAAAGGCATGGGAGAATGTTCTGGGCTGCCAAAACAGCACATGCAAGGTCCCAGGGTAGGAAAGCAGTCAATGGATTTAAAGGATAAAATGATTGTGAGTCTGTGGTTTAGTGAGCAAGAGGGCTGGGCAGGAGTGTTAAAAACCAGGTCTTACCCCAGCCTTGGGCTCAGAGAAAAAGCTGGGTTTTTATAAAACATGACTGGTTTATAGTTTCTAAGCCTCACTCTGGTTGCAGAGTGAGCATGAGCTGTGCAAGGGCAGAACGGAAGCCGGGAGAACACAGTGAGCCACAGAGAGGTCACTGCAGCTGGGAAGGTAATTGTGCTGGTTTGAAAGGAAGTATGCCCCCTAAGAAAAGCCATGTTTTAATATAAATCTCATTTCTTAAAGGTAGAATAATCCCTATTCAATACTGTATATTTGTAATGAGATCATCTCCCTGGTTGATGTGATTTAGTTAAGAATGGTTGTTAAACTGGATTAGGGGATGACATGTCTCCACCCATTTGAGTGGGTCTTGATTAGTTTCTGAAGTCCTATAAAAGAGGAAACATTTTGGAGATTCAGAAAGAGCAGAGAATGCTGCAGCACCACCAAGCAGAATCCACGAACCAGTGACCTTTGGAGATGAAGAAGGAAAATGCCTCCCAGGGAACTTCATGAAAAAAGAAGCCAGGAGAGAAAGCTAGTAGATGATGTCATGTTCACGATGTGCCCTTCCAGCTGAGAGAGAAATCCTGAATTTCATCAGCCTTCTTGAACCAAGGTATCTTTCCCTGGATGCCTTAGATTGGACATTTTTATAGACTTGTTTTAATTGGGACATTTTCTCGGCCTTAGAACTGTAAACTAGCAACTTATTAAATTCCCCTTTTTAAAAGCCATTCCATTTCTGGTATATTGCATTCTGGCAGCTAGCAAACTAGAACAGTAATTTAGTATCTGGGACTCACAGAACTGGATTTATCTAAGTTGTTGGAAAAAGAGTAGGGACTTAGCAGATTTTAAACACAGAGCTGGTGAAGCAGATCAGAATATCTTCCTGGACTATCACAGTATTTAATATGATGAGCCTTGGAAACTAGCAGACAAAAAGTTAGAGTCCAGGCCTGCCCAGAACAGAAAAGTGAGCTGCAGGCAGCAATGGACTGACGGTAGAATTCCCACACCCGACCCTGGGGAAGACCCAGCTCCACGGCAGGATCCTCTCCGAAGCCTTCCCTGGCCGGCGCGCCTTCACCCTGCCTCACTCTGCCTCAGAGAACAGAGACCATGTCTTCATTCATCTCTGAGCACCCAGGAAGGGGCAGGGCTCCGAGGGGCAGGCTGCCACCAGGATGGGGGAATTACAAAGTCCATCCAATGAGCAGGGCCAGGGAGGGTTTCAAAATGTATGAGATAATTTAGAACATCCTAGACACCTGTAGAAAGTAAAGATTTCTGTTAAAAAAAACCAGAAGTTATCAAAATTAACTTGAGCTAGCCCTCTAAAAATAAAAAGGCAACAAATCAGTCATCATAAACATTCACACACACATACACACATACACACACACCAGGAAATTTACAGATAAATTCTACCAAACATTTTTAAGAAAAAACCCGAATCATACATCATTTCCCCGCAGGGAGTAGAAAAAGAGTGAACGCCCCCCATTTGGTTCTATGAAGCTGGCATAATCTGAACAGCAAAATCAAGCAAGAAAAACAATCAAGCAAGGAAAATGATAGGCCATCTTATTCTTGAACATGGATATAAAATTAGTAAACTAAATTTAGCAAGACAAAATAAGCTCTCTTTCCTGACCAAGCTGGGTTTATCTCAGTAACGCCAAGCAGTCCGGGGACAGAATATCTACCACTGTACTTCGCTACGTTAACCAATGTTTAGATGTTTATCTAAAGGCACCTTAAAGGAAGTTGAAGGAGAAACCATTAACTGAGAGAAACTCTTTGCCATATGCAAATCTAGTAGAAAATTCATATTGAAGCTGTATAGATAACTTTTGCTATAGGCCAGTAAGAAAAAGGCAACCCAAAAGAAAAGTGAATAAGAGACCCAAACTGAAATTAAGTGATAACAACAAAAGGATGGTCAGCAGAAATGGGAAAAGATGTTCAACTTCATTAAGAATTTTGGAAATGAAAATGGAATCGATCACCCAACAGCAAGGCAAAGGTTTTAAAATAATGTGACAAAAACTTCAAATAGTATTCAGAGTAACAAGAATTGTTAAACACTCCTGGTGGGAGTGTAAATTTGTTTACCACTCTGGAAAAACAATTTGACGTTTTTCTATTTAAGTTGAAAATGAGCAGATTCTACCCTACAAGCCAGCCATTTCTTCCCTAGGTATGTAAGTTAGAAAGAGTCTTGCACATTTATACCAGAAATATGGCTTTAGAAGTTCATGGAAGTACCACTCATAAAAGGAAAAAACAAACCAAACGTCTGCCCACAGGAGTCGGGATAAATTACAGTATAACCATGCTACACAGCAGCAGAAATGAATAAACTGCCTCAAGAAGGAGCAACATGAAGGCTGTGTGTAAACAGACTGTGGTTTTTCATTTAAAAAGAAAACCCCGTGCACACTAGAGACGTCTGCATGTCGCTCCCTCTTCTCCTGGCTGCCCAGCGGATCTGCCTCAGACGAGGATGCAGAGGGTTCGGCTCCAGCTTCGGGGGGCAGAGCTGAGCTCTGAGCCCAGGAAGCTCGGCTCCAGAGCCCCCACTGCCATGCTTTGGCCACGTGCCTTCTCAATACGGAATGAAAAAAGTCAGAGAAATTCGGTATGATTCCATTTTTATAAAGCTCAAAAAACAGGGTATATGATAAAAATGATAAACACAAAATTGAGCGAACTGAGCATCTCTGAGGGGCAGGGAACTGGGAAGCTTATTCTTCCATTGCTCTTTAAAACAGATTTACAGGTACTCTTATTTGCACACAATATTTTCATGTGTTTTTTCCAGAACCATCTCAGGAAAAACAAAAGAGAAACCAAAGTAAGAAACAACAAAAAACATAAACCAAAGGAGAGCATTCCTGGCCTCACTGACAACCCACTAGGGCTATAGTCCTGGAACCCGGGAGAGCAAGCACTCCAGCTCATTAGAGGGGGCTGTGCATCAGAACCCCCTGGAGGCCAAGAGGTCCTGGCTGAGTAGGTCTGGGAAGGGGCCCAGGAATCTGCATTCCTAACAGGTAATACTGAGGTCCCCGTGAGGGCCTGGACACCCCTCCCTGATGCCCAGTTGTGTCCCGAGGCTCAGGTCCACTCAGTAGGAGCAAGGCCCACGGTCAGAACCACTGTCCTGGGATTTCAACGTTTCTGTGCATGTCTGAGCCTGTGATGACAGCACGTGTGCCAGGCAGTGGCCACAGAAGTCTGGAAGCATGGGAGGGGTTGGGCCGGGTCCCGGCCAGGTGGGCCCCCAGCTCCCTCTGGAAGCCCCTCCTGGCCGAAGCATGGAGCCTGCCCAGGCCGGGCCCTGTGCCGGCTGCAGGAGCAGGGAGAGGGCCCTCCAAGAGGCAAGAGGAGCTCAAGCTTTAGGGGCCAGGACGGTTCACGGGTCTGACCTGGGGGCGCCAGGGGTCCTTAGGGACAGCTCCCAGGCACTAGCGGCCAGGGGCAGATGGAGCCAAGGGCATGGCCATCTTCCTCCTTCCCCATGGGTGCTACCTCTGCCGGCTCCCTGCCACTGGATAAAATAATCCCCAGTGCAGCAAGGTACAGAGATTACGCTTGGAGCCAGGGACCTTCCAAACCTCAATGCCAGGTCTTTTCAAGCAGCCCCGACTAATCACAGCAGCTGTCATAACTCTTCACATGCATTTGTGAATGAAGGAGAGGGACAGAGAGGAGAAGGGTTATTTGATGCTTCTCAAAAGACTGAACTCCATAAAGACGCTTCCCTGTTCCACTGGCCACTGACTCCCCAACATCTTACCCAGCATTTGGCAAATACCAGGTACCCAGCATTTGGCAAATACCAGGTGCTCAGCAATGTTTGAATGAGCATGTAGGTTCATTCAAATGAATGAGTAGATGTGTAGATGGACAAGCGGATGGCCTGCAGATGGCAGGCTCACCGTCCAGTACTCGCCCTCGGCACCTGCAAACAGCCATCCTGAAACCTAGCAAAGACCCAGGCCTGCTACGTCAGGTCCAGTTGGTCAAGAATGATTGAATGTCAGAGCTGGAAGAAGCCTAATCGTCCAGGACCATCGTCCTTATTTTACAAGGTTCAAGAAAACCGGAGCCTGGTGCTGTTCTTCAACTCATGTGAGGTCACATATCCAACAAGTCCTCATGAAACCACACGGGGCTGAGGTGGGCAGGTAAAAGGTAAAAGGTAAAAAGCTCCTGCTTTCCAAAACCAGAAGTCAAAGCCCTGGGCTCTGATTCTTCTGGGCTGGTAGTGCCTGCTGTTTGGAGCTTTCTGATGCCATCTCCACCGGACCCACCCAAACCTGACCTCACCCTGGCCCAGCCCTCCCAGGTGGGAGGCTGACAGCCTGGCACCTCACCTCAAGGACAGCCCCACCCTCTAGCAGGGACTCTGGCCAGGCAGCTGGAAGGTGCCCAGGACCATCTGTTCCTCACCCAATGGCCAGTCCTGCTGCAAATCCTCTCTCCTCCACCCTTATACCCATGCCGGACCTCTGGGCACCCCTGCGCCCACAAGAGCCCCTCGCAGGCCATGCCCTTCCCTGCTGGCACCCTCTGTGGCTCCCACACTCTCAAGCCCCCAGCCCTCCCATGGTCCACGTGGCTGAGTGTACCAAATGCACACTTGCTGTATCCCCTGCTGGACTCCCTGCCCGGCTGACTCCTCAACCCTCAGGACTCAGCCCAAGTGCCTCCTTCTCTGATGCTGTCAACTGACGGGCACCCAGCAGCCTTGCCACTCTGCAGACACACACTGCACTTCTTCACCAGCTTCTCCCACCATCTGAGCCCATCTCACTGGGTTAGACATGAACCCACTGCCCCCTGCCCATCTGTCCCTGGAGAGGTGGGCTCCACGAAGCAGGTACCCAGCTGGCTGGCTGTGCACAAGGTCCCGTGCCTGGAACTGTGCTCGGTGTGAGAGGTGGCCAGGGACTCCTTCCCATGGCATCTGGCCACCAGTCTGCAGCATGGGGGATGTGGGGGGCTCGGGGCACGGCTCCCTCTGTCCTTCCACACCTGCTTGCCCCGGCTCCTTCACCTGCTCTTTGCAAGGAAGGAAGCGGGACCAGCGTCCTGATGTGCTGGCTCAGAGACAGTGCTGGCGTGGGGCGCTTTCTTTCACAGAACGGAAGCCAGGGCCTGACACCGAGCAGATTTGGAGACCTCTCAAGATCCCAATGACACATCTGACGTGTCGCTCACTACCCACACACACCTGCCCCGGAAGTCGCAGCGTGGGAGGTTCACACACTCAACCGTCTGCCTCCACCGAGCCCGCTTCTCCACGTTCTCCTTCCTCTCTTCTCACACGCAGGGTTACGGAATCTCTGAGAAATAACAGCCGCCCTCCCCCAGCATCACACACGTGCCCAGCTGGTACCTAGGAAGCTCTAGAAGTCTCCGGAGCCCCAGGACGAGCCCGTGCCCATGCTGATAAGGTGTATCCTCGTGGAGCCTTCTCTTCAGACCATGGCACGAGGACACCCCAAAGGCGCCGTCTCAGCCTTGCCACTTTCTGAACTCCACGGTGTGGCCACCGCTCCCGGCCTGGTCCCTAACCTAGCTCCTGACGCCAGATGAGCACATAAAGCCTCTCATCCTTGGAGCCAGGATCCTAGGCATCCTCAAGCATTTCTCTGTCCAGCAGGTGGTCTCCTGCGTTTTACTTCCCTTCCCGTGGTTTGCTTGCCTCTTGAAACACCAGTCCATCCCCCTCGGGGGACAGGCTGGACACCGACAGCTCACCTCTACCTATCTTCCCAGAGTGGGGGCTAAGCGCCTCTGATCCCTCTGGCTGCTTCCCCAGGGATTCTGTCAAGTTGGGTTTCTTATTTTTTTACTGTTTTGTATTTAACACAGAAACCTCCCTACCTGGCCAGGATTTGAGCCCCCAGGGATAGACGTTTGGTCCTCTGATGCCCCCTCCTCCTGGGATCCTTGCGCCCTCTGCCCCCTTCCCCAGCCAGGGCTGGTGGCCACTCTGAACGTGAGACTGCTGCCGTGTCCATAGCTGCATAACATATGCTGTGCCCAGGGCTCCCTTGTCCTTAGGCAGGGCCTTGTTCCTGCAGCCCTGGAGGTGGGCCACTGTCCCTGCATCCCTGGGGGTCCCTGTCCCTGCAGCCCTGGAGGTGGGCCACTGTCCCTGCATCCCTGGGGATCCCTGTTCTTGCAGCTCTGGAGGGGGGCCCTGTCCCTGCAGCTCTTGGAGGGAGGCCTTGTCCGTGCAGCCTTTGGTGGGGTTCCCTGTCCCTGCAGCCCTGGGGGGTGGGACCCTCTGCCTATACACAGCTGCTGTGAGGCAATGGGTGCCAGGCAGGAATAGAGGAGCGGGTGTCAAAGGGCAGGACCCATGTGGAGAGACCAGCCCCAGGCCTGAGCACGGCTCCCGCACTCTGCTGCACACGGTGGCCTCAGCTAGCCTGCTGTGTGCTCCTGTCCACGGACAGGCCTTTTCCATGTCCTCCCTGTGAACCTTCAGTCACCCTGAACGTCCCTCCAGGTGACACGTCCATTCATGTCCGAGAGCTGGGCCAGTGCCCAGTGGAGACCCCCACACGCTCGGGCACGGGCGGGGATCCTTGGTGCTAGCCCACCCTCCCATCCCACCAGAGCAGAGAAGCTACAGGCACCACCTCAACGCAGCCCCCACGGGTGCGCGTGGCTCTAGGTTCATGGTGGGGGGGCAGTGAGTGTGTGCAGCAGTTCACTTTTATTTAGGCCCAGGCACTCGCCGGGGCCTCCAGCCTTGAGCTTACGGATATTATTTGTGGTTCCTTTCAGAAAGTCATTTCTTTTCACTTTCCATCCAAAAGGTTTTCTTTGATCTGTGTCTTATCTGAGCTTATTATGGCTAATTACGCAATAAATAACTTTTTCCAAGGCCTTTCCCTTGAGAGTCCATCTCGCTGGGGTAAATCTCTGTCTCCCTCTTTTGATTTCACTCTACTACAACCCAGCTTTCATCAAGACAGGCTGCTGAAGCCCCTGGGAACAGGATGCTGGTGCAGACTCCTGCCCGAAGAAGGCAGCAGGGCACAGGGCTGCACACTTCACTCACTGCTTGGGGGTGACACCACAGAGTTTGGCCCACCACCCCCTGTGGTGCCCACTCCCCTGACCCCTCACCCAGTGCCCCTCACCCACTCTCACCCCCCGTGCCCAGTCACCCACTGTCCCCCCTCCCAATGCCCACTCACCCCCCACCCCCGGTCTCCACTCACCCACCATCCCCCCTCCCAGTGCCTGTTCACCCACCCCCTGATACCCGCTCAACCAACACAGAGTGCAACAAACGTAGACCAGCCCCGGCCAGGCTGCCCATGCACTGGAAAAGCAAACATTTCCCCAGCGAACTCGGCACTGGGCCCTGGATGCGTCTTTACACATTTTCCCAGTAAAAGAAAGGTGGGTGAGCACAGGCGAGCACCTGCACCCAGAAAGCGGGGTGGTGTGGGGGAGGCAGGGGCAGCGAGCAGGGTGGCCATCCCAATTAGCCACTCGCCTTCCCTCATCGCCTCCGAAAGTGAGAAAAGGGCCCAGATTAAAGAGCGGGCAGACTTAAGCAGGGTTTCCACGGTGGGAATGTGTGAGTCCATTGTTTCTTCATGAAAAGGAGGCCAAGAGGAGCCGCTGGTGTGGAAACTTCCCTTGGAATTAATGAACTCAGTGTGCCAGGAACAGAGCATGGTAGAGCTGAGGCCAGCCTATCTCGCTCCCCTGATAGCTCTGCTCTCCTACCAAGGCCCCGGCACGGCTCAGGCAGTCAGAGCTGCTTCGGGGAACAGAAATCTCCCCAAGGTCTTGTGTGGGGTGAGCTGTGACCCCAAAGCTGGATGTGCCATGTATGGAGAGGCCCCCAGGCCTCCGCCCCCACTGCACCCATCCAGGCTCAAATTTCTGGGGAGCACATGGCAGGACGGTTGGGGTGGAGGGGACAGGCTCCCGGGACTCCACGTGGCAGCCTTGCCTTCCTGCTGCCTGGTGGAACTGCACCCCTATGAAGAGCCTCACCACTGCCTTGAGCTGCCAGCTGCAGACCTGAAAGGTGGAAGCAAACATGTTTTCAAGACAAATCCTGTACGAGGTTCCCAAAGGAAAATGAGGGAAGGCCGTGCACTGACCCTCTCCCAGTGAGCACAGGGGCTTAGGCTACAAGGGGCTGTGTTGCAGGTTTCTTTAATTCACGCTCTGAGGCTGGCTGATTAAAGCACGTTCAAAGAGAAATCAAAGAAATGGGAAGGGAAGGTGACAGGACGCCCCCGTGTGCTTGGCCTTCATTCAAGAGGTATTTCTGGTACGTTTTCTGCCCAGCCCTTTATGGGGCCCTGGAGATGGGCAGGGGAGAGGCTTGGCACGGGCTGCACCCTCAGGGCACGGCATCCAGTGGAATATGGCCGAGCTGTGGGAATGAGGCTGATGGTATCCCTGTGTGCTGGACATGGGCGTGGGACAGCCTGGGACACAAGAGGAGCAGAACACAGACCCGGTGTGAACAGTGTGGGGACTGGGGAGAGGAAGGTAATACAGCAGCTTCATCATCCCAAACCAGCAGCTGGAAGGACAGAACCCCAGGAAGAGGCTGCAGCTGCTGGAGCAGGGAATGCACCCTTGTCTTTGGCTCACGCGGCTCCCAAAGCACCCACTTCCAGGAAGTAAACAAACAAGAACAGCTCATATTTATTTATTAACATTGACATTTCTTACCGGGACCAGCAGCTGTGGGGCAAGCATTTGTAAAACCAAGAAAGAGTTAAGAATGTTCTTAGTGTTGAAAAGAATTAAAATATAAACTTATTTTTATAAAAAAGAAATGTATTAACTCCCAAGTGCTCATGGCTGCAGGTGCATTTGGAGGCACGGGGGGAAATGAGAACGAGGACTTGTGCCCCTGCCCTCTGGGGTCCTGACAGCGAAATCAGAGCTCAGGGACTGGCTTGCAGTCCTCCTGGGACTCTGCCTGTAAGGCCTGGGTGGGGTTAAAAACACGAGCTAGCCACTGATATTTGAAAAGGAGAGATTTCACACTTAATTCCAGACTTCTGGCTGTGTCTAAGCAAGCGTAAAGATCTGGCCAGGGCAGGCCCATAGTCTGCCTCTGTGCCTATCCGCTCTTCTCCTACAGGTGCCCTGAGCTGCCCAGTGTGTCCGGTTCCTGAGAGGACAGTCAGTGCCAGGCAGGAAGCTGGGCTACATACAGAGAGTCAGTAAGAAGACATGCCAGGAGAAGTTCCCCACTGCCAGGGTGAGGGACCATGCATCGTTCATGAGGCAAACAGACGGGAAGCATTTGTGGATAAGGGAAGTTTCTGTGGATCATGGAAGCATCCATGGATCAGAGAAGTTTCTGTGGATCAGGGAAGTATCCATGGACAGGGAAGTTTTGGTGGATGAGGGTAGTGTCCGTGAACCAGGGAATTTTCAGTGGATGAGGGCGTCCATGAACCAGGGAAATTTCCATGGACCAGGGAAGCGTCCGTTGACCAGGGAAGTACCTGTGGACCAGGGAAGTACCTGTGGACCAGCGAAGTTTCTACGGATCAGGGAAGTGTCCATGGACCAGGAAGCCCAACCACAAAGCATGGTGACCGGCCACATCCTCTCATCCTCTAATTCAACCTCTCAGGGGAAATCAAGAAAGACATGCAATAGCTAAACAGCAACATGAACAAAGCAAGAAGCAGACAACTAATAAGGAAGAGAGCGGAAACGAGCAAATGCACGGGAGGATGAGACAGGGAGGCAGAGTTCAATTCAGAACAGGAAAAGACTTTCTAACGGGGCATGTCCAAGATGGCGGCACTGGCCTAACCTGCTCGCAGAGAAGCGGAGTCGGGCGGGGCGGGGGCCTGCGTGTGGACAAGGCGCCAGCAGTGGACCAGGTAGGTGGAGGTCAGAAGGTCAGCAGCCCACCTGGGTCTGAGAGGTGAGGACCTGGTAGGATTTCCTCCCCTTTGGACAACTCGTGGTCTTCTCACAGTCATCTCACCTTTCCCAACAGCCCCCAAAGTGAACTGATTAACCAGGAATAACCTCTTTTACATATATTTCAAAATTTTCAAATCTGTCCATTACTCCCACCCTTCAAAACATCTCAAACTGGCAGATTTTCAGTTGCTTCAGCTTAATTTTTTTTAAGAAATATTTTCTAATGAGAAAAATTCCTTTTCATGCTTCACTAATGCAAAAACAGCTGAACCAATTTAGCTCAAACTTTCTCAATAGCTTGTTACAATCCTAATTAAAATATTCACATACGGCGCAGGCTTTGGGGAATATGATATTGCACTGTCAGTCAAATTCTGGCTGAATATTTACAATCAGCTTGACAGCAAAGCAACAGCATGGCTCTTACTCTTTGTTGCCTCTTGAATAAAATGAAGTCGGACCATTAATGGTGAGGGGATGAAAGCAAGCAAGAAGCCCGGTGTGCCCCGCTTGGTTGGACTCATAAACCAATGGGCGCAAACCCATGGGGGGCCGCGTCCAAGCAGAGTGCTCGGTGGCCTCGTCCTCCCGGGGAGCGGCCAGGCTGCTTAGCGGACACACGCGGTGCCATGGCAACACAGGCCAGGCCAGCGTCCCCGCAGCGCCATCTCCCAGCAGTGTGACCTGGGCAAGCGCCGAGCCCACTCTGTCGGGGGCGGGGGGGGGGATGTTTCCCACGCGAGGGGCCGCGGGCCAGGGAGCAGCGCAGCCCCTGCGCCACCTGCCACTGCACCCTCAGTGCCCTTATCACTCCATACCCATGCCGTGACTGCTGGCGAAGACAATTTCTTCAAGTGAAAAATAGTCAAATGAAAAACAGATCTCAATTTTTTTTTTTAATTTACAAATATTAGGAAGGGAAATAAACCTTTCTAGAAAGAAACTTTCACAAAGTGACGATAAGCCTCAGGCCCTCCGACACCGCAGGACGCTCCCTGGGCCGTCGCTCACTGCCAGGCCCCTCCGCTCATGCCGCGGCTCAGGAAATGCTGGAGCCCTGTGGGGGCTGTGGAAGTGGGGAATCGGGGGACATGTCACGTGAATGAGGTGGCATGCCACCTCCCGATGGCTTGCCATTCCTGGGACAGCTCCTTGTGCATGTGCACGTGTGGGTGCATTTGGGCAGACGGCACATGTGTGTCCCCTCCACCTCGCTGTCAGCTGCCCATGCTCTGCGTGCCCCCAGCACAGGTCACCTGGGTAGCCCGGGGCCCCAAGCTTCTTCTTGGAAACCAGAGTCCACTTGTGGCTGCCCTCGAGGGCAAGAGATAAGCAGAGCACCCCGGGCAGGCCCTGGCACGTGATACTGGAGGGATGGGGGCATCCACTGCTCTGCTGGCGCACAGGGCCTTTTGCTCCATTTCTGGCCCTCAGCCTTGACTCCAACATCCGAAGTTGCCAGAAGGGGAGAGCCTGCTTCTTCCCCACCCCTTTTTGCCCTCCACCCTGCCAGGGTCACTGCGGCACTCGGGGCACGTCGAAGCCCAGTGGCTGACAGTGGTTGCACTCGTCCCAGCGCATGGCC
Organism: Tamandua tetradactyla; assembly: GCF_023851605.1. Lineage (NCBI taxonomy): Eukaryota > Metazoa > Chordata > Mammalia > Pilosa > Myrmecophagidae > Tamandua > Tamandua tetradactyla. The sequence continues at coordinate 58,886,378 of NC_135327.1, read as the reverse complement.
CCTTACGTCGGCACAGGCAGAACGGTGTCCAGTCTCTGCCCAGCCTGCCCAGACTTCTGCTTCCACGACAACCCCTGACGCAGCATGAATGGAGGGTCCGCAGTCCCCCAGGGTAGTCTCATTCAGGGCTCACGGCCCAGAGATGAAAGGGTCTGGGGTCTCCGCTGCAGGAATTAAAAAGGCGCATTTCCTCCCCACTCAATAAAGACCACCACATTTGAGAGATTTTATTCCCAGAGTGGCAATGTCTGATGTGCTGAGTGTGAAGCCAAAACCCCAAAGACAGCAAGAATTAAGTCGGCTTTGCTTTTCTTTATAAGAAAACGGCCCATAAAATGTTAATGCGTGACTCCAAATGGGGCTGGAAACGCCTAATTAAAAGGGTGTCCTAAGGTGTGAGAGAGGCCTGGCTGGCGGCCAAGCAGCCCTCTGCCCTGCTGCTCCCTTCCAAGGCCCTCTCGGCAGCCTCGGGTGCACCCTGTACTGGCTCTGCTGATTCCCAAAGTCCGACGAGGGGCGCGACGAGTGATCTGCCACAGTCACCTCCACCACAAAGGGCCGTGCCAGCGGGCAGAGCTGAGAGCTGGCCTTTCCAGGAAAGCAGCCGCGCTGGGCAGGCTCGGGGTGAGCCAAGCCTTTCGTCCACAAGTGGCCGGGCCGACACCAAGGGATTTCACGGCAGGGCCTGCCGACGGCTGGGACTGGGCGAGGGTGGAAAGGCCCTGCCTGCTTCCCTCCTGGTCCCGGCTCTGATTTGCCATCACCAGGGTACTGAAGCTGCGCTGAGTTGACACTCTCAGATGATGTAGCCTACTGCACCACCCAATAAGCGCTGTTGAGGCGGGTACATCTTATCTCCAGGAAACCTACCTGCAAACTGTGGTTTGAAGAGGTTATAGCGCTTGCCCAAGCTCGAACAGCTCACAAGAGGCGGGACAGGACTTCAGAGAAGGCTGTGGCCCCGGAGCCCAGCTGAGACGCAGAAGCGCCCTCCAGCTAAGCCTGCACTTGCCCTCCCACAACCAGGTCCACGGGACCCAGAGGTCCCCCTCGGCGCTGTCAAGACCAGACAAGGTAATTCCTCACTGTGGGGGCATCCCGGGGGTGTCGAGCAGGCCCGACCCCACCCACCGGATGCCAGCAGCATCCCCCACCTGGCCGGAGCTCAGCCATGACTGCCAAAAACATCTCTAGATACAATATGTTGCATCTTGTATCCCAGAGATGTTTTGCATCTTCGGAGGGGGGTTCCCGGAGGGGGGCTGCATCACTTCGGTTGAAAAGCCCTGTCATGGAATATTCTGGACTATCACCATCACTGTAAATTATTCACTTCCCACATTTGAAAGAAACGGGCCAACGAAGTCCCCAGGACACTGAACTCGGAGGCGAGCCCTCTGCACATGAGGCAGGCGTGCTGGCCGAACCCTCATCGTTCTCTGTTACGTGGGAAGATAAACTTCATTAAGGTGGCCGAGCTCAAAAGCAATTTTCATTTTTAGATGTTTCTAAAGTGACACACTACAGCTTCGGATTGGAGTGCTGTTCCCGGTGACTGGAAGGTGAACTGGGACGGATCATACTCTACTCTCAGCCGCTTTTACAGGCAAATCAAAGAGAAAAAAAAGGCAGAATTAACCTGAATTAAAAGGCAGGCTGCAGGAGGAGTGATTAACTTGAACGGCGCCCACCCCCGAAGCTAGGGAATAAAATCTGGCTTTATGTGAAGACTATATTCTGCGGAGCCACAGTATATTAAGGCGGTTTACAAGGTAATGAGTTAGATAACGGTGCTGAAATGAATTTACAGGCCAGAGTCGCAGGCATTATACAATCTGTGATGGCTTGGCCTGCAGCCGGAGATTCTGAAATTAATTTTAATGGAAGAGGAAGTTGTGGGAGACAGGGGACGCGGGAGGCCCAGCCACTGCACAGAGCCCCTGGTCGTGGCGCCCTCGTGGCCCCAGGTGCCACCACCACGACCCTGGGGCTCCACCTCCAAGGAAGCTCTGCCACCAGAGAGGAGGAAGCAAACTTGTCCCTTGTACGCCGTGGAAACTGATGATGTATGGGGACAAAATCAGGACACAGAGAAGGGCGAGAACAGTAGGCAGGAAGGAGGCATGCAGGCACCCAGGCAGGAGTCTGACCAAAGAGGGGCTAAGGAGAGCCCTGGCTGCCAGATGTCAGGTTCCCGGGAATGGCAGGAGGCCAGGGAGGCAAGCCAGGGGTCCCCGGAGCCTGCCTCTAGCTCCAGGTGCCCTGTCGGCTCTGGCACCACGAGGCAGAGGGCAGTGCTCTCTTTGAGCACCTCGTGCGTCCAGGTCTCTGGGTGTCTACAGCCCCCGGCCCGGGGGGAAGTGGAAGCGGGCCCTGCATCCGGCACTCTACATTTCGCATGGTCACAGGGTGCCAGGTTACTTGAGTTACTGGTCAGAGGAGGATAGAAAAGGCAGGGCATATGCTGCCAGAGAGTCAGCGCAGCAGACATGGCAGGTTAGAACTTAATGTCCAGAATATATAAAGAGCACCTATAAATTAATAAGGTAAGGCCAAACTGCCCCAAAGAAGATATGGAGGAAGAGAATGAAGTGGCAGTTCATCTACCTAGAAATAATAATGGTCAAGACAAAACTGAAATGTCAACTTTAGAAGTTATCCGGGAAAAAGAAATTAAAATAAAATGGAAAATTTTACTTGCTAGCTGACCAGTAAATTAAAAGGGCTGGAAACACCAGTTTTGGAGAGGCCACCCTGAATGAGCATTCTCGTACTTTGTGGGTGGGCATGTGAACCAGGGAAGTCAAATAAAACGGAAATTAACAGTGCTCATGGCCTCTTTAGATGCAGAGGGAAGGAAATGCCATCGATAATGGCTAAATAAATTAATGGGACACCTAATCTATGGGATGCGCTGCCATTTCTTTAAATGAGGTACAACTAAATGTTCTCAAACAGCCTGAACTTCAATGCATATTAAATCTTAAAATGCAAGATGCAGAAATACGTGTATAATATGTCATTTATGTTAAAATAATATGTATATATGTACATCCATCGATATAAATGCACCGGAAAGGGGACAACGGTCCTCACTGCTGAGGCGAGTGCAAGAGAGAAGGCCGCTAGGCGTTGCTTGACACTCGCCCTGGCTAACTCTTTGGCAGTGAGCATGCACTCATGTATTACTTGTGGGGGAAAATAATTGAGCACAAATATGATAGAGAAAAGGTGTTTATGCAACATTTTTATACGTGATAGTTTCAAAAAGATAAGATCAAGGATAGGAAGAGAAATTGTAGAATAGTTTTCACTCAGCCTTTTCTTCCCCTTCCCCAAAGCCCCATTCAAATGATGGCTGGGTCATCATTTTCACCCGTTCTTTAGAATTCATTATACTTCTGCACGGAAGGGGGTTGTGGGCCTCTGCCCACTGTCTGTGTGGGGGTGCCTTCCCCAGGAGGGGCTCCCAGGCTGGAGCCGCACAGGAGCCACGCATGCTCCCTGAATGGACACTAACCGTGTCGCGTCCACGGAGGAGTCACAGCACACCAGCTGGAAACGGCCAGTCTGCCTGCTGCCCAGGTTCTCACATTTTCAATCATGGGTTGTTTTCTTTAAAGACATTTCAATCAGGCTTTTGATGAAAAGAAGGAAATGTCATTCCTAAGACCATGCAGAAAACACTGACACCGCTGATTTGCATTCGTCTGACACTCGAAAGCTCAGAAGTTGTCATGCGCCTTCCTGCAGTCCATCCCACATGTGGCCGAGTGGAGCAGGCACCCCAGAAGGGCAGCGATGCCCTAGCTCCCTGAGGAGGCTCTGCACTGCTTCTGCAGGTGGAAAGTTCAAATCCCACCCCTGGCTCGTGACCTTGGACACATGGCTGTCCCGGGCATGTCCACCTTCGTATCAGAAAAAAGGGGATGAAAGCAGTGTCTGCAGGGGGGGTTGTTACAAGGATGGGCCGAACCAGGGGTCTGGCTCACAGGACGTCTGAATCAACAGTAGCGATTACGATTGTCACCACTGGCAGGGACTTAGCATAAGACCTCGGACCCCAGGTCTCAGGTCCCCTCTGCGAACACAGGCTTCTGTGCGTTTATGAGCATGAGCACATACCTGGCTCACACTTCAAATCTGCGCATCCCAAAACATCATTTCCTGTCTTTCATGACTTACTCACTGATTTCTACAATGTTTCTTTTCAAAATCATTTCTAGAAAATAACGAAAAGCAACATGGAGCATGCTCATGGAATCATAATTCCAAGTGAAATTTGGACTCCAAATTCTACTTCTTTCCTGTGAGGATGGCAAGGTTTCTTTGCTTAAAATAGAAGCATTCTCTGAAAGCCACTTGAAGGTGCAACCCTTCGGAGAAGAGCAGAGATTAATCAGCCCTTGGCAAGGGTTTCCCACACTTGGCGAGGGTCTCTTCTGAGAGAACAAATGCCAGGTGAGAGAATTTTACTCCAGCACTGGCTTAAGGCTGCACGGGAGGGTGGGACCCCATTCATCCCCAGCGTTTGTGCGTTTCCCTTTCTGCCGTGACCGTCACCAGTGGGGCAGGCTCCTGGTCGGGGTGGGGGGGTACTCTGGCTCCTATCACTGGGGCGGGCGTGACACACAGTCTGAGGAAAAGGGAGAAATGAGCTCTGCTCCAGGGGCCGCCCACTCCAGCTTCAGCACGAGCTGCTCCTGGCATGGCGGGCGGGCCGAATGCCAAGCCAACACTAACTTGGCTTTGTCCCTTCTCTACAAAACTGCCGTGTTTATGTGGCCTCCTTTCCTTCAGCACATGCTTTGTTTTGGAGAGTTCTTATTTTGCAGATAACACAGCACTACTTCTCCCAGCAAGCTGTTTATAAGCGTAATTGTGTGTTATTTTTCAAAACAACACGGTCTTCTACCATGGGACAATAAGATGAGCTTGCAAAGGCGAGAGGTATTATGGGGAGCCATCGTTTCTCACCGCACAGAACTTCAGATGAGGCTCTGTCTGCACATCTGGATCCACGTGCATCCACATGCACCCAGGGCCCACACGCACCCAGGGCCCACACGCACAAAGGCCTGAGCTGTGGGCACTGTCACCTGAGGTGGTGGAAACAGCGGAAACCACTGTGCTAACCCTCCCTTGACGCTTGAAGGCATTTTTCCCAGCACTGACCTTGCAAATTAACTGGCTCACACCTCAAGTGGGTGTTTTTCTCCCCCACGATTCAATTCACAGCAAACGTTAGTCAGTGTGCAAGATGACAACTTACCTGGTATGTTATTAAATGCTACCCATCAAAGGGGAGCCCATCAAAGCCCCACTGTACAGATGGACGAAATGAATGCTGGGTCCATTCTTCTTTTCTCCCTAAACCACCAACTTAATCGATTCCACAGCAGCCACCCATCATCAGTGGGGGAGGTGGGACTCTCTGTGGAGGCAGTGGGGCCTCTCACAGGCCATCATAATTATGAGAACCCATCTAGACTTGGTACATCTCTGGTTTGGAAAGCCACTCCTTCCTATGACATAGCCGCGCATTTCCAAGCACAAAAAGTCCATGATGTCAGGACTATAGAGCATGAAATGAAACATTAAGTTAAATATATAATGGGGTAATTAAGACAAAAATGGGGCTATTCCCCTTTTTATTCACCTCCACCCCCAACATTATTCACAGAAGCCCTGCACCGCCTGTGAGGGACAAGGGCTGGGTTCTCCCAGAGAGGTGGACACAAGTGAGCCATCTTCGTGCTTTTTTTCCAAAAAATGTAGTTTGGACCCCCACCAAATTTCTTTTACATAAGAGTTTTTAGAGACCCTGTATCATTTCTATTTAAAACTACAAACTGTTTTCTCTTCTAGACAGGAAATGAAAAGCAGTTATTAGCTGTCATCTGATTGCTTATTTCAAAGCCAGGAAGAAGGAGGCACTCTTTTAGAACGGCAAGTTATTTTGTATTTCCTGAAATCTTATTTTGCTTTCCCACACTTGTCCAGCCTTGAGGGTGCTGCGATCTCCGCTGAGCCATTTGGAGAGATTCAGCCAGACATCAAAAGAAGACAGTGTGGTGTGTAAACTGATCTTGGATTATTTAAACACAGGAAATAGAAGGAAGTTAAAGAAAATGGAAATTATATTATTATTGGAAGTTCAGTTTTCAGGTTAGGCAGAATTCAGTCTTTTTGCCTCCTGCTAAACAGTTCAGCAACTCCTTTGTCAAGAATAAAAACATTTTTCCACTCTCTTCCGAGTCATTCACTTCAAACATAAAAATAGTTGCCATTATAGGGGGGAATAGCCCAACGGGAAGCCATCAGGTTATAGATTCATCTATGCCCAGAAAAGAACTCTCCCTGATAAATAAATACGTGGATTTCCAGACTTCTCTTTCATCATGTAAAGGATTAGCCCTGATTTTTGGAATCGGACTTCACTCTGATGGATAAGGAAGGCTCGATGACCCTGGGATAATATGATGATAATATCTATTAACCAAATGGCCATGTGCTCATTCCCCATGCTGCCGGCAGCTCCTACCCATGGCCGGACCCTATCAGCTAAGTCCACTGAGGCTGAGGCCATGCTCCAAACCAAGAAAACAACTCCCGTGTCAACTATTCTGAGACCCAGGGGTGAGCCGAGCTTGTTTCACTCCGTAAGTCTCTGTGATTCCTGAATTAGCTGAACTTCCTTCCAGGTACAGAACGAACTGGAAAAACGTGGAACGTCTCTCTCAGCATTCATCATTACAGGAGACTGAAGAGGTTAATTCATTTTAAATAACACTGACAGCTGCCATTAAAGAGGCCTTCTGTGATTTGTCATAGATATTTATATTTAGTCCCCACAGGAAGAATCGTGGGAGTCAGTATCCTGTGATATTCTTTTTCTCGTTGGTAAAGTATGAAGAGGGAAAAACGTCTTGCTCGCTAAATGGAATCCAAATCAGATATCAAGACCACTGTAAAACTGAAAGCTCTTATAATCTGATTATGCGGACATTACTAAAAACATGTCGGCTGTACCACAGAATGTGGTTGCCACTAAGAATGTGCACTCAGAGCACGTCTCCAGGCCCAGGAGCGGATTGCAAAATGGCACTTCAAATTAAAGGCAGGGACTGCAGGGCCACACTGGCTCCATGGACAATAACCTCGTGGGGAGACGGAGCATCTTTCACTCATTACACCCTGAGTTCCTGTGATGCCCTCGGGACCTGTGCTGGACACTGGGGATAGAGCGTCAGCAAAGCACGACACAGAAGAACCCGCAGGCTGGAACGAGATCCAGGGCTGTTAGAGGTGCGAGCGCATTGCCAGGGGAACAGAGAAAATCTGGCAAATCCCTCTGCCTGGGGATGTGAAACAGAGATGAGGGGACAGACAGGATGACACTGGGGGACAGAGTCAGTAAACCTCACCTTTCCATCCTGACCCGACCCACCACCATGTCTCACCCGGACACTGCACAGTGGCCGCCCTGTTCCCTGCACCAGCCTTGCCCTGCCATACGCTCTCCACGCAGCAGGGAGGTATGATTTTAAATCACACATCTGATAGCCTGCCCCTACTTACAACACACCCATGCCCCCCATGGCACCAGAAGGGACTCCAACCCTGGCCTGTGCCCCAAGTCTCCCTGCCTGGGCCCTGCCCATCCTGCCTGCCACTGAGCTGCCTTATTGGGCTCATGGAGCTCCACCCACCTGGGCCCGTTCAGCTCCTCTGGGGCTCCCCATCTTCCTTGCCTTGGTTCCTCTGCTTTGCTGCTCCCTCTGTGGGAAAGGCTCACCCCCCGCCCCCAGTACCAAGGGTGCCCCGGACCACCTACAAGCCGCCCATCGGTCTCCATGGCCACCCTGTCTAGTCTTCCTCAAACTCTACCCTACAGGGAGTCTTCTCGCCTGTACACTTAGCTCTGCATTTGCCTCTTCCCGTAGACCGTGACCTGCCTGCAGGAAGGCGCCTGACATCTTAGATGCCTAGAGAAGTCCCAGGTCCCAGCAGGTGCTCAGTAAATGTGCTGAATGAAAGAACAGATGGGCCTTAACTAGTAAACGTGTGGAACCCCATCCTTGGAGAGCCCTCCCCGTATTTCCCATTTAGCTCGCATGCCAGCAGCCGAGACCCACCTATATGTGCGAAGCCCCCAGAAGCCCTGAAACCAAGCCCATTCCTGCTAGAGTCAGGCCCAAATCCATGGCTCCTGACACCACCTGCCTCGCTCCCCATCGGAGTTCTAGCACACAGGGACTCACTATCTGAACTCTCCCTTCCGCATTTGCAGCTAAAGGCAAAAGGAAAAGTGAGAGGAAAAGTCAACGCTCTCAGTCCAAGTCAAATGAATACGTTTATAGCCGTGTCCCAGCGATGGCTCCTTAATGAATTACTGAAGATTCAAAACCCCAGGTTTTCAATAAAGACTCTGGCAGTTCATCAGTGCAGGCTCCTTCCACCTGGTATGACGCTAAGCTGAGCAAAAATAAAATGCTGAACATGCAACAAAGCACTGTCTTCCCAATGAAACACGGCTAATTAACTACACGAACTAACAGTGCTTTTAAAAACTGGAGACTCTGGATTTCACTCTGCTAATAACGGCAAGGTTTGAGGTTTTACAATTACTCTAGGTAAGAAATTAGAGAAAATGCCATGCTGTCCATCTTAATTTTACTTGGATACAGTATCACTTTCATGGGTGACTCTATCTACAAATCTGTCAACAGTGAGGGGAACAAATTAGGCCTGGCACAAATGCACACATGAAATCTGTTTATGTTCCTCATTAGGCGCAGAATGTTGACTCTTGGTAGAATTTGGTCATTTACCAATATAAACAGCAGGAATCAAAATGGTTGAGGAAACACTGCTGTCCCAAATGTTATGTGAGCATTAGTAATGGCACCCTAGATTTTCAGTATGATCTCACTCACTGCCCAACAGAACTGAGCCTTAAGGAGGGTCCTGAACCCCAAATCTACAGGCCAGAGAAGAAAATGATCATGTTTCAAAGGAGATTTACCCCATATCTTGAATCCAATGATTGCTACATCATTCTATCACTTCTTTTCATTTAGAAGGTAATTTCATATTTTCAGTTTTAAACACAGGAAAATCTCATTTTGTTTGTGTTAATTAATACTCTAAACATCACCAAAAATTAAAAATGTTGAAAACAGGACACTGGGAAATGAAGGTTCAGTGAAAATTACCCCCCCAAATTAATAAAGGAACTAACAAATCATGGTACTTTATGGCCTGAGTAGTGACAAGGAAAAACAACTCCTTACTTCTTACAGGATGTAGTGAAATCTGCCCCCCACACCTTGCTACTGAAAAAAATAGCAAACAGTAAACAAAAATACAAGAAGATGGTCATAAGAACAGAGGTAAAATTTCAAATAATCAAATATCTAGGAATAAATCTATCCAAGGATGTAAGGGACTTGTACACAGAAAGCTACAATACATTGCTCAAAGAAGCCAAAGAAGACCTAAATAAATGGAGGAACATTCAGTGTTTATGGATTGGAAGACTAAATCTTGTTAAAATGTCAATCCTACCCAAAGCAATGTATAGATTCAACACAATCCCAATGAAAACGCCAACAATCTTCTTTGCAGAAATGGAAAAGCCTATCACATTTATATGGAAGAGTAAGGGACTTCGAATAGCCGAAGTCAACTTGAAAAAGAAAACTGAAGTTGGAGGGCTCACATTACCCAATCTTGACAACTTATCAGAAATCCACAGTAATCAAAACTGCAGGGCACTGGCACACAGACAGGCATATAGCACATAGACCAACGGAATCTAACTGAGAGCTCAGAAATCAGCCCTCACATTTATGGCCAAATGATTTTGACAAGGGAACAAAGACCACTCAATGGGGAAAGAATAGTCTCATCAATGAATGGTGCTGGGAAACCTGGAGCTCCATTTACAAAAAGAGAAGGAGCCCCACCCCCATCCCACCTCACATCTTAAACAGAAATCAACCCAGAATGGATCAAAGATATAAATAGAAGAGCCACACCTATCAAATTCCTAGAAGGAAACAAAAGGAAGCATCTTCAGGACCTTTTGTTAAGCCACAGTTTCTTAGATTTTACACCCAAAGCACAAGCAATAAAAGAAAACATGGATAAAAGGGACCACATTAAAATAAAAAACTTTCATGCCTTACAGACATTACAATGAAAGTAAAGCAACAACCAACACAATGGAAGAAAATATTTGAAAACCGCATCTCTGATAAAGGTTTAATATCTAAAATATATAAGAAATCCTTCAATTTAACAGTAAAAAGACAAACAACCCAATTAAAAAATAGGCAATGACTAGGTATCTCTCCAAAGAAGATATACAAAGGTCAGAAAGTACATGAAAAGATGCTCAACATCATTAGCCATCAGGGAAATGCAAATCAAAATCACAATGAGATACCATTTCATACACATTTTTAAAAAAGCAAAATAACAAGTGTTAGAAAAGATGTGGAGAAATAGGAACACTCATTCATTGCTGGTGGCAAGATAAAATGGGGCAGTTGCTGTGGAAAACAGTTCGGCAGTTCCTATAAAACTACTATATGACCAGGCAATCCCACTGCTAGGTTTATATCCAAAGGAACTGAAAGCAGGGACTCGAACAGATACTTGCACACTGATGTTCACAGCAACATTATTCACAATTGGAAGTAACCCAACTGACCATCAACTGCTGCATGGATAAACAAAATGTGGCATATACATACCATATAATATTATTCAGCCATGAAAAGGAATGAAGTTCTGTTACAACACAGATGGATGAACCTTGAAGACATCATGTTGAGTGAAATAAGCCAGACACAAGGGGATAAATACTGGATGATTCCACTGATTTGAAATAATTAGAATAAGCAAACTAAGAGAGTCAGGATCTATATTATAGGTTATAGGGGACAGGGTGGGGATACAGTTTGGGAATTTAAGGCGTAAGATGTACACGGTTCCTATTTGGAAGGACAGAAATGCTTTGGTAAGGGACGGTGGTGATGCAGCACAACACTGTGAGCCGAATTAACGGCACTGAAGTATATACTTGAATCTGATTAATAGAGGGATTGTTAGATTATATATATGGTAACAGAATAAAAATTAAAACAAAAATAAGAACATGGAACAACACTACACAAGCAGCAAGCCCTAAGTTAAACCATGGGCCAAAGTTAACGGTATACTTATAAAAATGTGCCATCCTCGATTGTAGCAAATGTTCCATACCAGTGCAAACTGGTAACACTAGAGTCGTTTTTGGGAATCCTGTATTTTATGCTCTGTAAACCTGCAACTTCTCTGATAAAGAAAACAATGCCAATAAGCTGCCTCTCCCTCACTTTCCATTTTGGCAACCTTAATAAATATCAATTTTTTTTCTAAATTACCTCAAATCTGTTCTCAACATGGGGAGAAGCTTAATTCCTAATAACTATGGAAAACTTAACACACAGTGAAGTAATTTCCAAACCGGAAGTGGAGAACTTTTCAATGATACCAAATGACAGCAATCAATGGGCCTCCCTCCCCTTCATCTGAACACAGCAAGAGCAGGGCCCTCGGCGGAGGGCCTGGGGAGACAGATGAAGAGTGAGGCCTTGGCATCAACACCAGGCAGCTACAAGACCTGTCCTTCAAGGCTGGGTGTGACCCTCCTCCCTCTCTCTTTACACCAGTTGCTTCTCTCTGCGTCACACTCCACATTCACTCCTGGAAGCCCCTGGAACACTCTAAGATTTGTCATGCCTTAATGGCTTTGTCCATAGTTGTCTGTCTTCTGGGAATATACCCCCTGCATTCTTCACCTAGAGGCAATCCTTTAAATCTAAGTCAATCTTTCAGGGAAGCTTCTAGCATGTGATGGATGGGCAGATGGATGGATGGAGAGGATGGTTAGAGGGAGATATGAATGGAAGGAGAGAGGGAGAGAGATGGATAGAGGAATGGGTGCATAGATGGATGGATGTACAGATGGATGGATGGGTGGGTGGGTGATCTCAATCCCTGTACAGTGCCTAGCCTGAGCAGGCCTCCTTGTTTCAACTAACGTGTCTGACCATCATTGCTGTAACAGTCACTTGGCTAGATAATAGAGACACAATGACCCTTACCTTCTAAGAGCTTAGGGCTTAATGAGCATGCCAATCCATTTATAATGTGAACTTTGCAAAGAGTCTTAAAGAAAAGGTCCAACTCAGCATCAAAGGATTGAGAAAACCTTCTCAACCAAAATGGGGAAGAGCAAAATGAGACAAAATAAAAGAGTCAATGGCTGAGAGATTCCAAACAGAGTCTAGAGGTTATCCTGGAGGTTATTCTTGTGCATTAAGTAGATACCACCTTGTTAGTTAAGGCGTAATGCAGAGGCTGGAGGGAACTGCCTGAAAATGTGGAGCTGTGTTCCAGTAGCCGTGTTTCTTGAAGATGATTGTACAATGATACGGCTTTCGCAATGTGACTGTGTGATTGTGAAAACCTTGTGTCTGATTCTCCTTTTATCTACCTTATCGACAGACGAGTAAAACATATGGATTAAAAATAAATAAATAATAGGGGGAAAAATGTTAAAATAAATTTAGTAGATTGAAATGCTAGTGATCAATGAAAGGGAGGGGTAAGGAGGGGTATGGAATGTATGAATGTTTTTCTGTTTTCTTTTTATTTCTTTTTCTGAATTGATGTAAATGTTCTAAGAAATTATCATGATGATGAATATACAACTATGTGATGATATTGTGGGATATTGAAGAATGGAATGATCATATGGTAAGAATGTTTGTGTTTGTATGTGGTTAGGTTTCAAATAGAAAAATAAATTAAAAAAAAGAAAAGGTCCAAGAGAACAGAAGAGTGCCTGGCATCTTCAGCCAGGATCCCAGATTAGCCATGAAAATTCTGGGGTCATTTGTTACTGCAACCATAACTTATCTATGCTGACGGCTACTACCGCCATTGAAAGCTTTTATGCTGGAATGGGGACAATTACTCAAGTAGGTTTGGCCAGATCTTATAAAATACACACTGAATTGGTGACTCAAACACAACCCAAATTGTTGGCTGATATGTGCCTGGGCCTTAACAGTGATAATGATATAAAACACAAACATACACACAATTTCTCACACAGATATTCAAAAACTCTATTTAGGTATTTCTTAAACATTCTTGGTTCCCAACCAATTTCTTGATATAATCTGAATGAAAATTAGTTTTTGGCAAGGACAACCAACCTGCAGTTACTTTTACCTTAAGTCCAATCATTTCATGTCTTATTTTCTGGCATATGAAAAAATATCATCTACTTATCCACATTATATTTGCTAGACAAAAATAATCATTGGGAACATAACACATTCTGAAACAGGTCTAAACAAACGCACACCCCACCAGCTAAGCACAAGTGAGCATCCCCTCCATCAAGAGCAGAGTTTTGAAATGATACCCTGAGATGCTGACAGCTCTGTAAACTAATAAATATGAGTGTCTAGAAAAATCAGGGAAAGCAGCACTTTTAACTTCCATTTTCTTAATAATCAGTGAGGCCATTTGTGATAGTCAGAGGAAAAGTGAATTTAACAACATCAGGCTGGGCTCGGAAGATTTCAAGTACTTAGGCGTCTTTACTCCATCATGTTACTTTGGTTTAAAAAAAAAGGCTAATTATACAATTGGGTAAATGTCATTTACGATGCCACCTTTACTTCTGGCCAGAAGTACCACACAGAAGGTGAAAACAAAGACTTTTGTTCATGAATCCATCTGCCGTCCCTTTTCGGCTCCTTTAGTTTCATCCAGGAGGAAGGGACCTCTTTGTCCAGAAGAGGCTGCATGGGTCTCTGACCTGCCCAGGCCAAGGGAACCCCCTTCCCTGTGGCAGCAGCACAAGTGGCTGAATCATGGAGCCCAATCTCTGCAATCAGGGCTGTCCCAGACATTGAAGCAAACAGCTCTTCAGTCCTGAAAGGCACGGCTAGCGCTCATCCACAATCTTGGGTCCTACCACCACTGCCAACGCTCCCTGACTGTGACCAGTGCATTGTTAGAGTCTCGTGATCTCGAGGTCCTTGGATCCAAAAGCCAGGCCTCAGTGTGCACCTGCCATCCACGAATGCCATGGACAAGAGAAAGAGATGCTGGCCTTTAAGACACTATTTACTCTGACACTCTCTAGTGAGGGCCAGCATTTTAAAGCCAAGGGACACCTGGTCTCTGGCTGGTAACCATTCAGGCGTCTTCATCTCACCTTAGAGACGCTGTGCACTGAAAATGGTCACAAAGATGCAAGAAACAGATGGGTTTACACGAACTTCTGCCAGTTGCTTCTAATTACTTAGCTTCATATTAATAGCACACAGCAATTAATCAACAAAAGTGTTTATCATCTTAGGAGAAAGAGCTTCTGCTTTGGAATAATGCAATTCACTAATTCTCTGATTTACCAGCTTTCCAGGCTGCAGAGAATCAAGATTTTAAGCTCCTTCTTCAATCCCAGTTTATCTTTTTTAAAAAATGTATGAAGGCACATAATCTTTTCCTGACAGCTTGGCCAACCTAAGGCAATGCTATTTCTCGGCGACTTCGCAATTTCCAGATTTGGTCAATATTAGGCCATATTTTTTTTCTTTGTCACCATCGCCATTCATTCCTCCCCTGAGTTTACACAGCCAAAGTGAAAAGTTCAGTAAACATAATAACAATGACTAACGTTTATTGAGAGCAAAGTATGTGCCGCATTTTGTGCTAAGCACTTATTTCATCTCTGTTTGAATCACAACCAATAGCAATACCTTCAAAGCAAGTTCTTCCTTGAAAATAGTAAAACAACAACAAACTTCTAGAACAGCCCTGCACCGACAGTCCCTTGCTGTGGGACATTTACTAGTGCTCTCAGTTGTTGGGCAGGGGACTTGTAGCTCAAATTTGTTGAGCTGGGCTTCTGAAGGTCTCCCACCACAGGGCGGACGCTCACAGAAACAAGGCTTCACCCCAAGCCACACTGCCTGGAGAGCAGAAGGAAGCTTTCCCCTGGTGCTGCTGCCCAGTGGAAACAGCCTGTTCTGTTCCATGGAACATGCAATGAGCATTTTTTTTATAATTCACATTCTAACACGTGACCATACATCCTTGGCCAATGTGGCTTGTACTTGACTTGACATTAGATTTTATTTGCACCACAGAATTCAGAGCTTTTTCAGAAAACAGAATTAAAAATAAACCAATAGGACTAAGAACTAATCCCCTAAATTCAAGGTCCTGCGATTATTCTAGGATGACATTACAGTGTCGTATTTGGAAAGTACAAGACGTCATGCCACGAGGAGACAGGCCCCTTTCAGCCAGTTCATTCCTCCAAGATGGGGGCTCGGTCCTGGGGAGGGCAGAGGTGTACGGGCAGCTGTCCCCAGGGGCCCTGGCTGTGGGTAAGGCTGCACGCACTCCAAGGCTGGTTCCCAGATGCTTGCCGTGTGCACCGCAACCTCCGCCGAGTCTCTGAGATCCTCTCCCAGCCAGGGCCCCCACCCACCCGGCTTTTGGGGCTTATGAATGCTGTTTTATGGTCCCTCATTCAATTTAGGTTTTTCAATGAAGGGATTACACCTACCTGGGTTTTGAAATTATGTCGAAGAGGCTTCCTGGGAATTGTGATTTCTTAATTAATGCATCTTCTTAAACTCAGTAATACCCTTTATATTCATAAAATGAGCTTGAAAGTAATGAGATGGCATTTTAAATTGGCAAGCAAAAAAACTCTTCCAAGTTGCTACTAATTCAGATGGCTTTTCCCTTCAAATATTCTCAATTAGCTACTCTATGTGGGATGCTGGCTTCCTTCATCTCCTCTAGCATGAGAAAGGTCCCTTTGCAAATCCCCCATCAGACATCACGTCCCCCAAAGACACAGGATTCCCAAGCAGGTACTTCCAGCAGTACCAGAATACCCCATCCCCAGCCGGGAAATGGCAGGGAAAAGGCGCAGTAGCCACACCGTGATTTTCTGTCACCCTCCCCAGACTCCATCACCTTCTCACAGCTCTCACCGTGACCCCGACCTTTATCTGGACCCAAGAATTCTACCTATTATGAGAGACTCTGACGTTTAAAAACAATGACGTAAAATATATTTATAAGTCAACAGCAAGACCGATGCTACTTTTGTAATGCTGAAACATTTTAAACAGACAGAAAAGCACAAGAAATAACATCTCCCATGCACACGTACACACGCACTCGTGCACACAGCATCTAAAGATCACCAGATGTGAACACACCACCTTTACTTCAGCTCTTCAGGAGGGTCACAGGACCCAGTGGAGGCCCTTGGTCCCACCTCTACCCCGCCCCGTTCCCCCGCTCCACACTGGGGGCTACTATTGGGACACGGGTCCTGATCTTATCTGTGCTCCCTTTCCATACACAGGCAAAAATAAGATTTAGTATTTATTTTTAAATATTAGATAAATGGTACCTCTTGAAAATATCATTCTGCAACTTTTTTGGACGCCATGGAATTGGAGATTTATCCAGGATGATAAATCACAGAATCTTACTGCCTGGCTATACCACAATTCACATTTTATTCTCCTACAGTGGGGCATTTTTGCTTTCTTTCGCTTGTTTTGCTTATCACCTGTTTTTGCCATTATGGATAATGCTGCAGTGAATTTCCTCTGCATTCTCCTTGGGCCACATTCAAAAGTGTCTCTAGAGGATATACCTAGAGGCAGCAAATTCATGTAGGACTTTCAGGCACAGAAGAGAAATGACAGCCTTTTTCTTAAGATTCTCATACTTTCTGTGTTATCTTTGCCCTGAGGAGAGTTTGGTGATTAAAAATGAATGTTTTTTTGAGAACCATTAGTACAATTAACAAGCCCTTTAGTTACAATTTAAATCTTTACCTTGGGAAAGTGTTCAATGGCACTATTTTGGAAATAATGATGGTCCATCAGAGAGCAATTTAGTCTTGGGTCAGGGAAGACTTCTTAGGAAAACAACAGCTAAGAGAGAGTTCAAATAGTCGAGAGGCTACTCTGGAGGTCACTCTTACGCAAGCTTCAGTTAGACATTGCTACCTATCATAACTTGCCTAACCCCAACCAAAACTATTCCAGCCAATCCTATAGAACACCTAGGGCAATATAAAAGATTCTACAAAGGTTCCATGCACTAGGGTAACTTTCCAAAACCTACAACCTCCAGCCTCTCCAGAACATCAACCTACCCCATATTATCGACAGCCCCTTCCAACATGAAAAAGTTAGAATGGGCATAGCCCAAATGCCTCTAAAGAATGGGAGAAAGATCAAAGGTGATGGTGGAGTTATACAGATAAGGTCGGGTTTAGCAAATGAGTATGACTGCTGAATCATTATACTGACATATCTTTTAGTCTCCAGTACCTTAGAGCAGCTAGAAGGAGAACTAAAATTGTGGATCTGTAACCCATACCAACTCTGAAATCTGTTCTACAACTAATTGTTGCGATGTGCTTTGAAATTTACTGCTTTACTGTAGATACATTATTTTTCACAAAAAGGGAAAAAAAGTTGATTTTGATGATTTAAAAAAGTCAGATCTATTATAATACTGTAAAATAAAAAAGAATAAAACTTGTATGAACTGTTAAAAAAAAAAAAACCAGCTCTAAGAGAGTGTTGAAAATAAAGGAAGGGAATGAAGAAGTCTGGCAAATAAAAAGATAATAAAAATGAAAAAAAAAACAAGACAGCTAAGCTGTGGCCAGCAGCCTGGGCAGAGGGGCAGGGGCCAGGGAGCAGCTCCTGGGGTAGACGAAAGGGCCACGGCCACATTCCCCAGTCCAGTGCGGGTCTGGGGGTTCGTGGAACCCCGTTCTTTCCTGAGGACATTTCCTCACAGTGAGAAAACCAGCCCCCTCCCTTCTCCCACTCCCATTCTCGCTCATGCCTGATTCTCACTCAACCCCTGCCAAGAAAGAATGTTCTCTGGTGCGGGGCTCATGTGCAGGAACAGCCTTTTGGCTGGTTCTAAACTCCTGATTTTCTTCTCTTCCATCTTTCCTGAAACACTTTCCTTAAAGTCTCTGGATCACTTGAGCTTTTGAACGTCCTCTGAAGCTGAGCCTGTAGGGAATGCAAGGCTGAACGGCTGCGCTGCACGTTCTGATAGTTTTCTCCTTGGTCAGACCAAAAGGCCAAACCAGTCCCGTGACTTTCCTGGGACAGTCAGAGGTGATTCAAGATTCAAGCTTTTCCTGGCTCTTGGTGTCTCCTCCTGCCCAACCCTACGATGAAAATCTTGCAAGAGGCCCCAGCGAAGGACTGGGGGCCTTGGCTATGTGCCCAGTTAATAAGAAAACTGTAAATGCTATTGTGGAATAAACAAGCTAATTAATCGCCTGCAGACTGAGAAAACGAAAATGAAAAACTCCAGGGCAGAGACTCACACATTTCCAAATTGCCAGAGGAAGGGAGACACACGGGATCTATCTTCACAGCAGCTGGCTGGGGCCGGCGCAAGTTTAGGATGTGGGAAAATGCTCCTGTGGTCAAGGAAGACCACAACCCGAAGAAGGAGAAACAGCAGAGGTTAAGAAGGTCAAACTCCCAAGCAGGGAGGACAACTCAAGGCCGTGGACAGCATGAGGGGAGGGCTTGGAAAATGGAAAGATTCCAGGACTAGACCAAGGGGCTGCACTATGATTACTCCATTATCGTTGCCGTGTTGTTGTTTTCACTTCTGCAGAGCCCTCTGCCTGCCATGCTCAGGGACTGACCTCATCTCACCCTCAGTCACACCAGGATCGGGTGTCTGGGCATCTCTGCCTGGCCCCTGATGCTCCAGCCACTCAAATGGGCACAGCCACATATCTGGGGCCACTGCAGCCAGGGGCAGTTGACCCAGGCTCCCAACCAGGCCTGCTGTCACCCGAGCTCTTGTCCACCTCTCCCCTCCGCTCTCTGCTGTTCTGTTCGACAAGGACGTGCCTCTCTACCGGGTAGGTATAGCTGGGATGGGAGAGACAGGAGGACCCTGTTGCGACCCTGCCATAGGGGTCTGAAGGAGGTCAGAGGACAGAAAGACATGCCCCAGGGCCTCACCCCAGTGCTCAGTGGCGCTGACCCTGCCCTGTGAAGTGAGATGGAGATTGCACTGCCAGCCTCCCCCATCCCCTGGTTTGGCAGCATCCACCTGGGGGGCCGCCCTGGGATGTACTGAGCCAGTGCCTAAGGGGCACACAGACCTGGCACCATCGTCAGAGGAAGGATGAAAGAGGCCCATGGAGAAAGCTTTCTGGGTGGGTGCAAAAGGGACCCGCAGAGAGATGGCGAGCTGTGCGGAAGGACAGGTACCAGGTGACAGCAGGCCCCGCAGGGACAGGAACTCAGAGAGGACTGTAGAGACACTCACACTTACTAGCAAGGCTGAGGGTGGTGCAGAAAGAGGAAGGCAGCTGGTGTTCACCTTTGAGTGCTTACCAGGTGCTGGGCACTGAGCCTCATTCTGCCCAGCTTCCCACTGACTCCTCTGTGTGACCTGGTGGGCCCTTTCGCAGTGGGTGCCACTCTGCAGACAAGACCACCCAGGCTCCGGGAGCTCAGGGGACTCGCCCAGGGCCTCACAGCCAGGAAGGGGCTTTGTTTGGGTCTTACAGGATTCAGCCAGGCAGGGATGGGAGGGGGGCTCTAAAACGAGCCAAGCGCCCAGGTTGGGGAGTTTAGGAGAAAACAAATCTACTGATCAAAAAAATAAACAAAAAATGAATTGGAATGTGAGACTAAAGTTAGAGATTTTGGGGGTTAAACCAGTGGTTTATGGGGTTGCAACAGGGTGAGGGGGTGAGGAGGTGAGAGGTGGCATTTGTGCTTTCATCAGGAAACAAAATAAATAGGAGCTCGTGGTCAACAGACCCTCACATCAACCTTCAGGAACTATTTGAAGGTTCAGAGTGGCAGGAACGGTAATGAGTGGGCAGGACGGTTCTTGCCAAGGTCACCCTTTAAACAGCCAGGACAACCGAGCCCCAAGGCATGATGCTGACCCCCCAAAGTCCCCACCACCAGGTGAATCAGGGTCCTCCGGCAGCTGACCTGAGGGAGACGTTCAGGTGGAACCCTTACGCCCATTTTCTGCAAAGGTCAACTCAATGCCATCCACGCGAGGAGCCCTCCGTCAGTTTACTCAGCTTACTGGTCTCCTCTTGGTTTGAATTTTCTGCAGATTCCTCAATGGGAAATCAGAATATTAAAAGGTGGGTCATGGATATTCCAAGGTACCTGTTAAGTCTTTCATTAGCAACAATTGCTGGGGCACCTGCCCAGCAGACCTGCCCAGCAGATAGACCAGACCACCATGCTGTCTGGAAGATTCCAGAACCCAGTCGAGGACCTGGCTACCAGGCATCCAAACAGGTGTGACTTATCCATGATGCCAGAAAGCACATTTTGTGCACCACAAAAAGGAGACCTTTTTAAAATATCAAAACCATTTGTCTGGATTCTCTGAATGCTTTATGTGTGGCTTATTCCTAAGTTTGTAAACAATGAATAGAATTAACTTCCATTTCCCTTGGACCAAATGTACTGCAACTCTAACTGCTACACTGAGCGCAGATGAAACTGCTGACCCGTCCCCTGCTAAGTCATTCCCAATCGGGGGCAGGGAGGCCATTAAGGAAACAATCAATATAAACACATTGACATTTGTCAACGGCCAGGCTTCCTCTTCTTCTGACTTCTTCAAGAGCTCCTGCTCAACGAGAAAACCACTGCATTAGAGAGAACTGCCAGATACGCTTTCTCCCATTAGCTTCCTGGGTAGCTTTATTGCTGTCATCACGCGTATTAATAACACGGGACACCTCATCTGTCCACTGAGAGGTCTGGGAGGCTTTAATGCAGGGCTCGGCAGTTTTACACACACTTGGCTTTGGCAAGGAGGGCCGCCGGGGCTCTGTGGGCGCGTGGGGAGCAGGAGTCCTGGGTTTTCTTTCTCTCGGTGCCCCCTTAGCTACTGGGTGGCGTCTTGTCCTCCATCAGGAGCACGTGTCCTTCTTGACTAGCACGGGAGGTCCCTGAGGACAGCGTCCATCTCTCAGACTCATCCTCAGCCTCGGAGAACCCAGGGCCAGACCAGATTGGGCGAGACGGGGGCAGTGAGGATCCACAGGAGGTATCTGAGCAGCCTGGGGCCATGGCGCCAGTGTGGGTCCCGCCACAGCACGCCCTTCCAGGAGCAGGAGCAGCCAGCCAGCAAGCAGGGTCACTTCAGAGGAGGCCACGTGCTAGATAGCACTGGGGAGGCCCACCCAAGGGAGGAGGCAGGGGGGAAGGACAGGGCTCAGGATAAGCCGTGTCTGATAGTCACCACCCCAAGAGGTGACCCTGACCTGAGAAGGAGCTCAGGGAGGTCAGGGGATGAACCCAGGGGAGGTCGGAGAGGGAGAGAATGGCGAGGCCTTGTAGGCACCATGCTGGAGCAGGGGGAAGCCAAGGGGGCTGTGGAGCAGGAGGCAGGGGGCGTGTATTTACCAGCTTATTTGAAATATAATTTATATACCGCAAAAATCTACCCACTTAAACTCTACGAGGCATTTTTTGGTATACTTAGAAAGTTGTGCAACCATCACCCCTATTCAGCTCTCTAACACCTTCATCACATCCCCAAAATCCCCTATTAGCAAGCAGCCCCTGCGCCCTTCTCCTATGCCCCGGCAACTTCTAACCTAATTTCTCTATGGGCATACCTATTGTGGACACTTCATATTCCTGAAGTCGTATGACATGTGGCCCTTGGGGAATGGCTTCCTTCACGGAGGGCAGTTTTTTTTGAGGTTAAACCACAATGAAGGGGGCTCAGGACTCCATTCCCTGTTATGGCCAAATAATCCCATGCTACCTGGAGACCTCGTGGTTTATCCTGGTCCACTGATGGGCAGCTGGGTGGTCTGCACTTCTCGGCTCTGATGAATAACGCTGAGCAGAGCACTCACGGGCAGCTGCGTGCCCAGGAGCCTCCCACCTCTCAGCGGGGTATTGGAGCAGAGCTGTTAGGTGCTGTGGCCGCACCAGGTTGAACCTTTAGGCACTCCACAAGCACGTATCTACAGCAGCTGGGCGCAGAGGGGGTGTGAAAGGTCATGAACCCGCTCTGGAGGCCGCGGTGGCTATCCCAGCCAGAGAAGGTGGTAGCTCGGACCAGAGAGCTGAGGAAGCAATGGCTAAGGTGTGGGTTTCAGATGCATTCCAGAGGCATGTGTGGCAGGGTCCAGTGATAGAATTTGCTTGGGTGTGGGAGAGGCAGTGTCTCAAGGACAGGGGTGCATTGGGGTCATCGCTGCGGGCTGGACAGGGCCTTAAGGCCATCGCAACCACAGGGGCTCAACCCACATCAGCCGCAAGGGTAGTTAGGTATGTGTGTAAATATGCACACACATGTACATACACACATACATACACAGGCTCATTTACACACACAACATTTACATATACATATACATGCACATATGCCGTGCATCAAACATACATATTTGTGTGTCCTGTTCCCAGATGTCACCTCTGATGGATTCCCAAGCCTGTGGGCTCTGGAGTTGAGGCCATTCAGCTTTTCGGCTGACCGCTCACATCTGGGCATGGGAGCCGCCGATGTCATCAGACCCTGTCATTTTTCAAGTGAGGAGACTGAGGTTCTGGAGCCTCGAGATGTCTCCACATTGCAGAGTGCACTTCTGCCCGTGTGATGCGCTCGGTGAACGAGCTATGGATCTGCGAGTCCGTAACCCAGAACATTTAGCTGGGGCTGCGGTGGCAGATGCAGTGGTGGGGGGCGGGAGGTGGTTACCGCTGAGATCAGCCATGAGGGCGGTGTGAAGGCACGCAGGAACACAGGGAGGGAGGTGGGGTCAGGGGGATCGCCCCAGGCTTGTGGCCCACCTGCGTATGGCTCCTCCATGTATTTCCCTGACATCCACCCAAGCATGCTGCCCCTGCCCAAGCTGGGGCACGGCACCCAGTCCCAACAAAGGACCGACCACGGCATGTGTGCCCGAGCCTCGGATGCATCCAGCAGCAGTGGCTGGCAGGGGTCAGAGGGAGGGTTGAGGGAGAAAAGGCTGGAGGCAGGGGCTGTTATAAGTTCTGGAGCTGCCATGTTGAAGTAAAAAGGAGGAGGTGAAATTAATTTTAAGGATGTGTTCCTTTATTTAACCCAAATCACCTGAGTGGCTTCATGCAGACGTGCTCTATCTCACCCTGTCCTCCTACTTACAGCATGGCCCCACTGGCACCAGCTGGCGCCTGGGGAAAGTCCCGAGGACACGGGTGCTCTCCAGGCCGCAAAGCAGAAGGTGGGCAGGCAGACAGGTGGCCCGTGGGAAACTCCTGCGGCTGAGCCAACAACTGAGCCAGCAACATCAGAGTGATGGGGAGTGCGAGGAAGGATGGTGGAGGGTGTGGAAAGTAAATGCCGACGCACCTTTATACGTGAGTGGAAACCATGATTGTGCTTTACCTATCCATGGCAGGTGAGGGGAACGGACTTAGCCCCATTCCTTAGGCAGAGGGAGCCTGGCTGGAGTTAACCTCTCTGAGCCTCTTCCTCATCTGCAAAGCAGGCCACCGCTTTCTACCCGAGTCTCGGGGTGGCAAGCCTGGCCTGGGACCTTCCCTGGGCAGCAGGCTCACTGGTGCCGGCTCAGGATGCACTCCACAGGGTCATCCTAGGAAGGCATCTGTGCAATGAATGGGGAACTGATTCAGGAAGTGGTGGGAAGCAGATCTAGTCTGGGGAAGGGCTCAGATGGGTCCACAGAGGGCAGGGTCCAAAGGGCTGGCTGGGGGTCCCACTCTGACTCTATTTCTAGGTTTCCCTTTCAGGGTGACCCAGAGTCTCCCCAGAACCCTGGGCCCTGTGTCCCTGCTTCAGCCTGCTCCTCCCCTACCTCTGGGACAACCCCCCACCCCGATACCAGCTTGCCCCTCTCCTCCCTCTGGGACAACCCCCCACCCCGGCACCAGCTTGCCCCTCTCCTCCCTCTGGGACAGCCCCCACCCTGGCACCCACCTGCCCCTCCCCCTCCCTCTGGAGGAGCCCCCCACCCTGCATCTCACTCCCCCCACCATGGCAAAGCTGGGTAACCTGCATCCTCCCCCCATGGCCTGTGAGCTGGATGGAGCAGGCCCCAGACCCTGCACTTACTCCCCCCGAACCGCTGGTGGAGCGACCTGGAGCCCCCTCTAAGGGAAGGGGCCTTGAGAAGGAGCAGGAGCCCCCAGGATAGACCCAAGGGGAAGGGCTGGCACCCTGCCTGGTCCTACCCTGGCCTGGGGGCACCCAGTCGTGGGCCAGTCCACCTGGGGTCCAGGAGAGGTGGCACCACCAGAGGCCGAGGGCCGTGGGGACTCAGGAAGAGCAGGGAAGGGGACGATAAAGGAAGCACACAGCCTCTGCAGAAGGTAGGGGCTGCCTTGTTATCCTCTCCCCAAACCCACCCCCTGGGAGGTCTCCAGCCCTGCAGGCCAGGTGAGGCCCCTTGTGCCAAGCCCAGGCCCCTGGTCAGGGGAGAGCCTGGCCCCCAGAGACGCAGAAGGACCTGGCAGCATGAGGGGGGCACACGCGGCTCCTTTCCCATCCTAAGAGCACAGGCTGCCGACCTAGCGTCCTTTCCACCTGCAGACCATCGGACCCCAGCCAGCGTCCCCCCAGGCTCCGCACGCCCGCCCACCCCACACAACACTGAGGCTGCAGTCATGCCGCGTGGTAAATGGTGGCATTGGAGCCGGACAGAACACATCTCTACCGCAGGTCCCTGGGCGGCCCAGAGTTTACCCTCAGCCACGCTGATATGGGGCTGTGAGCTTTACATCATTACATGTTTCACCTGAAACACCAGCCCGGCATCATTTTTTACACGTGTCCAGGACATCATCCAAGAAACTGGCCTCTGTCCCATTGGGCCCACCCTGTTCCAGGCACTGAAGGTTCAGGGCAGGAAAGCAGGGAAAAGCTCCTCCCAACCCCCATGGAGATTTTAAACGAGTTTATCTGTGTATTCAGCAGATGCTTACTGAGTACCAGCAAGGGCTGCACTGCGTACCAGCAAGGGGGAAGAGACTGAACATGTGCAGACAAATAACCAAGGAAGCCGGTCCCAGGCAGGGATTACTGCCATGAGGAAACCAAAGCAGGTCACCCAAGTGATGGACATAGGGGTCTCAGTAAAGGCAGGTGGTCAGGGCAGGCTCCTGAGGAGCTGTTTCAGCTGAAACTCATGTGCTCAGGGAAGACCATTCCAGGCAGAATGAAGAGCTACACCCCAGTCCTGAGGCAGGGACAAGCTGGACAAGTGTGAGGAACAGACGGGGCAAGCTGGCAGATGCACAGAGGTGGAGGAAAGCTGCAGGGGCTGGGTCTCAGGACTCAGGACGGGTCAGGTGATGGAGGACCTGGATCATGGAGAGCTCGGATGCATCTGCTAACACAGCCAGGGCAGAGGAGGGACACAGTTTGATCCAGGTGTGTAAAAATACCCTCTGACCAGAATGGAGAATGGGCTCAGCAGGGCAAGAGTGGTCACAGCAGCACTCACTGCAGACTGTGCACAGGTTGGGGGGACAAAGGGAAGAGGGTCAGCACCTACTCCTCACTCAGGACAACATGGCAACCAAATCCAGGTAAGTCTCAACCCCGAATACTAACTTTTTAATCTTTGCCAATGTGATTGGTGAAAATGACGGTTCAGAACTTTATTTTGCATTTAATTTAAGTGAACTTCAGTATTTTTATTTTTTTTTTAATATTGAAAGCTTCCCGAATTTGCACATTATCCTTGCGCTGGGGCCATGCTAATCTTCTCTTTATCATTTCAATTTTTTTTTTTTTTTTAAAGGAAAGACAGAGAGAAGGAAGGAAGGATAGAAGGAAGGAAGGAAGGAAGAAAGGGAAACATCTTTAAACATTTTCTTGTTTTATTGTATTCTGTTTCTCCGTTTTTGTTACATGGGCTGGGGCCGGGAATCGAACCGAGGTCCTCCGGCATAGCAGGCAAGCACTTTGCCCGCTGAGCCACCGCGGCCCGCCCATATCATTTCAATTTTAGTACACGTGCTGCCAAAGTGAGCACTTCAGGATCTTTTAAAATATTTCTTAGCCCCCTAAAATGTTTTTCCATGAACTGCTGATTCACATAGTTTAGTGATTGCTTCTTCAACTCCTTCGGCCCCCACCAAATTCGGTTGTTGGTCTTTTTGCTCATTGATTTTTAAGAGCTTTTTATTTATTAAGGAAACTGTCACATGTATTAAATTATTTTCTCTAGGTTTTTATTTTTTTCCATAAAACTTAAGTGGTGTGTTAATTCGTATAGTCAAACATGTCTGTTTTTCTTTACAAATACTGGGTACATGAAGTTTTCAGAAAAAATGCGAGACTGGGAAGCAGTTATTTGCTTCCAGCAGACCTATAGGGCGACACCACAGGATCCCAGGTCTGCGCCTCCCTCTCCTTTGCCAGGGGACTGCCTGGGGAGAAGAGGGTGAAGAAGGTGCCAAGTCCTGCCTGCTGGGGGTGACTCTTAAACCTCACAGCACAGACGTACCCAGAAAATACACGATCTGGGAAGGACACCAGGACGGTGGCACCAGAAATGGAACTTCATTCCTCACCACATTTCACACAGGCTCTGTTATGGTCATTCAGATGCTTAAGGATAGCTGAGATGAAAACTCATAAGGAGCAACGTGTCCTGCATTTACCAGTGCCTTCTCCCCATCTAGAACCAAATCAATTTCTTCTCCAAGGAAGAGAAAAACCAACCAAAAAGAGCTCATCTGGCAAAGGCTCTGTCTTACAGATTTTTGCTGTCGGTCTCTTGGCAGCATGACTGTCCCACACCCCAACAGCAGCAGCTTGGGGCTCCAGGGACAGCCCCAAATCTCTCAGAATGGCTGTGTGCCTTTGGGATCAAAACGGAGGGACTTAACTCCAGGAAGTGCGATCTTAGTGTTCATTATATTTTGTTTTACTGGATCCTTGGAAAACTGATCATCTATTTAATCAATTCCTTGGCTCTCATCCTCCCCCTGCATTTGATTAGCCAAATTTCCATCTTCTCCCACCTGCCTAGACAACTAGTATGCTGGGGATATCCAGAAAGCTCTTAGTATGTTTGACAGACAATTGTATATGTCATACAGATTGCACTTTTTATCCTAAGCAACCTTCCTGTCATACCTGCTATTGTGTATCAATGAGCCAAAGCAGTTGATAGCATGTTGCTCCCTCCCTCCCTCCCTCCTTTATTCAGTATGGAGTCACAGAAACCTAAAGCCTAGCTTTGGACAAGGGCCAAACCACACAAGTGCAAAAGTCTGAGGAAAGTAACATTTCACACTCTTCTAAGCAGAGATTCCAGAGAGAAACTCGGAGCAGTCAGCGCCACCCTCTTTATGGTCACGGCCTGCAGGGAGTGTCCCCCACTGACGGGGACTGTATTGCAGCCAGTTCCCCCACCCAGTCTCACCCCCCCACGTGTGCACAGGTGACCCCCTCTCCCTGCTAGGGGGTGGGAGGGTCTCCTGGCTTCTGGCTTGGCCTTGGTGGCAGTGTGGGCGTGCGGGGACACGTGTCCTCAGATGAGGCCCGAGGGGTGCTGGCCGGCGGGAAAGCAGGCAGGGCCACCGGCTGAGCCCTGTGCTGGGGGGTGCACCCTGCCCAGGTGTCCGTGCAGAGTCCCTGCCAGGTGTCCACGCAGAGCCCCTGCCAGTGTCCACGCAGAGCCCCTGCCCAGGTGTCCACGCAGAGCCCCTGCCCAGGTGTCCGCGCAGAGCCCCTGCCCAGGTGTCCGCGCAGAGCCCCTGCCCAGGTGTCCACGCAGAGTCCGTGCCAGGTGTCCATGCAGAGCCCCTGCCCAGGTGTCCGCGCAGAGCCCCTGCCCAGGTGTCCGCGCAGAGCCCCTGCCCAGGTGTCCGCGCAGAGCCCCTGCCCAGATGTCCGTGCAGAGTCCCTGCCAGGTGTCCGCGCAGAGCCCTGCCAGGTGTCCGCGCAGAGCCCCTGCCCAGGTGTCCACGCAGAGTCCCTGCCCAGGTGTCCACGCAGAGTCCCTGCCGGTGTCCACGCAGAGCCCCTGCCCAGGTGTCCGCGCAGAGCCCCTGCCCAGGTGTCCGCGCAGAGTCCCTGCCAGGTGTCCGCGCAGAGCCCTGCCAGGTGTCCGCGCAGAGCCCCTGCCCAGGTGTCCACGCAGAGTCCCTGCCCAGGTGTCCACGCAGAGTCCCTGCCGGTGTCCACGCAGAGCCCCTGCCCAGGTGTCCGCGCAGAGCCCCTGCCAGGTTTCCGCGCAGAGACCCTGCCGGTGTCCACGCAGAGCCCCTGCCAGTGTCCACGCAGAGCCCCTGCCCAGGTGTCCACGCAGAGCCCCTGCCAGTGTCCACGCAGAGTGGACACCACACAGAGTGGACACCACGCCCAGGTGTCTGTGCAGAGCCCCTGCCCAGGTGTCCGTGCAGAGCCCCTGCCCAGGTGTCTGCGCAGAGCCCCTGCCCAGGTGTTCGTGCAGAGTCCCTGCCCAGGTGTCCGCGCAGAGCCCCTGCCAGTGTCCACGCAGAGTGGACACCACACAGAGTGGACACCACGCCCAGGTGTCCGTGCAGAGCCCCTGCCCAGGTGTCCGTGCAGAGCCCCTGCCCAGGTGTCTGCGCAGAGCCCCTGCCCAGGTGTCCGTGCAGAGCCCCTGCCCAGGTGTCTGCGCAGAGCCCCTGCCCAGGTGTCCGTGCAGAGCCCCTGCCCAGGTGTCTGCGCAGAGCCCCTGCCCAGGTGTTCGTGCAGAGTCCCTGCCCAGGTGTCCGCGCAGAGTCCCGGCCAGGCCCGCAGACCTCAGGGAGACGGCCCCTGGGGCCACCGGCCTTTATGAACAGAAGCAGGGTTTCACAAAATAACAACCCTGTACGGCCTTGTCAGAAAAGTGACGTGGCGGCGCCTCCGCGTGGGGACTGCGCCTTGGACTGGAGGCCCCCCGGCCCGCCGGCACCCCGGCTCCCGCCCTCTCCCCCGAGCACACCCAGGCTGCGCCCCCGGCTCCCCGCCCCCCACGGAGAACCCACTCCCGCGGAGCCCTCTCTCCTCCGAATGCACCCTCCGTGCTCACATTCTTCTAGAAGGACACAGGGCAGTACCTCAGTTCCCTTTACCTCACATCTTACCTCACGGCAGAGAAATGAGAACTCCCGAGCCGTGAGCTCAGGGAGGGCCCGGGCCGAGCCCACCACCCAGCCGGCTGTCCAGATGGAGGGGCGTGCTGGCCTCCCTGGAAACCCAGACCCGGCCCGTGGGGTTTTCCAGTGGCCGCGCAGGACAGCGAACACAGTGTTACTGAGCCCGTAAAAATAGTATCACATGCTGTGACAGCGGCTGCACACCAGGCCCCTGAGCACCTCAGTCTGCTGAGATGCGGCTTTGGGGGCTGAGGAAACAGGGACTTTGGGGGGGGAGGGGCTGAGGAAATGGGGGCATTGGGGGGCTGAGGGAATGGGGCATTGGGAGACTGAGGAAATGGGGGTGCTTTGGGGCTGAGGAAACAGGGGCACTAGGGGGCTGAGGAAACGGGGGCGCTGGGGTTCCCTGACCTGCTCAGCATCATGGGGTCAAAGGTAGTGGACACCAAGACTCATGCCAGGGCAACCTTCTGGGCTTTCCCCAGCTGGAGGATGGACTGCTGTGGCTGACAGCTTGCCCCCCCACCAGCTCATGTGATGGCCGCTCACCTCCCAATGGCCTTTCCCAGCTCTCGGCATCCTGGTGCCCCGCACAGGGGGAGCAAAAGGGAAGTGGGCAGGAGGGCAGGCAGACAAGCAGGTGACGGGAAACGATTCCACGCGGCCCCTCTGTGTCCCGCCCTGGCTGTAGAGGACACCCTTGGCATTTCCCAGGGCCTGAAACACCTGAAGGCCAGAACCCATTGGGCACAGTGGGCTCCTGCCCAGCCCCACAGCTAGGAGGATGGACAAATGGACTTTCCTACAGAGGAGACTGACCATCGCTGTGTGAAGCCCCCACTGGTGTAATCACCTGCTGGCCTTGCCCCAGGTGTACAAGTACCGAGCCTGTACTAAGTTTGGTGACGAAAACCATCTGCGACATTGGCCAGCTCCGTAATTATTGCCATCAGGGAGCACGGGGGTGGGGGTGGGGGTGGGGGTCAGGTCATGGGTAGGTGACGAAACAGCAGCAGAAGTCAACTGTCACAGCTCCAACTGCGGGCAGTTCCAAGTTTTCTCTGCAGCCAGTCCTTGGTACCTGATGTAATACTCTCTCCTGGTGCCTGGGTTCAGCCAACGAGGTAGAATTTACCAATCAAACTCCACAAGAGCACCAGCGGTTTGTGGGGCGAGGGTCCTAGGAGGACCCTCTAAATCTCCCATCACATCAGACTCACAATAGAGTGTGTGATGAGTTCTGATGATGAGACGCTTCCAGAACCAGCAAGAAGACATGCAGGAATTCGAGTTTTCTCAGACGATGACCAGTGGAAGGAAGCTCCAGGTGCTGCAGGGTCCTGCCTGCTCAGCATTCGCCTTCAAGCTGGTGGGCAAGGGGGATGGCAGGCAGCGCAGTGGGCATAGATGAGCTCAGGCTCCCTGATCCAGAGCTTGCCCTCGCCCCATGGGCCACTGGGAGGCTCTCCAAACTCTCTATGCCTAGTGGCCTCACTTGACAGCCGGAGGCGGTGAGACGTCCTGGGAGCCCTATTGGGGCCACCAGGTGAGATCAGGGGTTTGGAGCCCGTAGCAGGGTGGCTGCCCACAGGCACACCACAGAAACTTTCCCATGGCGGGGGGCTCAGGTGGGACTGCCATGCCTTCTGCTCGGGGGGTGCTCTGCTCCCGGCCACCACAGTCTCGGGTACCTCCTTCCCAGGGGGCCGCGTCTCAGCGGAGGGTGAAATGAGCAGGCTCACCTAGGAGGGCTGTGCACTGTCCCTGCTTCCCATCAGGGCCCCAGCCACCACGGGACCCCTGGCTCACCCTGAGGACCAGAAGGAAGGAGACAGTCCCCACCCCCCAGCTCTCCCTCCACGCAAATCCAGGCAGGAAAGGCAAGAGGGCTAGGCTTGGGCTGGGCTCAGGCACTCTGCTCAGCTCGGACCTACCAGGCAGGCTGGGCACAGCCTCAGGGAATGAGGTGCTATGCCCCTCCCCTTCCGTTTGTCTCATTTTCACTGGGCTGGATGGAAAGGTCAGGTCCAGACTGCAGAGGCTCAGGCCTCACGTGGCCAGGTGGATAACGGCCATCCCCAGATGGGAATGAGGCCAGAACTTCTGGCTTCACAGCCCGCTGTGTCCTCCAACCAGCCACGTGACCAGAGCAAGTCACTTGACGTCTCCGTGCCTCAGTTCCCCCATCTGTAAAGTGGGGATAATGCTGCCGACAGCGACGATGAGAGGACATCAGAGAGGACGGGTGGAGCAAGCATGCAGGGCTTCATCAGGGGTCTCACTGTTACAACCGCACCATCTGGTTACACTATCACTTCCTAAAGGTTAAGAGTCAGGAACCGTTGGCTCACTGTGGGACTTCTCAGAACCTTTATTTAATGTGCCCAAAGAGATAAGATTGTACAGAGTCCCAGAAACTCTCACCCCCAGAAAATCCTGCATTCTCTCTCTCTCTCACACACATAATTCTTCATGTTTTTTTAAAAGGAAAATCTGAAGAGCAGTAGCATTCCACGGTATATATTTTAAGAGCCAACAGCAAACGAAACAAGGAAAACACAAAACCAGAAAAACAGTGATGAAGGCTGCATTTGTCAGGAGGTGACCTTGCCTTCAGAATTCACAAAAACCAGCTTCACCACCCTCTGCAGTCCGAAGGTGGATCCCGCAGCTCCCAAGATCGATGCGAAGAGGATATTCATCTCCCAGGAAATTAACTGCCCTGATGTGCAGAGTTAAGTGAACGGTGGAACGCCTCGACCTCAATCAACCGCTAATGAGACCCTGGGAGTCCTCCTCCCTCTGCTCCCTACCTTCTCCCTCCTTCCCCCCTCCTCCCTCTCTCCTCTTCCCTTCCTCTCCTCCTTTCCTTCCCCCCTCCTTCCTCTCTCCTCCTCCCTTCCTCTCTCTGCACCCCTCCCTTCCATTCTCTCCTCTCCTCTCCTCCGCCTTCCCCTCATCCTCTCTCCTCGCTCACACTCTCCTCTCCTCCTCTCTCACAGGGTGCAATCTGCAAGCAGCTGGTTTACTTTTGTAAACTCAAGTCAAGCACCCACTGACAAAAAGCAAGACGAGGTGGGTCAGTGGTGCCCACAGGGGCCAGGTCAGGAGGCCTTGGAGGAGGCTCTTGTGTGGTGAAAGAGCTGGAGCCACAAAGCCAACCCACTGGAGAGCCCACAGGATGCTTCCGGGGCCAGGCAGGAAGGCAATTTCCCACTGCTCCTGTCAAGGCCACCAGGATCCTATAACCCAAACCCCATCTCTGTAACTTTTTCAAATCACAGCCACTCGCCCCTCCAGCCAGGCAGCCATTTCTCCAGGTCTTTGTTCTCTCTGTGCTCTTCTGGCCACAGGACCTTTGCACATGCTGCCCATCAGCTGGGTTCACACTGCCCTCCCTACTGCCTGGTAGCTCCTTCCCGCCCACAGGTCTCACCTTAGGCCTCAACCTCAGTATGCACGACCTTGGGGCTGAACAAATCTTTTGTGGTGGGGGCTGCCCCATGCATTGCAGGATGCCGAGCAGCACCTCTGGCCTCCAGTAGCACCCACCACCACCCTAGCTGTGATAACAAAAATGCCTCCCAATGCTACCAGATGCTCCCTGGGGGCAACACTGCGCTGTGAAAACCACTGGCACAGGCCACACATTCTCAGTGGCTCCATGCATGTAGACCTGCCTCTGTTGACCACCCAGCTCCTCTACCCCTCCACATACAGAGCCAAGTTTCCATTCACCTGTGCCATCACCCCATCAGTGCCTGGTCAGCTCTTTAAGGGCAGGACACCCATCTGATCTGCTCTCCACATTTCTCCCCATGCCTGGCACAGCCTCAGCAGGCCCAGCATCCTGGTGGGCAGGTGGGGGCTTCATCCAACTCGACCCCTCACCTCAGCACCCGGGCAGTGGCAGACAGAGAGGGATGGACCAGATGTTGGCTGAATGAATGAATGGGCAAATGAGTGAATGAACTATAAGAAGGATCATGTGGGGGAAAGGCACAAGTTAAGTGATCGATTCAATCCATGGTAACTCACTGAACACCTCTGGGTGCCAAATGCAGGGCCATACCTGCTGCTGTCCTCACGTCCTCACGCCTGGACCCTGAAATATCCTAAGCAGCCCCTGTGTGTCTGGTGCACACCCCAACTTCATCTTTACAGAACCCAAATTCCTCTCGGGCACAACCAGGTCTTCCGTCTCGCTTGCATTCTTTTATGGAGAGTAGCCCATAATAGCTACCAGCAAGCTCTAACCGACTCATGATTTAATAATGAAACTATGTAGGGCATCAAGTTTCCTTAGGCAAGCACCAAAATTAATTCTAAGAGATAAGTACATGGGTAAAGGGGAAGGGGGAAAAACAGTGGCAGGTCAAACAACTTTCACATGCCGGGCTTTGATTTTTTTCCCTTTCATTCAAGGCAGTCATCCCAGACCAACTCCAACTAAACACCAGGCTGTGTTCTACTGCAAAACCTGCCGCTAAGCTGAGAAGTGGAAAACCCAGGCTGGTCTCTTCAGCCAGCCAGAGAAGCTTGGAAACCTCACTCCAGACAGACAGCAGCACCTGCGGAAGGGGTCACTGTGGAAGGACTGCTGTCTACAGCAGAGCCGGCTGTTTCCATTTTTATCAGGGTGATAAATTCTTGTTCTGCATAGGCAGCACCCAGCTGAAGCCTGAAGGGTGGAGCTGTCCACCCCACTTGTGAGGGTGGATATAAAGTCCCCGTTTGAGACACATCCTATGTGGGGCCCCAGCTGAACCAGCAAGTGGAGACCCCTCAGCAGAGCCCAATCATCTTTCATTCTTGCTGGTGACGAATGACATCAGCATTTTTGCCCACTCACATGCTTACAAGCTAAACCGGGCAGGGCTGGCTGGTTCATCCTCCCAGCAGCAGTAGCTTTTGCTCATCTTCTGACACATCCCTTTGACAGAGACCCAAGCAAACTCACCCTCGCCTGACAGGACAGACAGCCACGAACAGGAGTCCCCTGCCTGGCCAGCTAATTATCGAGGATAGTGATTCGCTACGTGGGGACTTTGTCCCCAGGGGACAGCTGGCCATGTCTGAAGACATCCTCAGTTGACACACTGGGGAGGGTGCTCCTGGCATCTGTAGGCAGGGGCCAGGGGTGCTGCTGCGGGCTCCGGCACCCAGGATGCCCCCACCCCACCCCGAGAGAGAACCATCTGGCCGAATGTTCAAGGTGCTGAGGCTGGAGACCCTGGTGCTGAACGACGAAGGGGCCTGGCTCGGCCGTCCCCTTACTTCCGTGAAGGCAGCTGCCACCTCCCTGGTCCAGTCGGCCACATGCTCAGGGCTTGCTGAGAAACCTTCAGCTCAAGTGTTACCTGACAGGATCTATATAGCACAGGAGGCTGGAGTCTGAGGTGTGCGGCACCTTCACCCAGTCCTGGAAACAACGGGGCATGTGGAAGCCTCATGGCCCTACTCCGGGGGCTCTGGAGCCTGCTGAGAGGTTACAGGGCAGCGGGCTCATGTCCCAGGACCCTCGTTCCAAGACCCCACGTCCGGGAGCCTCCCCCCAACCTGGTCACTCAGCATTGACTGTCACCCTGGAACAAATGG
Organism: Tamandua tetradactyla; assembly: GCF_023851605.1. NCBI lineage: Eukaryota > Metazoa > Chordata > Mammalia > Pilosa > Myrmecophagidae > Tamandua > Tamandua tetradactyla. The sequence goes on along the minus strand of NC_135327.1, from coordinate 58,851,549 downwards.
TTAAAAAGAAAAACACACACGTGCACAAACACACGCACACACACACACAGAGGCAGCTTCCAGACTTCAGAGAGAGAATTCCCAGGAAAGTGAAGCAAAGCTGCCCTAAGGACAGCTGAGTCCAACTTCATTCTCGTCCTTTTTCACATGGCCAACATTTCTTTGCTACCAACCAACCAACCTGTTTGCTCGGACACCACTCCCATCAGTCAGCAACACCGTCGCCTACTAAATTAATTGTGTTGAAAAACAACCACTTTCCCTCTAACAATCAGAGAGATTCGATTAGATGGGGAAAGCCGAAGAGGCAGAAACCTGGAAAAGGGGAGGAGACGACACTCTTCTTCCTTCCAGCCACAGGCATACTCGGTCTCCTTTGGGACAGGACACTTGCTCTGCAGCCTGAACCTGAGTTAGGGGACAAGTGGACTCTGTCAAATGTGGTAGAGCCTTCAAATTCTTCACCTAGCTAGGCGCGGTCTCCATCTGCACAGAGCACTGCCTTTCCCATGTTTGAGAAAATTAGATTTTTTTCGTTCCCAATTTTTCCCCGTGGGATGTGAAAACACGCAGACCCATCAGAAAGCCTGTGCGAAATCCCCCTTCTATTTGGACCGTGAACGTCCACTTCCTGGTTCACAGGCTTCCCGGGACTACTGCCTGTCCCAAAGAATGGGCCAGCCCCGGGGAGGGGGTGTGGGAGGGGGGAGGGGGGTCACAGGTCACATGACACAAGGCAGAAGAAATTTAAAAATTAAGTGTATCTCCAAAGGGACGGCCTCTATGTCTCCCCTCGGCTGTGGAGTACTCTCCATCTCCCATGCCAAAATTCCCTCCTCTGAGGCGGTGGTGGAACCCGACCTTTCCCCAGCGTCCCTGCCCACCCAAGGCCAGGGATGCACCAAGAATGCACTCACCCTGCTTCCAACAGTCTGCTCTGCTTCCCCCAAATGGAGCCCCGTCCTGCACATACGGTCCGCAACACCCTGCACAGCCAGGCTGACCTCCCATCAGAGCTGGAGGCAAAGGCGCCAACCTCAAAGAAACAAACAAACCCCGGAGACGAAGCCACTGCCGCCAGGTGCCCAGGCCAGGTCCACGGAGGCTGCCGCACCCCAGGCAGGATGCAGGAAAGAACCAGCTCACCCCGTTAGCTTCTGAAAAAGGGTTTTTGTAGACTAGAGGCACCGTGAGAAGGAGCTGGTGGCTTCCCCCAGGGTTTGTCAAGACACAGAAAGCAAAGCTACCAGAGGGCAACCCAATGGCTAGCTAGGCCACAGATGGGATGGTCCTCCTGGAGGGAGGGGAGTGCCTGGTGCCCAGGGGTGCTTGCCAGGCCTGCAAATGCACGCTGGAGCCAGCACAGGAGCCGGAGCTCAGCGCCCAGCACCGAACCAACTCCGTGCCCACCTCTGGGCGCCGGCCCCAGGACTCCAGCCAGCCTGACCCTGCAATGCTCCCATGTCCCAGGGAGCTGGGGGCTTACGGTGAAGCCCTGTGAATAATCACATGTTCATAGATTCCTTATCTGCCACGCGGGGGATGCAGGCTCCGCAGAGTGCACCGGATTAGGAAGTGCAGGAATAAATGAGATTTCAAACATGGCCTCAGGAAGCTGAAACACACAAGTCACGCTGGAGCAGAGCTGGCCTGTAACATGAATTTCCCTGGGGCTGGGAAATGATCAGAGCCGGGTGGGCTGCGCGGGGAACAGCCCTCTCCTCTCAGGAAGGGCCCGGATGGCAGCCTGGAGGATGAGCCCTAGAAAGGCCTGCAGGTCCCACCCTGTGTAAGTGAGGGCAGAGGCTGAGTGGGGGAGAGGACTCGGGCCTTGGGAAAGGACGGGTGGGCCAGGGCCCTGGCAGCGCTGACGGTGCAGAGAGCTGGGATTCGATTCTGTTCTGGAATGCACCGTCACACACTTGACAAAGTTAGCCGCCACCCCTCTCCCCCACTCTTCAGCTTGGTGTGCAGGTCCTGGCTGCTCTGGGCAACGGGGACACAGAATGAGGGGACAGGGCCCTGCCTTCCGCAGGGTGGCTGGAAAGAGACGTGCAGGGAAAAGCAGCAGCTGCGACCACGGACACGGATAAAGCCCCAGGTAAGGCGGGTGCTGGGGGAGAAGCAAGCGCCAGAGAGAAAAGCAGCTGCAGGCCAGGTCCGACAAGGCAGGGTGTGGAAGCGGGAACTTCCAGGGAGCAGCAGGAGGTGCCGTGAGGGAGAGGGAAAGTAGTGGGGGCCGGGAGATTTGTCTCGAGCAACTACAGGGTCCTCTGGGTGACACAGAGATGCGATGGTGACCGGGCACTGACCATTCTGCCCGCTACTGACCCCAAGGTCTTCGCTGGCTCATACACACACACACACACACACACACACGTGCAAACACACATGCACGCACACATGCATGCACCCCTGTAGTTTATTTTTCTCTGGCCACAGAGGACCAATTCTGAAGGCCAGGTCAGGAAGTCCCCTGTTCACTGAGGTTCCAGGAGACCAGCACATTGGTCAAGGATGTCAGAGGCACCGAGGAAACGGGTGCGATGACCCAGCTCATTCCCTGGGCCTGGCACCACAGGTGGGAAGCTCTCCAGGCAGCTCACAGCACCAGGGGCAGTGGAGGAGGCAGGGGAGCAGCGGCTTGGCGGGTGAGGCTCGGGGACAGGGGTCTCCAGTGCCCGCCCTGATAGGGATAGCTGGACACAGGCTTGGGGACAAGACTTGCTCTGGACCACGGAACGGGAGCTGAGTGATGTCTGCCACTCCCGGACATGCTGTAAGAGCAGTGGGTGCCTGTGCACCGTGGCTCTCAAGCCTGTGATCGGGGAGCCAAGAGGAGGTCGAAGCCCTGCTAGCCTGGGTCCAGGAGTGACGGCGCTCAGACACGAGGGTCAGGCAGCAGGGAGAGGAGGTCCTTCAGGCTCCCCAGCCCCTGGGGCACTGGGGATGTTTGTTACGGCAGCCTGGACAGCACAAGTCGACAGGCACAGGAGATACATGGGGACAGTGGCTGAACTGCGTGAGCACAGGCCAGGGAGGCTTGTTTATGCCCTGGAGATTATGAGGTTTTAGGCACCACTTCCTCGGGCTGCCGTTCACTGGGTAGTTACAGAGCTAGCAGCAGGGGATTATACACGACTCGTGATCCTCCCTCCTCTCCACACGGCCCAGGCGTTCACCTCTATCCCTCTGTCTGCATCTACGTCCATTTAAAGGCTCCCAGACTGAAGCAGGAGAGGAGCCGAGCTCATGATGTGTGGTGGAGAATGCAAACCCCATCCTAAATGGGTTCCCCCAGCTGCGCCTCATTCCCATCCTCACAGCCCAGGGAGGTCCTGCCACCCTGTCCCAGCCCCACCAGGGGCCATGGCCCAGCACCTTTCTCTGCACAAACGGCCCCAGACAAGGCTCAGGAGACTGGAAAGAAGAGACCCAGGCACAAGGGACAAAGGTCTCTGAACAGTCTTCAACCCTGAGCCCTGACCACAGCTGGCGCTGAGTGGAAGCTGCCAAGAATAGAATGCGGGGTCCCCTCCTCCCTGCATGACAGGAGCCGGCGGAGCCCAGGGCTCTCCTGGTCGGGAGTGCTGACCCTGGGGAGGCCGGCAGGCCCAGTGCCAAGGGCTCCCAGTCCAGCAGTCCTGCTGCATGCCCTGCCCCACCCACAGTCCTGATTTTATCTCATATTTTCAGAATCGATCAGTAGATTGAGAAGCATGAATCAAAGTGCATAACCATTTCTGTGGCTCTTGACCCATTCTGTCCCCTTCTTATCTATGTCAATTTAACATTTCTCCCATTGGATAACAATGCCCAACTCAATGCATCTTAGCCAGCTTTAGATGATCTCACTTGAATGGGGAAAAATGCTTCTCAATTGGTCGAACAAAGGTGGTAAAACATTGTTTCCAGGTCATTTCCCTGGTTACAAGTGAGACTGTACGTTTTTCCTTAGATTCAATAAACATCAGTATTTGTGGATTCTATAATTTTTCTATTTTACACTTTGCCCATTTTTCTAATTTGCATTGTTCTCACCAATCTATATTACCTCTTTATATTTAAAGGTGAGAAATTCGTTGTCATATTTATAACATAACATTATTTTCCCAGTCTGTTTGCCTTTTAAAGTGAACACTTTTTTGCTATAAAAGGTTAGAAAATAATCTTTAAGTGAGATCTGGCTCCTTATTCCTTTCTGATTTTTTCTGTGATTTTCTATTTGGAATGCAGCCCCCATCCCTGTTGAGAGTCCGGTTAAGTAGCCAACCCTGGTGTGTGTGTATGTGTGTGTGCGCGTGCATGCATGCGTGTGCACATGTGTTAATGGGTTGACTTTGTTTGGCCCACTGGGAAATCACCCAGTGACACCAACCCTTGGTCGCTGTTTCCAGGGCACTGACCATGAGCCACCAGAAGCCGCACTGGACTGGAGACCAGGGCACACAAGGTGGACGACTGTGTTCCCTGCTCAGCCAGGGGACCAGGAAGCTGGTTTCTATCTCTGGGAAGCAGTACTTTGGGGAACCTCACCTGCTCCCCAGGGGCTATGAGAGGATGGATCCCACCCCTTCTGGGCAGAAGAGCCCCACTGCCTGCAGAGCCCTGGCCCCACCTGCACCCCACAGCCCCACAGGTGTCAGCATAGGCTGGACCCACCCCACAGGCTGCCCTGCCGGGGCCACCCCAGCATAGGGACAGCAGGGGAACTGAGCTGTCCCAGTGGCAGTGCTGCTCTTGGTGTCCTTGGTGACTCCTGCAGCCAGGGAGGGCCAGTGAGCAGGGACAAGGCCAGCGGCAGAGGACAGTGTGCCTGAGCAACACGATGTCACCACACATGCTCCGATCCCACCCAGCCAGTCCCCCATGGCACGTCACCCCCAACGCGAACATGCTGTATTTAATGGATTTTAAAAATTAGTTGGGAGCTGGCCACAGTCACCCCCGTGGGTCCCACATAACCCGAGCACCATGACGTAACCCCTCATACCTTATCTAGACTTTATTTTGTCCACTGCTTTAGCTGGGGCCTGGTAAGCAGCACGTGCTCAAGGAATGTCTGTTGAATGAATGAACGAGGTGCTCTACAATCAACCCTTCTTCTGCTCAAAGCTTATAGTACATTTGATGGTCAAGTTCAAGTGTCTTATCATATAGTGATACAGACAGATGGACCCACCATTTCTGGAAACGGGTCTGGCCGTGTTGTGATGTCCATGCAGCATTTCTCTTCCTTTCCTCTGCTCCGAATCGCTGTCCTCATCACAGCTCCCACTGACCCTACAAAGGCCCTCAGAGCAGCGTCCAGGGGAGAGGAGGCCAGGTGAGTCCACCCAGGCCTGCAGGGAGAGGCAAAGGGGCAGCCCTGCACTCTGCAGTCAGTGCTGGGCACCCAGGGCCCACGTGTGTTCCCTGCAGCCGGGATGCTGGGGGCCTTGGCCAGAGGTCGGCGGTTCCCGCACAGTGGGGCCAGCTCCTGCTTCTCAGCTCTAGCTCATCCACGGCGTAGGAAGCCCCTACCTGAGCCCCAAACCGCCGACTCTCAGCCAGCAGGCCTCAGCCCCAGCTCCAGGGAGGCTGCAGAGCTGATGGCTGGACAAGGTCAGCTCACAGTGCCAACTTTGCAGACGCACAGGGCCCCGTGCACAGCAGGCCCTGCACATGGAAGGGGCCCGGGTTCTGGGGAGCCCCACACTCAGCTCCCACCTTCTGTTGTTACCATCCCAATATTCTTCATAACATTCGCACGAGGGGTGTGCACTTTCGCATGGCAGTGGCAGGCAGTTCTGCCCAGGGTCCTGCCCCTGCGTGGGTGGTCAGGAGGGGCGAGGCAGTTGATTCCTGCAAACTGCGACACCTCGGACCCATTCCCCAGGGCCAGCCCTTTTGGCCAGGTCCTGAGCAACTTCATGTATTAGGAAGGGGATGCATTTGAGAGGCTGTGACAAATTTCTGCCAGGCAAGTTCACCTCTCAGGTCTCGCACTGTCTAAACTTTACTCTACCAGCCGTCATCAAATTCACTTTTAATGCAAGACCCTGGGAGAAAAGATTCCCATCAGCAAATGGAAATCACACACTAAATAAGTGAGCACATTAAATGTTTTGTGCAGAACATGCCAAATGGTGAGGCCTGGTTCTCCCTGGCTCCTACCAGGCCTTGGCACCAGCGAGTATTTCAATGGACAGAAGCAGCAGCACTTTCAGCAGAAAGATTTCAGGGACTGCTGGCACGTCGGACTTTTGCCAGAATTCACAGGTAGATGAAGATTAACAGTCTGTGTAGCTTCCCCATACAGGGCAATGAGAAAGAGGCATTGACTAAGCTTCATTCACTCCCCACCTCAGTTCCCACTAATTCGATTCGCACAAAACCAAGTCCACCCACCCAGCACTGCAGCTCAAGGCACTTCCGTGACAGCTTTGGTTAAGTCTGTGTGCACACACATTTAATTCTGAGTACCTCCCCTGCAGAGCCCCTGGAAATTGCACTGCCCCTGGCATGGTACAGTGTGCTTCAAAATATGCCACATGCACTTAACTCCAAGAGACTTGCTTGGAACCAATTGTAAGATACTAAGAAATATCTGCATTTTTTCCCTGAGCAATGAAGTCCAGCCTTTACACACTCCCCAATCTCAGACTAGGGTTGTGCTTCTAAAATCCCGGTCGTCTGATCGCCAAGAGGAGAGTGGCTGTGTGACAGGCAGCTACCATACATAACGTGATCCCTCAGGCACCATGTCACCATTTGCAACCAGGCAGATGCCCACCGAGAGCAGGCTGGGGAAAACAAGAAAAGCCCGAGGAGCTGGCCATGTTCTGCTGCCTTGACATGGTGCTGGTGACATGAGGAGTTCTGTTTGAGAAAAATCACCCTCTGTACACTTATGATTTATACACTCATTTGCATGCTACTTGCTTGCACATTTATTATACATCTCTGGAAAGTTTTGTACAAGTTGATGCCATCACCATAATGAAACCAATCAGCCACTCTGTTTAGAGTGACTTGCATTTCCAAAGAAACCTGCGACGCTCTGCCTGTAATATTCTAATCTGTTAAGTCAAGGTTGAAAAGAGCAAAACCTTACCACCAAACCTTTGCAAAAACCTTACAGTCAGCTGATGAAAATGAAACCCTAAGCAACGAGAAGTACCAAAACATTCAAACTTTTCAAGAATGTGACAACCAGGAGGTTAAAAAAAAAAAAAAAAGCACAGCCTCCTAGCATCTTGCTCTTTGAATTGAATCTAAGTGCCCAGCTGAATCATAAAAAGTTAAAAGGCCTAGAGAAAAACCAACAGAAGGGGTGCTATTAGAAGGTGGCTTATAAAGTTCAAGAGTAATTACAGACGATATATATTTATTACCCCTAATGGATCAATCTGTAGCCAGGATTTCCATATTTGAAGCCAAATGCACAGATACATATCATATCTGCAGTTATCTTCAGCTCTGAACTCCCACACATCTCCCCGGTGAGACATTCACTGAATCCATTTGTGATAGGAAAGCATCCTTCACTTATTTATTTCAGATTTCTTCTTTACAAGTGAAAATGACTAGCACAAAATCACGGCGGCTCATTTCAATGTGGATGTGACACCCACCACTTAGGTGGACACGAGCACTAGTGAGGCAGTCTTCTAAGCAGCCGCACGCTCACCTCCACCAACACTCTATAACGTGATAAAACTAAGGAGGAGATGAAAATGGTGGACAGAGGTCAGGGGAGCATAAGGGAATCATGGGCTTTTATTGGCCAGGCATCCACAGCGTATGGCTCAGGGACCCGAATGCTGGGCAGGCTCCAGGTGTGTGGATGAGCGCAGGTGCGAGGATGAGCGCAGGTGCGAGGATGAGCGCAGGTGCAAGGGTGAGCGCAGGTGCGAGGATGAGCGCAGGTGTGAGGATGAGTGCAGGTGCGAGGATGAGCGCAGGTGCGAGGATGAGCGCAGGTGCATGGGTGAGCACAGGTGTGTGGATGAGTGCAGGTTGTGGATGAGCACACGCTCAGAGGGCCCTGGCCAGAAGGTTGGGCACCTGGTGGGTGGCTCTTAGAAACGCGTCGCTTGGACCCGTCCCACGGCCAGGGCCTTGGATCCCTGCTTTCATGAGATTCTGACAGGTGTCCTGACTTGGTAGCACATTGAAGTTCAAGAAACCCAAAGAAAATAAGACTGTGGCATAAGAAACGGCAGGAGACAGCAGCATGCTGACAAGTTGCACTGGATGTAACGTTTCTTCCCCCCCTTAGACTCGGGGACAATAAGAAGAAATCGCAAAATGAGAAGACAAGTTTGTGGACCAACGCAATACATGCTCGTGGGTTGTCAGCCTCAGTGTCAGATGCTGCTGGAAAAGACACACACACACACACACACACACACACACAGGGACACCTCCAGTCCTCAAGGCGCCCGCCCTTTACAGAGAAGACAACCATGCAGACAAGTATGAAACAATAAAATGTACATATAAGATAATAAAACAAGGACACATAAGACCATAGTTTCAGAATGATTTAAAATAATGAATATTGAATAGTCTAATTATGACTTAGGGAATTATTCATATGAACATTCTCACAAAAGAATGAGTTAGCTGTTAACTATATTCCATACAAAATATTGAATACTAAGAAATGTCTTTGCAGGATAACTTGTGGTGGGGGGGAGAAAATAAACACCAAAATACTCCTTCAGGAACTGCTGGGCTGGTGAAATGGTTCCTGGATCTGCAGCTCAGGAAAGTACGGTTTTAGCTTCCCTTCCCCACACCACGGAACATGAGCTCCCTGCATACCCTACACGTGACTGCCTAGGCACTATCCAGCTAAGGACATCAAGACGGGGCACCTTGCCAATGGGACAGTTATGTTCTCTTAATATTCAGGAGAGCAACCCCAAGTCAACTTGACTTCAAAGTGGCCTCTTTATTATTTAAGCACAGATTAATCGGTTGCCCGAGCATTGGAAGCTTCTTGGACTGCAGCCTGCCTCTCAGGACCTCCTCTCCAGCTGGCTTCTTTGAATTCGTGGAAGGCTTGCCATCCTGCGAACTCAGAAACACTGGGTGTGGCCGAAGATTTACTGGAGGCTGCTCACATCCTCGCCCAGCTGCCCTGTAAGCAGCCATAGGGAAATTAGGCAGTGGCCTTAGAAGCGAGAAGGGCAGGGAGGAGAGGACAGAAGACAAAGACCACTGAAGACAAAGGAAGGATTCTGTGCAAACTGGGAAAGCCCCATAGCTGGCCAGAGAGAGAGGGGAAGAGGGGACTTACCTCAAACCACAGGAACAACTGATTAAGGAGTGTGCCAGTTTGAAACTGTTGTATATCCCAGAAAACCCATGTTCTTTAATCCTGATTCAATATTGCAGGGTGGGATCTTTTTGATTCAGTTGTTTCCATGAAGATACGACCTGCCCAACTGTGGGTGGGACTTCTGATTAGGTGGTTTCCATAGAGACATGTCTCTACCCATTCAAGGTGGGGTTGCTTACTGGACTCCTTTAAGAAGGAACCTTTTTGGAAAAAGGTTCAGAGCCGAGAAGAGAGAGACGTTTAGAGATGCAGAAAGAAAACGCCCTGGGGAAACCAAAAAAGGCAAAGGACTAGCAGATGCCAGCCATATCCCTTCTCAGCTGACAGAGGTTTTCTGGATCGATCTGCCTTTCTTGAGTCAAGGTATCTGCACTTGTTTGAAAATATCATGTACCCAGAAAAGCCACGTTTTAATCCTGATTCAATCTTGTGAGGGCAGCCATTTCTTTCAATCCTGATTTAACACTGTAATTTGGAAACTTTTGATTAGATTATCTCCACAGAGATGTGACACACCCAATTGCGGGTGTGACCTTTGGTTAGATGGAGATGTGACTCCATCCATTCCAAGTGGGTCTTGCCTAGATTACTGGAATCCTTTAAAAGAGAAAACATTTTGGAGAGAGTCAGAAATGACAGAGCTTAAGAGAAATGACAGAAGCCTCAGAGCTGATAGAAACTTTACAGCAGAGCTGCCACAGATGCAGACATGTGGAGAACAGAGACACGGATGTTTGATGTTAGAGATGCGTGGAGCCCAGGAGATGTTGCCATGAGATGCTAAGCAAGCCAGAACCTGGAGAGAGCGAAGTGAAACCAAGAGATGAAAGCCAGCCCTGAAGAAGTAAAGTGAGGAACCCCCACAGGAACAGAGGCTGAAAGCAACAGAGCCCAAGAGCAAGGGACCAACAGATGCCAGCCACATGACTTCCCAGCTGACAGAGGCGTTCCTGACTCATCGGCCTTTCTTGAATGAGGGTAACCTCCTGCTAGTGCCTTAATTTGGACACTCACTTCCTTTGAACTGTAAACTTGTAACTTACTAAATTTCCCTTTCTAAAAGCCATTCCAGTTCTGGTATATTGCATTTTGGCAGCTTGCAAGCTAACACAGTATCTTTTTCTGGATGCCTTAGTTTGGACATTTTTACAGCAAATTTTTGACTTAATAAATTTCCTTTATAAAAGCCAACCCATTTCTGGTAGCATTAACAAACCAAAATGGGGGCTCACCCTGGCTCCCAGGACAATGATCTCCAAAGCCCCCTTTCCTGTTCCTGTTTCAGGTAGACACCCTGGAACCCAGGGGGAAGAAGGAGGGTGAGGACACAGCCAGAAGAAGGGGTTGGAGACAGCCAGAGGGGCTGAGGGGTGTCAGGGAAAGGGTTAGATGGGACAATTTCTGGAACTGGCAAAGTTTCCTGGCCTCTCTGCTGCCATTTTCCCATAGACTTATCCCTGGGCAGCTTGAGGGCTGTTCTAGTTGGTAAGCTGCCAGAATGCAATATACCAGAAATAGAACAGATTTTTAAAAGGGGGAATTTTTTAAGTTACAAATACATTTTTCTAAGACCATGAAAATGTCCAAATTAAGGTAAGGCTATAAAAATGCCCAAATTAAGGCATCCAGCGAAAGATGCCTTGGTTCAAGAAGGCCAGTGATGTTCAGGGTTTCTCTCTTAGCTGGGAGGGCACGTGGTGATGTCTGCTAGCCTTCTCTCCTCATTTCATAAGGTTCCCCCAGAGGCATTTTCCTTCTGTGTCTCCAGACGTCTCTGGCTGGGTGGGCTCTCTCAAATCTAAAGCTTTTTCCAAAATGGTTCCCTCTTAAAGGGCTCCAGTAAGCAACCCCACCTTGAATGGGTAGACACAGCTCCATGGAAATGATCTAATCAAAAGTTGCACTCACAACTGGGTGGGTCACATCTCCACTGAAATAACCACAAAAGGTCCCACCCAGCAAGACTGAATGAGGATGAAAGGGCATGGCTTTCTGGGGCACACTAGAGCTTCAAACCAGCACAAGGGCTCTTGTAAGAGAGGCAGAGCCAGGGTCAAGATCAGCATCAGGACCAGAACTAAAACCAGGACCAGGACCAGCACCAAAATCAGCATCAAGGCCAGGGCCAGGGCCAGGGCCCAGACCAGCACCAGCACCAGCACCAGCATCAGGACCAGGACTAGGACCAGAATCAGAACCAGGACCAGGACAAAAACCAGCATCAAGTCCAGGGCCAGGGTGAGGACCAGGACCAGAAGCAGGACCAGAACTAGAACCAGGAATACTACTAGGACCAAAACTATCATCAGGACTGGGACCAGAACCAACACCAGGACCAAAACCAGCACTGGAACTGGGACCAGGACCAGGACTGGGGCAGCGGCAGGCTAGGCACCAGCCCCAGCAGAACGAGATGGCTGCAGGCTGCAGTGAACAGTGATGCCCCTCTCTGTGCCGGGCCCTGCTAGGCATCCATAACCTCGTCTGATCCTCACAATGGCCTCTGGAGGTACCCACGCCCTGTCTCCATTTCACAGATGAGAAAACTGAGGTTCCGAGCGCCACAGCGATCTGCTTTAGGTCACACAATGTACCGCCTCCTGCGGCTACTCTTAAGGAATCAGCCTGAGGTCAGCAGCTTCAAACAACACACATCTGCTATCACTCCAGACTGAGCAGTCTGGCATGGGTATCACTGGGCTCCACCGAGGAGCTGGCCAGGCTGTTTCTTCCTGCTCTGGCTCTGGTAGAGAGCTCGCTTCTTGCCTTTTGCAGATCCTACAGGCCCCCCACAGTCCTGGGCTCAGGGCCCCTTCCTGGCATCACTCAAACCTCGGCTTCCATGGCCCCATCTCATTCTCCAAATGCCAACCCTCCCACCTCACTTGTACAAGGGCCCCCATGATGACAGGGGCCCAGCTGGGTCATCCAGGACCTTCTCCCATCTCCAGGGCCTTAACTCAATCACACTTAACAGGGAACCTAGCCCAGGTTCCAGGGATTAGGGGGTGGGCCACCACTCAGCCCACCAGCCCTGGGCTGGGCATAGAATACAGGTGCCTCCCACAGAGCCCAGGCCCGTGTGTGCCCTTCAGAGTGTGCAGAGCGTGGGAAGAGGACCGCCTGCCTGACATGACCCGGCATCTGCACCAGGAATGCAGATTTCCTGGCCCACTCCAAGCTCCATCAGGAGCTATGGCAAGGGGAGGGAGGAATATTCCCTGTTCTTAGAAAAGAATAATCTGCACGAACCTGGCCACCTGCCCTGGCACCTGGGCAAGGAAGGACGCACACACGAAGCCTCCCTCTTGCTGTTAGTTCTGAGGCTAAAGTTACGCCTTCAGCTTGCTCATCATGTTGGTTAGTTTAATTTTAGAAAAACCTGCCTGCAAAGTCTTGAAAATGCATAATGAATTGACAGATAGCAAATACATTTGCACCAAAGTCAAGACAGGGCATGACGTGTTTGCACAGGGAGATGGTGAGGTACAAGGCTCTTAGGAAGATGTCAAGGGTAGCTCCTTGGTCCTTCAACAAGCTGGTCCCATAGCCGAAGGATGAGGGCATCAAGACTGAGGAGGACCAGAACTGCAGCTCTGGGCTCCCCTCCCTCCCCACACAAAAGGGGTGCTGTTTGGGGTGGAGTTCCCTTCTTTCATTAATTGGATCTGATGGGGAAATTAAAATAATCCTCTTTTACCTTTGCATTATCCTTTAAGTGTTTAGGTTTTAATTATCTCTAAGTCTACCTGAAGACGTTTTGGGAAACTTCCAGTATTGTACATCGGCGGTGGAATACAGTGTAAAAGCGCATGTAATTTCCAAACCCCCAGTTGTTAATGAAATCCCAAACATTCAGATTTTAATTGAACTAGATAAAGATTAAGAAGCTTAGCAGCAGCTGGCATTACGAATTAGTTCTCAGCAGAGTTTTATGTTGTACTCTAAATCATTGCCATTGTAATCGTCCTAAATTGTCCTTTATCTTGCCAACGCAGATACAATTCTCAGGGGGCATCAGGCTTTCCGTCTCCCTACCGCCTGAAATATTATGATGTGCAAAATCTTAATAGTAGTTTTAATTATATCATGAAGTATACCGATTAGGTATATTCAATAAATTCACACACTAATTAGAAGAAAATTTGAGGCCTTCAGCTGACCTATTTTCAGAGATGCGGTTTATTGTTTGGGCATAATCTCTGGAAATAATGAAAAAAGTACTAGAACTTTCTGCACTTCATTTGTTGAAGGAAAGGGGCATCAGGAAGCAATGAGTAGTCATCAGAATGGGGCTTGGCCAAAAGGCCAGGCAAGGAGAAGGCCAGCAGCAGCCCTGTTGAAACTAAACTGAAATACGTTTTCAGAACTTTGTTGCCACCTTCCCAAGAGAAATGTTTCAAGCATGCCAACACCGTGCCTCTGAAAACGTGTGGAGGCACACCCTCTTTGGTTCTGTGTGACAAAGGATCCTAAGAGTTTGCATCACCAACTTCTAGAACAGATGGTACTCGGGTCTTCTACTGGAGCAAATCATTTCTCGCATGGGCTCCGGGTCTTCTACTGGAGCAAATCATTTCTCCGGGGCTCAGCTCCTCCACCTGCAAAGTGGGCTGATAGCAGGGTCGAGACCTTTGCTGCAACTCAGCAAGTGGAAGCTCAGCACACACCGGCGCTGGCCGGGCTCAACATTCCTTAGCTGCCGTTGTCTTTCCCTTCTCATCAGAATCTCCTCTGCAGGAAAATGGCATCCAAAATCGGGACAAATCTGTGGATTCCCAAGAGCTCACGTGAGCACATGGGCAGTGCTCTGTGCCCATAATGGGGGGGCCCAGCTTTGTGCCCCCGCTTTGCCACGTCTGGTAGATGTTCTAAAATGAAGGACACAGGGAGTAGGCCTGCCTCCTTGGGACCCCCTGCCTTCCCGGTGGCCCTGGCAGGAACCAGTTCTCTTCCAGCTAAAGGAAATAAGGTCCTGGGGAGGGGAGAGAACCTGCCTGGCCTACCTGCCAGGACCTGGGAGGGTATATGTCAGGGTGAGGAGGGAAAGGAGACACCCCCAGTTGAAGGGGAGCCCAGGAGGCAATGCCTGTGCAGGGGGACACAGAGGCAAATAGGGTGAGAGCTGGGGCTGCAGGCAGAGTGGGCAGTTGGAGCGTGGCAGAGGGGACATGGTCATCGAGTCAGCCTGGGAGGGATGGGTGTAAACAAGGCAAATGGGAAAGGAGACAGCAGCAAAGAAGCCGTACCAAGGAGAAGGCAGAGAAAGGAGAGGAGTGCTGGAGGCTTTGCAGCCAAGGCCAGGGTCACGCTAGGCTGTGGGTAAGAGCCGGGCACCCCTTTTCCCTCTCCCAACAGAGGCATCTCTGTAGGGAGATCCAGCTTTGGTGGAGCCCACCTGCCCATTGAACCAAGACCCCCAGGCTCTTCAAGGATGCCAGAGGCTCCTGCTGTGGATGAGGGAGAGCTAGACATTTAGTGGATTTCTAGTCTCAGACCTTTACCACCTCCAGATGTCTGCTCTCCAGGGCTGCAACTGTCCTCCTTCTTCCATGGCTCCCTTTGCCCAAGCCACATGGGCCTCCTTCCTGATCCCGGAACACACCCACTTGGGTCTGCCTCAGGGCCTTTGTACCTGCTGTTCCAGCTGCCCTGGGCATGCTCCCCCTAGATTCTCCCAGGCTGGCCGCCTCCTCCTCAGTATCCAAGTGTTCCCTTACTGCTGCTCCACCTGACAGGGGTCCCAGCCTCCATGCAGGGGATCCATCCTTGCCCTCACCCCTCTGTCCTGGCTTCAGAGCACCCACCTCTCTGGGTCCCCGTGGGATCCTGCCAACTTGCTAAACTGTTGATTCCACACCTCCCTTCTGAGACTGCAAGCTCCAAGCAGGCAGGGCCTTCCATGATTATGCACCATTAAATCTTCAGTGCTTAGAACAGCCAATACAGCCCATATTTATCTGCTAAGCAAATATATGCAGACACAGTTCTCTTAAAAAAATTATTTTAAAACTGTCCCATCTTAAGAACCTATCCCAAACCCAATCTCTGTCTTCAAACTCTATCTCAAACAGTCTCACACAGCCAGAGCCTGGCTGCAAGAGTCAAACAGGGGGAGGACAATGTCATGGTCAGGTTCATGTGTCAACTTGACCAAGCGGTGGTACCTGTTTGTCTGGTTGGGTAAGTGCTGGCCTGTCTGTTGCGATGAGGACACTTCATAGAATTAAATCATAATCATGTTGGCTGCATCCACAGCTGATTCCATTTGTAATCAGCCAAGGGGAGTGTCTTCTGCAATGAGTGATGCTTAATCTAATCACTGGAAGCCTTTCCAGGAGGATTCATAAGAGACAGGCTCTCTTCCTGCTTTGGCTGGCGAGCCTATCCTGTGGAGTTCGTCCAGACCTTCCATCAGAATAGTCGGCTTCACAGCCCACCCTGCGGATTTTGCACTCTGTGTCCCCATGGCACATGAGACACTTTCATAAAATTTTGTATTTATGAGTGTTCCCTGTTGATTCTGTTTCTCTAGAGAACCCTAACCAATACAGACACTCAGGAGTTTCACAGCTGATTTAAAAGGGCCTCTAATGAAGTACTGCTGAGCTGTGTCCCAGTAGCCTTGATTCTTGAAGACAACTGCATAACGATGCAGCTTTTACAATGTGAACTTGTGATTGTGAAAACCTTGTGACTGATGCTCCCTTTATCCAGGGTATGGACAGATGAGTAAAAACATATAGATTAAAAATAGATAAATAATAGGGAAGATAAGGGGTAAAACAAATTGGGGAGATGGAAGTACTGGTGGTCAATGAGAGGGAGGAGTAAGGTGTGTGAGATGTATAAGTTTTTCTTTTTTCTTTTTATTTCTTTTTCTGGAGCGATGTAAACATTCTAAAAAATGATCATGGTGATGAATACACAATTATGCGATGGTCTTTTAAGCCACTGATCATACACCATGTATGGAATGTATATGTGTGAAGATCTGTCAATAAAAATGTTTATTAAAAAGTGAGAGAAGGGTTAAGAAATTCTAAGATAAACAAAAGCTGAGGCCTTAGCCACCACTAGACCAGCCTGTAAGAAACACTAAAGAGCATCTGCAGGTTGAAAGGACAGGACGTCAGACAATAGATCAAAGCCATATGAAGAAATAAATATCTCTGGTAAAGTTACTTCTGGAAGATCTCTTTTGTTGCTCAGATGTGGCCCCTCTCTCTCTTTAAACCCAACTCTGCAAGTGAAATCATTACCCTCTTCCCTAAGTGGGACATGACATCCAGGAGTGAAAGTCTCCCTGGCGATTTTGGAGATGACTCCCAGGGATGAGTCTGGCCCTGGCACTGTGGGATCAACAATGCCATCCTGGCCAGAAGGGGGAAAAGAAGTATACCAAATAAGGTATCAGTGGCTGAGAGAGTTCAAATAGAGTCGAGAGGCTACTCTGGAAGTCACTCTTAATGCATGCTTCAGTTAGACCTTGCTACCTATCATAACTTGCCAGACCCCAACCAAAACCATTCCTGCCAATCCTAAGGAATACCTAGAACATTATATAAGGTTCTACAAAGGTTCCATGCACTAGGGTAACCTTCCAAAACCTACAACTTCCAGATAGGTCACTGGACAGGTAAGTCCTGAAACCTAGAGGGCCCAGCCTCTCCAGAACATCAACTTATTTCATCTCTCTATCGCATAGTATCCATAGCCCTTTCCAACATGAAAAAGTTAGAATGGGCATAGCCCAAATACCCCTAATGAGTGGGACAAAGATTCAAAGCTGATGGTGGAGTTTTACAGAGAAGTTAGAGTTTAACAAATGAGCATGAGTGTTGAATTATTATACTGGTATTCTTTTTAGTTCCAATACCTTAGAGCAGTTAGAAATAAAAACCTAAACTTATGGAACTGTAACCCATATCAAACTGTGGAATCTGTTCTACAACTAATTGTTACGATGTAGTTTGAAGTTTATTGTTTTTATGTATACATGTCATTTAAAGTAAAGGAGGAGTATAACAAAGATAGGATTCAACAAATAAATATGACTGCTAAATCATTATGTTGATATTTCTGTTGGTCTCCGGTGTCTTGGAGCAGTTAGAAGAAAAAACAAAAAATTGTGGAACTGTAACCCATACCAAACTTTAAAGTCTGTTCTATAACTACCTGTTAAAATGTACTTGGAAATCTATTGCTTTTTTGTATATATATTATAATTCACAATAAAAAAACTATTAAAAAAAGATCTCTGGAAAGGGTCATGATGGGCATAAATATAAATGCCAGGATTATTGAGTTTTTGGTTTGTAACTCCACTTTTTATCTCCTACAGAGTCTAAAAGGCAAATGCATAAAATGTAAAGATAATTCAGTGGTTTGGGGCTCAATGTATAAACATATAACTTGTGACAAGAATTACATAAAGGTGTAAAGGTGGGGGACAGAGGGGTACAAGAACATACTTTGTGCCCACTATTCAAGTTACATTGGTACCAAAGCAAATGAGATTGTTATAGATTTAGGATGCAAAATGTAAGCCCCCTGGTAGCTACCAAGAAAATACTGGAGGAAATGGAAGGTCAAAGAGACAGAAACTAGAATCACAGGCTGCTAGCAGCAGGGGGTGTGGGGAAGGGGGAGCTAAGGGTGTAGGGTTTCTGTTTGGGGAGACAGGAAAGTGTAGTGAAGGAAGGTGGTGACAGAGGCACACACAGCATATGCCACTGGATGGTGTGCGGGACATGACTGTGACGGGAAGGTTTATGTTGTATATATGCTCCTACAATAAAATACAAAAAAACTAAAAGATACAATTAAAGGGGTTGGGAGGAGAGACAGTGCAGGAGGACGTTATTGGGGCATAAGAAAAAATTGGACTATAAACTGTAAACTTTATATCAGTGTTAAATTTCTTGAGCCTGATAACTTCATTCAAAGAGGACACATAATATCGCTGTTCTCAGAAAATGTACATGGTGGTTGTTAACTGTTCAAGGAACATGAAGTATATACTCAAATGTTCAGAAAATGGATTGATAAACAGATGGACAACAAAATGGAAAAATAGATGGATTAATAGATTGATAGACAGATGGATAGAATGATACGGCAAATGTGGCAAAAATGTAAAAATCAGTGGATTTGGGTCTCTGGGGATGGGAGTTGGGGTACGCTGGAGTTCACTGTGTGGGGTTGGTATTAATTTTGTAACTAGAATGGTAAGGTTGAAAGTATTTCAAAATAAAAAGCTTAAAATCGGAAAAAAAAGGGCCTAACATTTTTAGAGTTTGCTCTTTTTTTGGCTTTAGTCCTCATCATCGTCTGCATGTAGAACGTGGTTTCATAAACCTTCAACTAGACAGTGAAAAAAAAAGGAAGGAAAACAAAGCGAGAGAGCTTGGAGAGTTCCTTGTCTTTGGAGGCAGAAACCCCCCTGCCATGCCTGTCATGGGTCACTAAACAACACCCAGCTGCCTAACAGAGCCTGGCACCGCCGGAGGGAGCAACACTCTGGCCAGCAAGGCAAGTTCCTAGCAGAAACTTTCAGCCATTGAGAAAGGGCCTTTCTAAAAAGTTATTCAGAAGCTAAGCTACCAACGCTCATGTGAACCACCATTTTTGAGCCACACAATTTTTCTTCTGGACCTTCCAAAATGCCTGTTTTCCTCAGCGATATTCTTATTCAAAATACTGATACCAGGGCTAGAAGTTTGCTATTTTCAGAATCCGACTCATTTCTTTGGGAGCATCTTTATCTCCTGTTTAGGCAAGCCACTATGTTTGCCACATACACGGACATACGGCTGTACTTGCTTTTGTTGTTACCACTGGGAAAAAAAAAAAGGACTCGTTTCCAGCTATTAATTTCTGACTCCTTTGCAGCTTGAATTGGAAGTTATTTTCTTTAGTATGTGTCCTTGTAAATTTATTTTTAAGTTTTTTGGCAAGAGGAAAGGGTGATGATTACAGTAGAATTAGAGGGTAAGGTGGTTGGCAGAAGCCTCGGTGTCTGTCAGAAACAATGTGTTATTTTTCAGAGGAAGAAGGGAGCCTATATAAAAGCAGCAGGGCCGGTCCCCAGGCGGTCTGCAGCAGTTGCAGGCTGGGTATATCATCGTCTGATATTCGCAAGGACAGAGCAGGATGTGGCCTGTGCAAACATTCTGGAAATAAAGCCGAGAGACAGGAAAGAAGAGAAGTTTGTGAGGCAGGGGCGAGGGAGACCAGGCAGCCAGACCTTCGGTGATTGCAGATGCTCAGTTTTCAGTGGGGATAGCTGGTTGTCCAGGGCAACGATCAATAAGCCCGTGTGCTTCCATCTAGTCCTCGCAGCTCCTTCTCCCTCGGCATCACTGACTTCCCGGCCAGGTCAGCGCCGGCACCTGGGACACCACATTTCCCAGGCCTGAGTCACTCGGCCAGGCTGCCCCCAAGCACAGGGAGACACGAGTCTCCTAGACACGTGGCCCCCGACTCTGAACTCCGTTCCGTCCGCGACTCTAAGCACAAGCAAAGGATGCTTCATGGCGTTAATGCGTGGCCTGCCCCAAAGCCGCCATCCCCACAGTCCAGGCCGCCTGGGGATTCCCATGTGGGCACCACTGAAAGGGGGTGAGTGGCCCCCCGTGAGCCAGCCCGGCAACTGAGACGGAGGGCGGCCGGCTCGGCAAGGGAGGGGAACCTGCACAGCCACCGATGAGCATGCCTGATTGTCATTCAAACCACACTGCCGTAATATATTCACTCTCGTTCCCCACAGATTCATGAAAAGTTCAGCCAAGGGCGCATACTTATGAGATTAAAGGAACATGTTAAAACAATGGGAAAGCCCCGTTAAAGGGTTTGACACGCTAATGTCTCTATCACACACGCGAGGGAGGGAACAGAAAGCCCACGGCACGGTCTCCGGAATCCAGCCCCGGCATGCACAAGGCAGGTGTGCTCTCCGTGCAGGGGATGTTCCTTAGTCAGCATCTCCAGGGGTCACCGCTGTCCTGGCACAAGGGGTACTGGCGGGCAAGGCCGACACAAGCCCTGCCTGCACCAAGCTGGCATTTCCGTGCAATAAGGAACATATGCTCAGGCTTTTGCCCCTCAGAGGTGACTGTCTGAGAGTAAAAGGCCTGGTCCTCTTTGGGGCTACACATACAGGTGTAGACACTGCAGGGCCTTGGGGAAGGACCATGCTATTTGGGTGGCCCCAGCTGCCTGATGGCCCCCCAAAGATACCAGCAAAGGGGCTGAGGTCCCTCGTCTCACCCTCGCTCTGCCTGTGCACTGGGGAGCAGGGGGCATTTTGAGGGGTAGTGAAACCTTTCTGTGTGACACCATAATGGTGGATATATGGCATGATGTCCTTGTCAAAACCCATAGAAGTGTAGAATAAAGCAAGCCCTGATGGGAGCAATGAGTTTAGTTAGTAAAAAATGCATCAATATGGGTTCATCCATTACAACCAATAGACCATGTGAGGAGAAGATGCAGGGGAAACTGAACCATGAAAAGAGGGGCAGAGGAAACTTTGTACCTGCTCTACTATTTCTCTGCAAACCCATAACTGCTTTGAAACATAAAGCCTTACAAAGATCCCACTTTCTGGGGAGCCATGGGTCTACACGGTTAATATCACCATCTGTCCTTGGTGAAGAATGTCAAGTCTGGGCACCTGGATACAGCCGTGCCTGAAGCTGGCCCAGAGTTTCCAAATAGAGAGGCTTAGGGAATAAATGCTAGCTGCCATGGCATCTGTCCCTGCTCCCTCATGTGCACTGGCTTCCTGTTATAGGCAGGTGGGTGCCCCCCCTCCAGGGATACAGCCATCTGAGCAGTCTCAATCTTGTGACTCTGCTATCTGCAGGTCGGGAGAGTAAGGGAGCGTGAGCCCAGAGAAGGCGCCCACTCCCAACTGCCACACCCCCTTTGCACCCTAGATCATCTGGTGGCCACACGGCAAGTCCCTGCCATGCCAACTTCCCTTCAGCCAGTAACTGTGATGCTAAACCCAGAGTGTCCTGCAGGACGCAGGGGCAGGTGAAGTTGTTTCCTATCACCTGGGATGTTACCAAGACTGCTTCCTCCCATGCCAGAATGCTGCTGCTGAGGCCCTCTGGGGTCCCCCACCCACCCACCTAGGGCACATGTGCAGGGCAAAACAGCCCCCAGGCTGGTGAGGTCCCATGTCCCTCAGAAGCTCATGTGTAGCCAAAGCAGGCAGAGATCCCAGAGACAGGTTCCGCTGGAAGGCCGGGCAGCCTCAGGCTCTGCCAAGCACTGAGGGTCTCGGGCTGGCTGTCCTGCCCTCCGTGTCCAGCCCTGCAGGAGGGGAGATGGCACCCCTAGAGCCTCCAGGGCTGTGCAGGGGAAACCAGGAAGCAGGCGTGTGCTGGTGCTAGGCAGACGCTCGGGAACGAGGCCATTCTCGCTCCAGGAACAAGGCACCCCTAGGGTGGGGGGGCACCCCGCTCTGTCCTATCATTTTAGCATCCCACCTGGGAGCACCTACAATTTCTACATCTGGTCTCAGAGCAAAAATTACTGCCCACCGTCCACATCCACCTTCTAAGGAAGGAATGTGTTTCATAAACCACTTTCCAGTGATAATCCCCTGAGAAAAAGAATGAATTCCTATCTTTTTAATGTTTTTTGTCCTTTCCTAATAGGATCTCTATAAGCCACTTTCCTTTAAAGCTCCAGTTTACGTGCACCAAGCGAGAGTCTATAACCTCCGCCTCAGAACATGATGACTTTATTATTGCCTGAAGATGAGCGCCCTTGAATCTCCCCCCACAGATAAAAGCTGAAACTGCTCCCACGCTAACTGTGCGGCCGGGGTGCCCCCGAGGAGGCACAGCCCTGCCCAGCAGCCAGTGAGCTCACTCTGCAAGCCTCGCACCTGCCCCCGGCCCATGTCTGGGGGGTCGTGGCCTCGCAAACCCTTACATCCAACAAAGGCTTTGCCTCTTGTTAGGGCATATGGAACCTGAGTCCCTGGTGACCCTGAGCCCCTGGGTGACCCCGAGCCCCCTGCAACCCTGAGCACCTGGGTGACCCCCAGTCCCCCGCAACCCTGAGCACCTGGGTGATCCCCAGTCCCCCGCAACCCTGAGCACCCCAGCAGCCCTGAGTCCCCAGTGACCCTAAGTCCCCAGCAGCCCTGAGCCCCCAGTGACCTTAAACCCCCAGCACCTCCGAGCCCCCAGTGACCCCGAGCCCCTGCAGACCCAAGTCCCCCAGCAACCCCGAGCCCCCAGCAGTCCTGAGCCCCCAGGGACCCCAAGCCCTGAGCAGCCCCAGCCTCATCCTGCTGCCAGGCCACCATGGGCAGCAGGCTCATTACCTAGGGCCCTGCGGAGAGCCCCTCCCCATGCTTGGGGGACCACTAGTCCTGGATGGATAATACATTTAATATGCACAATCAGCGCCTGTCATGCCCAGACCCGGGACTAAGGGAGTCCTCATGCTGAAGCCAACAGCCAGAACCAGAAACACCTGCCGTCAAGGGTCTTAGGTCGCCAGCCAAGAGGGACAATCATGATTCTTTCAGCTAAAGTAGGGGGCACCGTTCAACTTGAGGGGTCAGAACCGAAGAAAGGGAAATCCCATTTGTACAAATCAGCCAGGAGTGATGGCCAGCCCATGAAAAGGGATTTTTCTGGGAACATGTAACTACATTCTGTACCCAAAGAACTCTCCTGAGGAATGCAATCAATTTAGAAAAGAAAAAACTGCGAGAATTCAATATGCCAGAGCCTCCTTTCACCAAACAAATTCATATACACATACATTCTTAAAGGCTGAGGATTGTCCTTCCAAATCTTATTGGCTGCAGTTTTCTTTCACTCTGTGAATCTCACATTTCATTAAAAAATGGTGCTCAGCTTCAAACACCCGAAACCATCTTGAAAAAGAAGAATGAAATTGGAGGACTGACATGTTCTGATCTTTAAAACTTACTACAAAGCTACAGTAATCAAAACAGCATGGTACTGGCACAAGGACAGACATACGTAGCTATGGAATCAAACTGAGAGTCCAGAAATCTACCTTCACATCAATGGACAACTGATTTTTAAAAAGGGTGCCGAGACCACTCAATGGAGAAAGAATAGTCTCTTCAACACATGGTGCTGGGAAAACTGGATCTCCATATGCAAAAGAAGGAAGGCGGACCCCTTCCTCACAGTATATATAAAATTTAACTCAAAGTGACCAAAGACTAAGTATAAGAACCAAGACTATACAACTCCTACAAGAAAACATAGGGAAGCATATTCAGGACCTTGTGTGAGGCAGTGGTTTCTTAGACTTCATACCAAATCACAAGCAACAAAGGAAAAAAACAAATCGATGGAACCTCCTCAAAATTAAACACTTATATGCATCCAAGGACTTCATTATGAAAGTAAAAAGACAACTTACAGACAAGGGAAAACATTTGGCAACCACATATCTTATTAGGGTTTAATATCCAGGATATATTAAAAAAATGCTACATCTCAACTACAAAAGGACAAATAACCCAATTTAAAAATGGGCAAAAGACTCGACTAATCATTTCCCCAAAGAAGATACACAAATGGACAAAAAATACAAGAATGATGCTCAGCATCATTAGTCATTAGGGAAATGTAAATCAAAACCACAAATGATATCATCTCACACCCACTAGAACAGCTAATGCTGACAAAACAGGATATAGTAAGCATGGGAGAGGATGTGAAAAAATAGAAATACTCATTCATTGATAGTGGAGATTAAAATGGTGCATTCACTATGGAAGACAGTTTGGTGATTCCTCAGAAAGCTAAGGAGAGAACTACCATATGACCCAGCAATCCCACTACTTGGTATATGCCCCAAAGAACTGAAAGCAGAGACTCGAACAGATGTTTATTTGCACACCACTGTTCATAGCAGCATTTTCACCATTGCCAAAAGATGGAACCAACCCAAGGTGCTTCCATCAACTGATGAATGGTTAAACAAAATATAGTCTATACATAAAAATGGAATATTATTGGGCCATAAAAAGAAATGAAGTCCTGATACATGGATGAATCCTGAAGACATCATGTTGAGTGAAATAAGCCAGACACAAAAGGGCAAATATTCTATGATCCACTGATATGAAATAATTAGAATAAAAAAACTCATTCATACAGTCAAAAACTAAAATACAGGTTCCCAAGGGCAAGGGTAGGGTAGAGAATAGGGAGTTAATGCTTAATTGGTACAGTTTCTGTCTAGAGTGATGGAATAGTTTTGGGATGATGGGAAAGGGATGGTGGCAATGGTCGTACAATATTGTGAATGAAATGAACAGCATTGAATTATATACTTGAATGGGTTAAGGAGGAATTTAGGGTTATTTGTTACTATAATAAAATTTTTTTAAAAACACGGGACTCTACAACACAGAGTGAACCTTGAGGTACACTATGGACGATAGTTAATAGTACAATTACAATAATATTTTTTCATCAATTGTAACAAAGGTACCAGGCAAATGCAAAGTACTAATAATTGGGAAACTGCACAGGGTAGGGTAGAGGTATATGGGAATTCTGGACTTTCTGTATGATTTTTCCTTAAGCCCACAATTTTTCTAAAAAATAAGAAATTTTTCTAAAAAAATTTTTGAAGCAGTATGGACCCCAAATGCATTTTCACAGACCTTGAAGGTGCATCAAACATTCTTTTCCCAAGAAGCGTAGACAGGTGCCTGGTCTCTCGGGCCTGGGCACCGGTGTCCATGACCCTGACCCCGTGGGTCAGCTGTGGGCATGGGCTTTACCCAATGAGCTTCACCTGCTGGGGGTCCCCAGTGGCCCATCACAGACACGGATCTAGGGGTCTGAAGCCACTAACAGCCACTGACCGTCTCAGCTTCCAGAAAACTGCCCCAAGGGACGGCACAGAGGTGGAATGAAGATGCCCGAGAATCAGGGCGGTGATGACCCCCACATCCAGTGTGGGTACGCCGGGAGCTGCTCCCGGGGGCAGGAGCGAGCTGGGGGTCCCCTCAGGAATGTTGCCACAGGGTGAAAAGTCATAAGGCTCAGGGCCCCGCAGGGCTCTGTAACCACACCAACCCAGCTTTTTTCTGCCGCCTCGACACTATGGGCAGGTGTGACTTGGAACCAGTCTGCAGGTGAGAAACCGAGGCACGGAGGGCAATGCGGCTTCCCAGCCGAGGGCGGGTGTGGCTCAGCCAGAGCTGGAGTCCACAGTATACTAATTCTCCAGCTCATGTGGGGAACTCTCCTGTCCCCTCTAAAATAAGCACCACTGAGAAGTCTGATATCAGAGGTTTAAAACGCCCTAGGCAGCTTTCCTGACACTAACCTATCCAACCTTTCAGGTGGTTTTCAACTTGACATTAAACCTTAGGCAAATTCAGTCGCATAGAGCCCCCAAACCAGAGGATGCCAGAAGACGCCCAGCCACACACAGAAGCAACAGCTGCAGTGTGAGGTCTGCCCACAAACAAGAAAGACTGAACCCATCAGCCATGCAGGGCTCCTTCCCTACAAGCTGGCACACGCATCCTTTCTCATTGTTTTATTTTCGGTTTTCAATGTCTTGTGAACCAGACCAATATGCAGGGCTGTTAAAAAGCATTTACACTGTCATATGTTTGTTTTCACAGTTGCTGAGCATAAGTGTTTGCTCATAATTTCTCTCCTTGAGTAAAAGCACTCACTGCCACTCTTGGTTCCTGAACTGTAACCAGCACTCCTGCCCCCGCCACCCCACCCCCACCCTGTCCTACGAAAAGACCAGGCTTGTTCCTGCCCTCTGCAGCAGGGTCCAGCACTTGATCTGGAAGGTTCTGTGGAATCACACATGAGGAATGGCTGAAAAGACCATAATAAAGAAGTGTTCAGATCAAGCAGCACATAGTGGGGAGCTCTTTGCCATGTCCCCCGGTCCCTCCACACGTGGGCCCCTGGACTTAGGGCTGGCTTCGAACAGAAGGCATAGGCATGGCACTCTTTAACAGCCATCTAATTGAGAAAGCACTGCAGCGGCACCAAAGCCGAGCATCCGAGCGACTTCCAACCTCAGTTTCCAGCACGAGGGCACTGGAAAGACTCAGAAGGAGGGGACACATATCAGTTCAGCTGGCCTTCCATTAGAACACTTAGCTCCCTCTACCTACCTCTTGACTGCTCACTAGGAGGGGATGGGACTCCATCCATGGGTGCTCCGTGGCTGTCCACAGCGAGGGTGACCAGCCTGACCCAGGGACAGAGATGATGCACGAGAAGGAAATGAACTGCACGCTCACAGGAAGAAGTGCCGAGAAGAATGCAGCCAGGGGTGCCTGTGGAGGTTGGGAGCAGATCCTCCGGGCCAAGCACAACCATCTGGGCCAAGCAGACCACCCGGACCTCACCTGGGCACTAACCCGGTCTTCACCCAGACACCACCTGGGCATTACCCGGACACCACCCAGCTGTGCCTTGCAGGGCAGCCTGCGCCAGTGTCTCCAATGAGGCAGAACATTGACATTTGGATTCCGCAACTGCAGAGTAATCCTTTCATTTTCTTATCTGGGATGAGCAGAGCAAAAAGAAGTGAGAAATTGGTTCATTTTTTAGCTATAGATTTGCAGTTGCAGATCATTAAATTGAAAACTGAATACACTATCCATCAGCGGTTAATAATATTTCGTTTCCTTTATCTCTCATTATCACAGTGTCGTGGTGAACGCTGTCGCTATCTGCCCAGCAGCGGGGCCCAGAGGCACAGGCAAGGCCAGGCATGCTCGTGCTCCTCGTCCCCTGTGCTCGCGCTCCTCATCCTCTCGTGCCCCTCTGCCCCTGAAGGCCACTCAAGACTGTCCCCACAGCCTCTGGACCCTGCCCCTGACTCTGCGCCAATCTGCGCTCATCTGCTAGCAGGACTCTGTCAGGTGCCACAGGTTCAAAGTTCTGCTCTGCAACTCAGGAGCCACGTGGCCTTGGCTATGTCCTCCACGCAGGCTGGCCTCAGTTTCTGCAGCTGTAAAGTGGGACCATGTGACAGGTGGGTGCAGGTGTGAACCTGGTCAGAAATCGTGCCCAGCTCTCTGGTCAGGAGGCACTGGCCTAACCACTGTGGCAAGGATATTTTGTGGCTGGTTGATTAAATCATTAGTCAGTTGATTGCAGCTGTGGCTGATCACACCCATGATCAACTAAGGGTAGGTCTCCCACAAACGAGAGAATCCAATCCATTGGATTTGATCCAATCAATTGAATGATTTGAAGGGAGAAGAGAGACTTTTTCACCGTTTCTGCAGCCAGCAGGCTCTCCTGTGAAGCTTGTTGAGACCCTTCATCAGAGTTGCCAGCCTCGGGGCTGCCCTGCAGAGTTTGAACTCTTGCATCCCCATGGCTGCATGAGACACCTTCGTAACTTTCATATTGACATCTGTCCTGTGGGCTCTGCTTCTCTAGAGAACCCTGGCCGATACAGGTGGATAACAAGACACCTGGCAGGCTGTGGGGAGGACTCAGGAAGAATGTGTTCAGAGGTCTGGTTCTCAGCCAGCTCTGCTCCTTCTCCGCTCTGGGCACTGGCCAGTGTCTGAGGGCAGTTCTGGTTGTTAGGGCTGGTGTGGGGGCACACCTGGCTTCCAGGGGGCTGCTCACCATGCAGTGCCCAGGACGGCCCCTGTGCTGGTTTGAAAATAACATGTACCCCAGAAAAGCCATTGTTTTAATCCTGATCCAGTCTTATGGAGGCAGTTGATGCTTTCGATCCTGAGTCAATATTCTAGATTAGATTATCCCCACGAAGATGTGATGGGTCCAACTGTGGGTGTGGCCTTTTGATTAGATGGCGATGTGACCCCACCCGTTCCAGGCAGGTCCTGATTAATTTACTGGAGTCTTTGAAAGGGGAAATTGTTTTGGTTGCTAGGGCTGGAGGTGGTGGGTGCCTGGCTCCCAGGGGCGGAGGCCAAGGATGCCACTCGCCACTCCAGTGCCAAGGATGGCCCCCCAGAGAGAATGAGGCAGCCCCACGTCCACAGTGTAGCAGGAGAAACCCCAGGCTGCCGTGGGGGCAGGCAGACAGCTCACGCGGGTACACGACGCTCTCAGGAGGACATTTAAAAAAATGTTTGTGCTGATGAACAGGCATGTCCCCCCCCACCAGCTGCTTGTGGCAGCCCTTCTCTCACCACCGTGGGGGACGGCCACGCGGACTTGGCACTGCCAGCATGCACTCTGGCCCCTGTCAGCCTGCTTGGGCCTCTCCCTGCTGCCTTTTCTCAGGGAAGACCCTGAGCTGGTCAGATCCCAACATCTGCCCGGGGACTGCAGAGCCCTACCGCTCGGGTGATAATCCCCAACATGACGACGGATGAATCAAGGCCCGAAATGCTGAGAAGGTGCTCCCAGTGCCCTCCTTCCATCCCAACACATAGTTACAGATAAACATAACAATATAAATATACATACAGCAATATATAATAAATACAATATGTAATATTGTATAATATATAATATATAGCAATATATAAATTACTATATGTAATATGATATATATAGCAATTATATAAAAGTATGACAAATATATCTATACAATAAATAGCACTGTACCTCACATTCTCTACTATGTAAAAAAATGAGACATACAAATTTTAAGAAGACAAAATTATGCTTATTTGTAGAAGATATGATTACCTACTTGGAAAAGTCAAGAGAAACTTCTGGAAAACAGGTAGAAGCACCACATTTGCCTGTGAATCAGAAATCCTGAATTCAGCTTCTCATGATTCATCACAAAGTATAAAGAGAGACGTGCTGTGGGATGGCGTTTGCATAGCTTTTCATCAGTCCCTGTCACCCTGTCCCTGAGTCAGACCGGAGACACTGACAGCCATCTCCGAAAGGGAGAACTCGACCAGGACAGGGCCTAGCCACTGGGGATGGGGTCCACCCAATGAGCCCACCTGCAGAGAAAGGGGCCCACCTGCTAGGGACAGAGCCCACTCGCTGAGCCCACCAGCGGAGGACACAGCTCACCCGCAGGGAACTGGGCCCACCCGTTGGGGTACAGACAACCCACTGAGGGCAGAGCCTACCCGCTGGGGACAGAGCCCATCAGCTGTGCCTACCTGCTGGGAACAGGCCCACCCTCGGGGGATGGCTGAGCCTGCCTGGAGCTCATCTGTCCTGTAATTTCCTGTGTGAAACCAATTCCCCTCTGGGATTAAACCTTGGGGCCAGATTGGAGCCAAAGGTCTCCCTGCTAATACAAGTGGTTTGCTGTAAATCATCAGTATATTTATTCAACACACACACACTCAAAATGCAGGGAGGGAAACCACCCTGCACGAGGCTGGCCCTATTTCCTCCCAGCCTCCCACCTGCTGCTGGGAACAGGTCACGTGATCACGCCTCCATGGTCACCTGACCAAGCTGGTCCGATCAATGTGTCCAACCAGGAAACTGTCCCTTTCGGGTCTTTGATTTCAAAGGGCACAATGGGTAGGGTGGGGACGTCATTCCTCCGTGTGCACAGAAAAATAGGAAAAGCTGGGCTGGAGAGAGCGGATGGGCTAACGCTGCAGAGAAGCCCAGGCTCCTTCTGCACTGGGGGTTTCGGTCGATGCAAATGGGGTTTCCTATTCATCAATACCAACATGCGGCCCCTGGACCGAAGTTCTCGTCCACACACATATCAGCAGCGCCTCCAGCCAGGCCATAGGCCACGAGGGGCAAACTCTGCAAATTCACCCAGAAAAACAAACAAAAAACCTTCCTGAGAGATTTAAATGGCAACTTGGCAAACAAAACAACCTACGTTAGCAAGGAGAAGACAGGTGTTGGATTTCCCCCAAATGAATGAAATGAAACGAATCTGCATATGTGCGAGGTCATTCCACTCAACCCCCCAGAGAAAAGCTGGCAACATGAATGTGCAATCTGCAAAGAGGAAAGGGGCAGGGGTGCATTTTATTAAAAATGTCCAACCTCTGTACAAATTAAATAAATGCAAGATTAAAAGCTTTCACTTATACCTGTCAATGTGGGAATCCATTCAAAGGCATGGCCATCCGACAGGACTCCCTGGTGGGGAGGCAGCAGGGATGAGGCCATTTCACATGTCCTCGCTGGGAACACAGATCGGCACCATCTTTCCAAAACAACCTTTTCACGCTGGCCTCCAGGGCCACACCCAACACCGCCTCTGAATCAGAAACTCCAAACTCTGCTTCCAGTGATTCATCATAAAGAAATAATGAGAGCTGTGCTACAAGATGTGTTTGCAGAAATTTTCATCACGACATCCTTTCTAGTAGCAGAGAGCTGGAAATATCCTTTCATCCAGCCCCACCGATGCACACGCATACACACCACATACATGCAAGCATGTCACATGTGCACATGCACACAGCACATCTGTACACTCACCCATGTACCCCCACACATGAATACACAACACATTTGCATGTGAACACATACCACACACGTGTGCATACACAAGGAACTCACACCACATTCAGCAGCTTACACACACATGCCCACACACGAACAATGTACCAAGTGTAAAAGGTGGGTTGCTCAGGGGAGGAAGACAAGATTTCACTTGATTTTTTTCTTCATAATTTTCTCGTCTTCAAGTTTTCAACCGTAATGTTTTTTGGCTTTTCAAAATACAAAATGTCATTTAAAAATAAGCAGATGGAGCAAAAAGTAGACTTTTTTAAAGAAACCTTATTATTTACCACCTGTTTCCATGTGCCTACTTTACGCCATCATTACCTAAACATGCCCATCACTGACCTCTACTCCAGCTGTCTTTTCTCTGCATCGGGTGGTTCACTCCAGATCGGGTGGTATTTTCGAAGAAACATTCAACTCGATTCAGCAGCGTGGACAGAATTTACTGATTATGCAAATCCACTACGTTCCTTTCTGGTTATAGCACTTCGATGGCTGACAAAGAAGCCACAGGCCCCCTCAGGAGCACAGTTCCAGGACCATGCCAGGAAAGTGGTTGGAGGGGCACGGGACATGGGGCCTCGGGCCCAGTCTACCCCACCCTGCGTGGGTCTCCCCATGGACAGGGCTGGGGAGGGGCAGGCAGGGCCCGGGCCTGGCCATTAGGCCGTGTCTCGGCCTAGAGGCAGGTCAGAGGCGAGGCTGGGGTGGGCGGAAGTGCCCAGCAATAACGGACATGGAGAGAATGGGCTGATGCCCCCCGCCGAGCTGACACCCGTCCACAGTGAGAACGGGCTAACAACCCCCCCCCCAAGTTATGCCACCACGAGGGATACAGAGATAGCAGTGGCACCCTGGTCTGCCCAGAACTCAAGCACCAGCTCCACCCCCAGTTGCCCCCACTCAGGATTTTGGACATCTGCCACGGTTCAGGCCATCAAGCCCCTGACTTTCTCTTTAGTAACTCACCACTCCCAGTGAACAGTGAAGAAGTGTGACTGCCCCAAGGAGAAGCCGCCGGAAGGAATGACACAACTGTAGCTGTCTGCGGGGGCTCTGTTGCTCCGGGGAAAGGGAGCAGAGCACCCCCAGGCAGAGGCTGAGGACACAGGGCCAGGGCCATGCTGGGAAGGCCAGCGCAGCCACATCTCAGCCCAGAGGGCGCTGCTGAGGCTCCCCCCTCGCCCCTCCCTCACCCAGAGGGTGCAGGGCCCCTACTACCTCTGATGGTACCTGAAAATTTAAACTGACTCCACATTTCACAAAAGTGAATGCATTTCTAAGGGACAGTCATATCATTGTCGTGGCACTGGGCTTTGAAATCAGCACAGGAAAAGCAAAATAAGGCCCCTAGATCCCTGCTTGATCCTTGGGGCCCACCTGCCTCTCTTTGTGAAAAAGTGACATTAGGAAGACTCCTTCACGCTGAAAGAGAACTGGAGAGGGAGTCACACTTCTTCACTCTCAGCCTTACTGTGCACCCTGGAAACACCCTTAAAGTTCCCCTACCACAAACTCTACTCTCTGCGAAGCCTAAACAAAGGGGGTGAAGCCAATGAGGTCAGCATCCGCCTTTCCACCCTCTCAGTCACTCCAGGTCACACCGAGTGTTGTCCCCACCTGCCCCATAGCCCACTGCTCATTGCCTGCTTCACGCTTCTCACCCTCACCCCTTCTCGGAGGCCGGTCACCCACCCCCAGCCCCCAGGGACTCAGCCCCCCGAGACCACTCACACCCAGGCTCGGAGGGCCCAGCCGCAGTTTGCAGGCTCAGTGTGGGGGTGTCCTCTAATGCCGCCCACACCTGGCCCCCCTGCAGCGTGGGGAGGCTGCAACCCTACACCCTGCAGCCAAATGCACCCTATGAAGACATCCCCTTAGTCCCGATGACGCACCTTCAAGAAGGACCAAAGGCCCCTGTGAATAGAGTTTTCCATGCAACTGTTTTATTGTTCACAACAGATTCTACAACACAAACTGGCAGAATCAGATTCAGCCCAGAGATGTATCATGGGAAAAAAGGGGAATTTTTACATCAAAATCTAGATGGCCCACTTTTTCTTAGAAAGTGGAAGTGCCGGTGAGGTCTCTGTCCTGTGTGGCAATAATCCCGGGGCTCGGGTGGCGTCACTGCCAGGGAGGTGGCCAGGGCCCTGTCTGCTGCCACCACCCTCTCAGTGTCCTTCCCACTCACGCCTTTAGCACCCCCAGGCATTGAGGACACTGCAGCTCCAGGCTCTGGGTGTGGGAAGTGCCCCTTGGCTCCTGCGTGGGAGCTGACCGCACAGGGGCTGCGGCACACGGGCGGTCCCCTCACCTCTGGGAGCCGAGGCTCGTGGCGGAGAAAGAGAGCAAGCCCCCGACAGGTCCCTGGGAAGGAGTAAGGGGTAGCGATGGGGGTCTGGTCCCAGCTGTGGAGGGCAGGGGTGGGGACTCGCCACCAGGCTGAGAAGAGAGGGCAGAGCAAGGAGAAGGATAAGGGGACTCCAGCAAGGGGGCACCAGGGAGCCCCAAAAGCTACACTCAGGAGAGGCCGGCGGTGCTCTGACGTCACTGAGAACTGAAGGGAGGGCTCTGGGGATGACGGGGTGAGGGCTCGTGGATATACAGCGCTGCTGGTTTCCCGGGGAGACCCCGATGTACTGGGGTGCTGCAGAGCAGACACGGTCTGTCCCCTCGGGGGGTCATGCTGTCCCAGGGGAGGGGTCCACAAGGCGGGGCTAGAAGAGCAAGAACTCCAGCTGGGAGCGGTGTCTTCAGTGAGCTGCTCTACCCAGTAGCAAGTGGACGGGGAGGGTGATGGCAGGTTGGGGAGCCGAGGCAGTGGGGCCCGGGAGAGAAAGCAGTGGAGGCTGCGAGCAGTAGGAGGGCCAGAAGGCGCTCCAGGAAGCAAAGGGGATGTGGCTAAGCCAGGAGCTCGGTGGGGGAGGGACGAGGAGGCCCCACGAGGGCTTATAAAGCTCGTCCCTGCACTGCAGGGAAGCGTGGATGTGCGGGAGATCCTGCAGGGAGAAAGGCCCATGTGGAGGCCAACGGGGGCGGGGGGGGGGGCCAGTGCACTGTGCGCTTCATAAAACCCCTGGACTGCTGCAGAGACTGCGGGGGCAGCGGCCCCCCGGGACCTCGGTCACGGCCATCTAAGGGAACGGGGCAGCCCCTCGGGAAAGAGAGGCAGGGAGCCATAAGCAAACCCCCGGACCCCGTGCACCACATCTCTGTCCAGCAGGCCACCCTCTGCAGTGGCGACACTGTGGGGAAGACTTCGCTAGTTAAACTCGAACCTCCCCAGGGAAGGGCCCTTGACATTGGAATCTAAAGCCCGGCAGTCTCAGAAGTGACGGCCAAGTTAGACCCTTCTGGGTAGCTGACTTAGTCTCTGAGCAGCTCAGGCCCAGTCAGGGCCCAGCCCCTCCCCAGAGCCACTTCCCAGAGCCACTCCCCCCAAGGCTCATCACTCAGGCAGCACCCAGCAGAGTCCCCGTGCTTCCTCCAAAGGGAGGAGACCCCTGCTGCGGGCCACACCCACGGTCCCAGCCTTCCTACTCCTGCACTGTGAACACTGTCACCTCGGAACAATTTCTGTGGGCACGCCATGAGTGTGTGTGCAGGGACAGGCTGTGTGCTCAGCGGGGGGCTGAGGACCAGGGGGCAAGGAGGGCTCCCTGGTCCCGGGAGAGGAGGGCCCCCACCCTGCGGCAGGAAGGGCGCCTCGAGCTGTTGCCTGATTGTCAGGACATCGACAAAGACATGGCCTCAGCCCACAAGCACATCCTCGAGGGCCGTGGGCCCAACGTAAAACCATCGCCTTCCCATCTGGAGAAGCCTCAGGGCGGCAAAGTACTGAAAGAAGAATCGATAAAATGTTTTCGGCCAAGCAGCTTGATTCCTGCACATTTAAGCCCATGGGCACTTCTCAGTCTCAATTCTCTCAGGTCAATATAATTTTACAGAGGTACCCAACTCTCAGCAGTGAAATGATTTTGGCAGAGAGGAAGGTCTGGGGAAGGAAGGGCATGGCCAGGGACGGGGAGTGAGTCCCATGCCTAGAACGAAACAAAACAAACAAAAAACAACCAGAAAGAATAGAACAAAGCAGAAGTAAAGATGGGGCCTCCTTGACCCCCTAACTCCCTGATGATAACTGCCCAGCTTCAGATGTCTGGACCAGCTAAACAAGCCCAGTGAGGGAAACGTTCCAGATGGCAGCGTGTTGGCTTTTTTTGCCCAAATTATCACACAGGACTTGAATGGCAGGACAGTGCCAGGGTCTGAAATGCAAGGACTTGGTCAGGTGACGGGCACTTTCTCTGCAGCTCCAAGTCAGAACCGGAGCTGGAGAATTCAGCCCTGTCCCCACCTTGCCAGAAGGCTCAGCAGCAAGTGCACCGAGGAAGAAGCTGTCCGGTACTAAAACTCCCACTGCAATAATTGTCATTGTTATCCAATTATGCTCTGGATACCTGAAGCTAGCACAGCCCACAGAGGGGCAATTTCATTAGACTAAGACTCACTTGTCTTACTTTACTTTGATAATAGCTTAATAAATAAACTCAGTAAGCCCTAATACCCAGGTGCAAAATGAAAAATACTTTGGCTTTTCCATTTTATGCCCATCCTTCTCCAATTATCATGCTTTCATATTTTCTTGCTTGTCAGTTCCAGACTCTCCCCCTCTCCGAGAGGTGGGAGAAAGCTCATCTCCTTTCCCTTGCAAGATTCCTTCCTGGGAAGAGATTTTATGGGGTGTGCTGGAACATCTGGCTCTCTCTCCTACTCCATCCCCCACCCCCACACACACACTCACTTCTCTGGCTTTTAGCCAGAACCCCCCACACACATGCACACACACATACACACCCACACACATGCACACTCACAATAAGACTGAGTTGGGGGCGGGCCGCGGTGGCTCAGCGGGCAAAGTGCTTGCCTGCTATGCCGGAGGACCTCGGTTCGATTCCCGGCCCCAGCCCATGTAACAAAAACAAAGAAACAAAATACAATAAAACAAGAAAATGTTTAAAGATGTTTCCCTTTCTTCCTTCCTTCCTTCCTTCTATCCTTCCTTCCTTCTCTCTGTCTTTCCTTTAAAAAAAAAAAAAAAAAAAAAAAAAAAGACTGAGTTGGGTAGCTGTGGAGGAAACCACAATATAGTGTACATGTCTTAATAAAAATAGGAGCAAGGGAGGTAGAAGTAATTAATGTGACTTAGCCCAGGCACAAGGGAGGGGGGGAGCCAGCAAAGAGGGTGCAGTGGAGAGGTGCCACCTGAATGCAGAGGCCCTAGATGCCTAAAAGAGTCCCACAGATAGAGGGGCAAGATGGGTGGGAGGGGGGCAGCTAAAACAAGGGAACAAAAACAGAAAAGGGCTCCCTTACAGATAGTTCCCTTACAGATAGTTCAGGGAAGAGGCCTAGAGGGATGGGCATGGCACAGAGGAAAAGGGACCAACCCAGGGACCATGGCACAGAGGGCAGCATTGGCACCACTGGATGCCCTGCAGGAGTCTGCCAAGCTTGTGGGGTCTAAGATTCTCAAGTTGTCCCCTGTACTCCCTGCACCACAACCCCTGCAGTGACTCCAGGGACCCATGGGTATCTCGGAAGTAAAATGCCAACTGCAAAGCCCAAATGAACAATATGATTTACTGATGAGGAATGTGGCGTCTTGCTGCCCCCATGCCCCCATGTGCCCAACAGCCCCTGACTCGGGGGGCATCTTGGAGTTGCTATGAGAGAATGTCAGGCCCAGGCTGTCTTACCCGGGGCCACCTCCACGGGCCTCCACGATGTCCAGCGCACTGGGTAGCTGACTCGGCCACAGGACGCAGCTCTGCGAGAGAGAGGGTCACCGAACAAACGCCAGCCCCTGAGGGTGCTGGGGATCTCAGGCACGACCCCCTCCGGGCAGGCAGGACAACAGCACTACAGGACCTCACACTGCACAGGGCACCTCATTATCTGCAGCTCTGTTGTAGCCTCCTGATCCGTACTTTCCCCAGTCCCCAGGTAAGTCACTGGGATTAGCAGCTGCCAGAATGTAATATACTGGAAATAGGCTTTTATAATGAGGATTAGAAGATTACAAATTTACAGTTCAAAGGCCATGAAAATGTCCAATTTAAGGCATCAACAAGATGTTACCTCTCCTTAAGAAAGGCCGATTGCGTCCGGGGTTTCTCTGTCACATAGGAAGGCACATGGTGATGTGTTGGCTCTTCAAGCATCACCAAATGTCTGTGTCTGATTTCCTCTCTCTAAAATGTTCACTTTTTAAAGGGTTCCAGTAAGTCAATTAAGACCCAACTTGAATGGCGGGGTCACAGCTCCATGGAAACCTAATCAAAAGGTCCCACCCAGCAATAGGTCTGTCCCCACAAGACTGGATTAACATGACATGGCTTTTCTGGGGTACATAATGGTTTCAAACCAGCACAATCACCTTGAACAGAAATACCCACAAGAGATCAAACTCTTTGCCTTGTGTCTAACTGAACACATCTAACCTCTAAGCTCAAGATCATCTAAAAGCAGAGGCAGAACACAGAATTGGTGCAAACTCTCTGGAAGCTACAAGCTGCAGAACTGCACTTCTGGCCTTACATTGCCACAGATGAGTTCAAACAAAAAAGACTAAATGATTCTCGGAAAAATAAAAACGGATTAATAGGATCCAAGCCAAGCCGCTAGATGGGGTTTTGCTGTGCCGAAAGTCGGGCACTGCAAGTCTCCCTAAACGGGCTAGCACATTAACACTGCAAAACGCTACACTTATTTTTTTAAATAGCAAAACTACAATTATCTCTGCACGCCCGTATCACCACTCTGCAGTGCCGCTGCGTAACGAAGCGACTGTGAATGATAGAGTGGGGACCGCGTCTGTGGCGCACGAGACGGCCGAGCTTATCAGAATCCAACTACATTAATCCTTTTTCTTACATCAAAAATCAAATTCCTTTCTGGAGAGAAGATGCAGTCTCATGAAGAGCAATTCCACTGGGAGACGGGAGTTTAGATTAACAGCACAATATGTTGGAACTAAACAGATAAGTGTCAGCCTCTGCAGCTGCTGGGTGACTCTCAGAACCTGGGACTCTCTCAGCCCAAACAGCGAGTGTCCAGAGCTCAGCACAACCTCACTGCTGGCATGTGCCACCCACGAGAATAATCAGGAATCTCTGCAATAGAAGCACTCATTGATGATGGCATTTTCCAATAATACAAGTTTTGCCCCACATGGCATTTCAGCAATAGGGAAATAATCTTATTTCTCAACAGATAAGGGAGAAATGCAATAAGACAATTTGTAGATAACCACATGGAGGGGAAGCCTTCCTGATAAAATAACCACCTATCAAAGTGAGGAAACAATGTGATTTTCTGCCTAGAGAGAAGGAACAGATAGGTGGGGCAGCCAGTAGCCTCCTTATCTCCAGAGCAGTTCCTCTGCTCCCCCAGGGCTGGAGGAGGTGATTAATTAGTGTCTCCTTGACACCACTGCCATAGGAACCTGGTTGGGGTACTTCTCCTTTGCACACCCTAGAAAGATATCCTTCCAGAATCCTCCTTTGAGAACCCAACAATGGGACAGGTCTCCACAACTGTGGGTGCAGCAAGCTGCAGCCTGGGCACCACCAAGCGACAGAGCCCTGGCTTGCAAAGGAACCCTCTTCTTGGTGCTTCCTTTGCAATGGGAGAGAAAGCCACTAATGACATGGCTTTTTTTAAATATATATATATTTTTCTTGACAAATATCCGCACACATAGAGTCCAGGCATATTATTCAATCAATGGCTCACAATATCATCACATAGTTGTGTATTCTTCACCATGATCATTTTTAGGACATTTGTATCACTCCAGAAAAAGAAATAAAAAAAAGAGCTCATGCATTCCATACCCCTGACCCCTCCCTCTCATGGATTCCAGTATTTCAATCTATCCAATTT
This sequence comes from Tamandua tetradactyla, assembly GCF_023851605.1. NCBI lineage: Eukaryota > Metazoa > Chordata > Mammalia > Pilosa > Myrmecophagidae > Tamandua > Tamandua tetradactyla. Next base: position 58,812,816 of record NC_135327.1, on the reverse strand, counting down.
TTATCCTTTATCTCCCCTTATTATTTATTTATTTTTATCCTTGTTAATGTAATGATACAGTTTTAAGTGAAAGAAGGACGTGATCACATACCAGGACAGCATCTCACTCCCAGCCCACTCTCCATTCGATGCTGTCTTGCTGCCCTGGGTCCCAGAAGGCGCTTTGTCAAGCCGCCTCCTTTCAGCGCGGCAAATGCAATGGCAAGCTGGTGACCTGGGAGGGCCCGGGAGTACCCACCTGCTCGTCCACGCCAATCCCTGGCCTGGGGTGGGGGATGGGGATGAGCCCACCCACACATTTTAATTTCCCAAATGCTCTTGCACGGGGACAGGAGCGCCCTGTCTGTGGCATGCTCCCTCACGTGGCACGGGGGAAGTACCACCTCCAGGTCCACAGTGCTGAGAAATCCAATTCCTCCCTCAAGTTCGGGGAGGCGTGTCTGGGGCATGGCGGGGGTCCCCCGAGCCCAAGGCGGCGGCAGAGCCAGGGGCCCGTCGGGCCCGGCCAGCACAGTTACATGGTCCTGCTTAAAAGGGGACGGGCACAGCAGCCCAGCACAGAGGCGCACACGATGGCAGCCTTCTCTCACTTAGGAAGAAGGGGTGCCGCTGTCCATGGGCTCGTTCAGCCTACAGTGGAGGACGCTGGACACAAGGGGTGCCTGGAAATGAATATGCTGCCAACGATTTTTTTTTTTAAACCGGGCCCTACATGTTTCCACTGATTGCTCAGGCACTCTCTCTGCTCACTCAGCCCCGCACCCACCCAGAGCAAAGGAGATCGGCGAGTGGGGGTGGGGGGCTGGAATGTGGAGCTCTTTATTCCCCAATCTCGTTCAACCCCTTGAAACTCTGTAAAGTTCCAGAATCTTTGTGTGCTGCAATTTCAACTTAAATAGTGGAGGAACCCCATTCTGGTTTCACAGGACTACACTCAGACTCTGTCATTGCCATTTAAAAATCTGAGATTTTTAGAGAATAATTTGCTTTCTAGTGTCAAAATGCAAACCCTGGCAGTAGGGCCACGTCACACACCCACAGATACAGTTGAGGCTGATCGAGGAAGGTAGACCCTCTATAATGAAAATGGGTCTACAGTCTCTAGGACTACCAATTCCAAATACTTGTCCAAGGATTAAACCAAAACTAGCCCAGCTGAATGCTCCATCGCCTTCCTCAAGGCAGCATGCTCACCCAGAAGACACCACTTGAGACTCAGGCCATGTCATCCATGCACACCAGTTCCAAAGTCACCATTTGTGACTTCAAAATGCATTTCAAAGGCCTCTGTAATTTTGGCAGCATGACTTTTTACGTCTTATAAGCTATTTTTATTAGCCAGGGTTGTAGAAAATTGGCATTTACCGGCCGTGAACTTTCAAGCACATATCTCAATTTTGCCCCTGTGTGGAGGTTTATCTTATACTTCTGTAAGGCTCAATCCTCAATCTGTCCAGCTCCTTTAAGAAAAAAAAGGTAAGTCATAGCCATCCTTCATCAAGAAGGCCCTCTGTTCTCCAGAAAACCTAAATTCTATAATTTTACACACTTTAGATCACAATTTTACAGCCTTCAGCCCTTCCCTAGCATTCTGTTTTTATCTTAAAATATAAGAACTAGATAAGACACATTTTATAATCCCTTCTTTGTATCTGGGGGGAGGTGGCAAAGAATAAGCTAACTCAAGAAAAAATAAAGTATCACTTTCAACAGCCAGGAACCCACAGAGAAGGCTGTCTTTGAGTCACTTACTTTCTGACTTTCTCGGTTCTCCCGTGCTCAAGCATTAAATACGGCCCAGCACAATCCAATTACACCAATACCCGATTAATAAATAACTCTCGTTGGTGTGCTGTCTCCTCCACACACACACACACACACACACACACACACACATACTGGGATCTACAGAGCTTTAAATAAGCCACTCTATCATTTATTTATTCACTTTTAAAAACACGCCTTTTGCCAAAAGATCTCTGGCCACATATTCAGAAAGCAAAGACCAATAGGAAAAAGAATCCCCCACGCAAAACCAGGAAAATGTTTTTGAATCAAGGCCCCGTCTGATGGAAAAAATGACTGCCTCAAAGGTTAGCTGGTGCTCGCCACATCTTAAGGGCTGGACTCCAGGACAGGCTCGCCTGGGGAACTGGGGCTTGTCCACTGACAACGGAAATGACAAGCTCCTCGTGACCCGTGGATTCAGCTGATTGTGCAAAGGCCTGGGGGGAGGACACAGCACTGGGATGGGGGTGTCACAGAGGTCTATGAGAAGGCAACGGGCAGGAGTCTCTGGCCAAGCCAGGCTCTGGACTTGGAAGCACTTTGTGTGTTTACATTAAAAAGTATCATGAGTGACAATAGCATGGGCCCCTGTTTGGAGTTTCTACAGGCTGGGCAGGGCACGATGTGCTTTATACACTGCATCCTCCCATGAAATGGAACTGTCATCCCCACTCCTGAAGGGGACATGGGAGAGCACAGAGCCCCAAAACTGGCCGGACGCAGCTAGTAACAGGGAGGCCGAGTGCTTTATCAGACTCTGCAACCCATGCTTTGGACCACAGGAGGCTCCACTCTCTACCTGGGGGGAGTCTGGCTCTGAGCTATCGGGGTACAGTGTTTGAGGACAGGCCTCTGGAGGGGGGCTACCCCATTTAAATCCTGGCTCACCTGGTACCCGCTGAGGGAGCCTGGCAGGTGACCCATATGGCCAAGCTCCAGCCCCACCTGCTTGGGGGCGGCTGGGAGGGCTACACCAGAGGGGCAGGTGCTGGCCACAGAGGGGGCTCCGTCGGTGACAGCTGCTCTCTCCCAACGCCTCGAGTGGGGCAGGCATTGTAACATGCCAAAGGCTGCTGGAGGATGCAGTTGCCTTATTTGCAGAATTCATTAGTCTATCCTGGCAGGGTCCCCTCCAAATGAGACAGCTGTGAATAACCCATTAAAGAGGAGAGAGGGAAAAACATATCTTTCCCTTTAAAATGCTCAGCATGCAAGCCCAGCTGAGCATCAGGGACAAACAAGGAGAAGCATTTACCTGCGAAGCCCTGGCCCTCCCTGCCCTGCTCGGCAGGCGGGCTTTGTCTCCGGCTTCTGGTTGAGCTACCTGCAGGGGCTAATGGCCACACACCAGTAAAAGGGGCTTTTTCCTCTCTTGGGAGTTTGGAGCCTCTTGTAGACCCCACGCTGGAGAGGCAGGCCTGGGCCTGAGGTTTTCCAGCACCGAGCCCTGGGTGCCCTTTGCCCAGCCAAAAAGAGAGTTGGGACTGCTAGACTGTGGGCCACCATGGCCCTCTGCTCCCAGAGCCCCCACCCCACACGGGTACCCCAAGGGAACCTCCCTTTAACCACAGACCCAGGAAACACAGCACTTGCAATAGGCTCCCATCCATGTGATAGCCCTCGCTGCTACTCAGGTGCTGGAGAAGCAACTAGGACCAGGCCTGGCTGGGAGCCCTGGGAAACGGGCTTAGCAGCCACTGTGTGCACCCCCCGCTGTCAGCAAGGCCAAGCAGCCCCGCAGCGGATCGCCGCTGCCTGCAAGTCAGGACTGAGCCGCCCGGAGCCAAAGGGGCAGCCTTTTCGCATTCCCACAGTCCAGCACTTTTGGGGAGACAACAGATGTGCTCCCGTCCGGGTCCCCCACTCCTCGCTGCAGGCGCCTACCCTGCTCATCATGGGGAGCCTTTTCCACCATAGCAGCAGTGCTGCCTGTTCAACAACCCATTCCCAAACGGAGACCTTTAGAGTCACAAAATATTTACAACGTATCTCGGCGATATTATCTGCGCAGTAATCCTTGTTAAGTTCCCATCTGATGGGAAGACAATGGGAGGAAAACAAATGTGCCATATACATTCTAATTCCGATGAAATCGCTCTGTGTCACGCTTTATAATACCAGCTTCTCTATCTCTACGTTAAAGTGCCTCATCTGCCATTCTAGGGAGAAGACGTGCACAGCTCTGTTTCAGCCCGACAATGTGGGCTGCGCACCAAGCCCGGGCGCCACAGCTGACATGCTCCCGGGCGGCAGCGTCCTCACCAGGACCGCTGACCCTTGGAATGGTGAGGCTAAAAATCTTGAAACCTCACGTCCTCCAGCATTCGTGACCATCAGGTTCTCCCTGGAGATGGTTCCAGGCCACCTTCGCAGAATTTCCCATGCCCCATGGGTTTTGGCTTGCTGGGGGCCACCACAGCAAATGATCACAGCCTGGGGGTGTTCACATGACAGACAAGTATTCTCTCATAGAACTCTAGAATCAAGGTGTCAGCAGGGTCGTGCTGCCTCTGGGGGCTGCAAGGGGGCTCCTTTCTGCCTCTCCCGACTTCTGGGGGCTCTGGGAGGTCCTTGGCTTGTGGCCACATGGCTCCCAGCTCTGCCTCCATCACCCTATGGCCATCTCCCCTGCGTGTCTCTTATAAGGACACTTATCGTTGGATTTAGGGCCCACCTGAGGACCCCAAGACGGCCTCATCTCAAGATGCTTAACTTAATCCCAAACAATGTCATCGTCACAGGCCTGGTGTGGACACGAACGCCACTCCACCCATGGCCGTGGGTCTTGCTAGGACCCAGGAGCCTGCTGGACTTAGCAAGCATCCCCAAGGCCGGTGCACCTGGGCTGCACCCCAAAATCCTTCCGCTTTGCTTTGCAAACAAGGAAAGTGAGGCCCAGAGCAGAGAAGGCACCCACGCGACCAGCCACCCTCCAGCCAGGTGCCCTCTGCACGCTGCCTTGAGCTTTAATTGGCATCCCTTCCTGCCTTGGCCCTTTGGAGGCAGGTACCCAGGACTTCCTGCTTACGAAGCTTGTTTCCTCAGCTTTTCCAACCCAATCAATGCTGACAGTGTCAAACTTACATTTGTGCAGGAAAACAAATGCAAAGCAAAAAACCCACCATTTCTACAAATCAGACACACGGTTGTGGGCACTGTACCCCTGGAAGCTGCTGGAAGCTGCAGGCTACTCCTCTGTCCGGTTCTCCCTGGACACACCCTGGAGCCTGGCACTACTGAAAGTACATCCTGAATAGGAGACACACCTGCTCAAAGGACAAGAGCACCTCTCTGAACGCCAGTGCATCTCGCCTGGAGGCATGCACCCACCCTCCACGCACGTGTGCTCTCCTCTGAGCGCCGCACGGGGCAGCACTTACAGGCTCTGTGGATGTTTATCTGTCGCTGAAGGCTTACCTTAATCCTTCCTAAATCCCCATGCACTGTCTGCAAGAAAACACAGTGAATTCAAACAAGGCCAGGGTTGAAGCAGTGAGATCAGAAGCTGATGCCAGCTTCCTAGCTGCAGTCCACACTGTAGAGTCTCAGAAGTACGAAATCCGTCCCAGGACCCACTAAGCAGCTGCCAGCCTGAGTCCGAATTACAGACCAAGGTGGGGACTCTCATGCTGGTAGCAGCTCCTGACACAGGGCAGGACTGGATGGGATAAGATGGATGGCACGGGGGAGCAGCCACATGCTGGAATCAAGTCACTCAACCGCTCCAGGCTTCAGTTCCCTCACCATAAAAAGGGGTCCCGTCAGAATGGCCCAGGTGGCCACAGCACAGTACCCATCATGGGGCAAGTTCTCAGTAAGCAACAGCCAAGAAGCAACAGCTGTGGACACCGACTCGGCACCTCCACCATATGAGATGCGTGGCAGCAGAGGCGGCCCCCTGAGGCGCCCGAATCCCAGCCCCAAGACCGTGACCGGCTACTGGGCCACCTGACGCAGCAGGAGGGACTTCACAGAGGTGACAAGGCAAGACCCTGAGATGGGAGACAGCCCTGCATGGCCCAGTGGAAACAATCCCACCCATTCTTACAAGAAGGAAGGAGGGGAGTTAGGGTCTACTGGAGGTGAATGAAGGACGGCAGGCAGAGGTGCACCACCATGGGCTCTGAAGATGGAGGAAGGGGCCACAAGCCCAGGGATGCGGGCGTCTCTGGAGCTAGAAAGGTGAGGAGAAGGCCTCTCCCCCAGAGCTCCAGCAAGCAGCCCCGCCAGGCCAACACCTTGGTTCTCAGCCAAGAAGACCTGTCTGACTTCTCAGCTCCAGAAGTAAGATGAGAAACCTGTGTTGTTTAGGACACTAGGTTGTGGCACTTTGTTATAGTAGCAGCAGGAGACTAATATAATGCATACAAACTAAGCAAGTTCCCTCCTAGAAAACACAGTTTGGGGAAAATGAAGTCACATAGAACCAGCCCTCTGTAGCAGTCATGTGACTTGGGTGTGATTTCTAACCAGAACCCTAAGCTCCAGGTGTCTCGAAAACGTTCAATGAGAGGCCATATCAACACAGAGCAAGTCCTTTAGGACCACCAGCGCCCCCTTTCCCTTGCCGCTCATGGGCCGTTTCGAGGGAAACTATGCCTTGGAAGCACCTATGGTCAAATATAAGTAAGGTGGGCTTTTGCTTTGCTTTGCTCTCTTTTCTTTAGGAACTAGAGGGAAGATGCAGAGACGAAGGGTCAATAGACCGAGGCAGGACAGCAGGCCACCAGGAAGGAGCTGCTCAGGACCCGGCCACAGGCCACCAGGCTTCTGACCTTCTGACAAAGAGCAGACACTTCTGTCAGCCCAGCTGGCAGCACGCCCCATCCTCTGCCTGGGGGATGAAGAGGACTCACAAGAGCCACGAGATTTGCAAAAGCAAGGACACATGTGGACGCACTTTACTGCCTTGACCAAAGGCACTTCACCAGCTTGTAAGGTATTTTATAACGCACTGTCCTTGGATGACAAACTGTTCCCTCAAAGCCAGAAAACTAGGTACAGTCTTTGAAAGATGAATGCGTGCTTGCTCTCTCTCTGCTCATGACTTAGTTGTGGTATCTTCTTAACCATGCTTTGAAAAAAAGAAAGAAAAAGGGAAGGAGGGAAGGAGGGATAGATGGAGGAAGGAGGGAGTAAGTGAAGGAGGGAGGGAGAAAGGCCCTTCCCTCAATTTGAACTCACCTCCACACACAACCTAAAAGAATTCACAGAACTTCCCCATTTCGAAATTAATATCATGAGGCAAATAACAGTTAACTACATACTAAATATATTTTGTTTAAACTTGCACATTAACTTCATTGTGATAAAATAACCCTGTAGGATGGAATTAGAAAATTACTATTTCTGAAACAAAGAAGGTACATGACGGCGGTTTATACTAAAATCCGATCGCCACTTAGTCACAGGCGCGAAAGTGGCCTCGTGCTCAGGAAAGTTACCTGCAGAGGTACTGGTGGGGGGGCTGGGGCATGAGCCTGGGTCAGAGGATCAGAGGTGGGCCGGGAGAGCCCAGGGGAAGCCCCGGGCGGGGGGTAGGGGGGCCCTGCCTTCTCAGCGAGATCCGCACCAAACGCCCTGCTCTCTGGAAACCTCGGGTAGGAACCCTTGCAAGCCCCAAGGCAGAGGCCCAGGGGAGCACACAGGCCATTCCGCAGGACCATCCACTCAGGGGCTGTCGGAGGCCTGTCCGTGGGTGGCGGGCGGTGGCCTCCGTGGGATCATTGTCCACCAGATTGTCTCTCAATCCACAGCAAAGCATTTGGCTTTGTTCCCACGGCCACCTCCTGGGTCACACCATGAGTCTCATGCTCACACTAAACTCTGATGGAATGCTGTCGAGGTTTCTTGTGTGGGCTGGACTCTGCCTGGGAATCTTCCTCGCTCCTGCTTCCCCCACCCAACCCCATGCCGGCAGAGCGCGAGGACTGAGGGGAGCCCTGCTCTGGCCCTGCCGGTCCCTGCCTAGCATGAGAGTGTGCAGCTGGCATCAAGGACTCTCCTGTGCCCACACCCAGGACCGGTTGTGCAAACCCACGTGTGCATTGTGTGTACCCACCCCCACCGGGCCTCAGGTGCCAGCCTTTACTGCATCACACACTCCTCACACCCACCTATTGACCATGTATGCACCCATTTCCACTGGGCCTCAGGAGCCAGCGTTTACTGCACCACACACGCCCCCACTGGGCCTCAGGTGCCAGTCTTTACTGCACTGCACATTCCACATACCCACATGTCCACCACATACGCACCCACCTCCTCTGGGCCTCAGACACCGGCCTTTACTGCATTGCACATGCCTTTGCACACCCACATGTCTACATGTGCACTCACCTCCGCTAGGCCTCAGGTGTCAGCATTTACAGGATAGTACACTCCTCACAGCCATGTATCCACTGCATGTGTACCCACCCCAATGGGCCTCAGGCACCAGCCTTTACTGTATCGCACACTCCTTTGCACACCCATATGTCCACCATGTGTGCACCCACCATGCTGGGCCTCATACGCCGCCCCTTACTGCATTGCAGACTCCTTCGCACCCCCGCATGTGCACTGTATATACACCTACCCTGCTGGGCCGCAGGCACCAGCCTTTGCTGCACCGCACACTCATTCGCACACCTGCATCTGCACGCATCCCACCAGGCCTCAGGTGCCAGCCTTTGCTGCACTGCACACTCATTTGCACACCTGCATGTGCACGCATCCCATTGGGCCTCAGGCGCCAGCCTTTACTGCATCTCACAGTCCTTCACACACCCACATGTCCACCATGTATGCACCCACCATCCTGAGCCTCAGGCACCAGCCTTTACTGCACTGCACACTCCTTTGCACACCCATGTGTGCACTAAGTGTGCACCAACTCCGTTGGGCCTTGGGCACCAGCCTTTACTCATTTGCTCACTAGGCCTCTGTTGATTGCCGACATCCATGGTGAGCTACAATTAGCATGTCTTTCTGCTTGGAAACTGCTCCTGCACACGTGGGTGCCCTTCTGTGTCCTGTGACTTCAGCGCTCTAGAAATCATCATCTTAGAAAGTATTCGGGAGAAAGAAATAGCCAGAAATGCAGGGCTGGACAAAGAGGGGAAACTAAGCAAACACCACCATGCGGCTGGCCCTGCACCGTCTCTGTCAGTTTCTGATCCATAAATGGGAACAATTTACCCCCCGGAAGCGCTTCCGTCAGGGTTGACGCGTGCGTTGTAGGCTAAGGACTGGCCCAGAATGTAAATGTTATTATAATCTTACTGCTATAACCAAAGCTTCACACTCCTTCATCTTTAAGTCTCAATTAAACTACATATTGCTAAAATGTAAAAATCTTAATTAATCTTTGAGTCACAGACATCGTCGTGTCTGGGGAGCCACCTCTCTGTACCAGGGTACAGGCTTTGACAGGGAAGGGTGGTGGGCGATTTTGGAGATTTCTTTGTGGTGGGCAATTCTGGAGGCTGTGAAGGATGGAAGATTCCATGGCGGGGAACAGGTCCACCAGCCTGGGCAGCCATTGCTTCATCTCTGGGCCTCAGTTTCCCCATGTGCAATACGACCAGTGCACCATGCCAGGCCATGGCACAGCTGAGAGCTGAGGGCTGCAGCTGGGACAGGCCCCTGCTCAACCCCAACCTCGGTGGCTTCGTCAGGACCAACCTCCCCAGAGTCAGAGGACGTGGCAGATGGGACAAAGTCCACAGCCCATCCCTTGGCTTCTTGGAAGCGGGTGGCTAAGAGACCCCACGGGTGTCTTATTCTGTCTGATGGGTGCTTCAGGTAGATAAACTTGGATTAATACATTTAATGATTCGTTCATATCCGACCAGCAAGAGTTTGAAATGGCAACAGTTCATTTCATTTATTCAGCAACTATGGACGGTGTGCCCATGGCACACTCTCTGTGTCCAATGCACTGGGCAGACACTAATTTACAGAAGAACAAAAGGCCATCAAAGCTGGAGCAAGAGGCCAAGGGCCCAGGAACAAGGGAAGTATCAAAGGGGCCTGAAAACCGAGGCTCAGGGCAGTGGGCCAATGCTCTCTCCACTCCGAGAGAGACCGCCGGAGGCCCCGTGGTGTGGCGGCAGCGTGCACGCCCTTTCCTTAGGCCAGGGATTGCATCTGGCCGCCTCTGGCAAAAAATTCAACTATGGGGCTCTAACCTTATTTCTTCATTTCTCAGGAAGCAGCAAGTCCAGGGCTCTGCAGCAGTTCAGGGATGCCAAATGAGATCCGGCTCCTGTTCTACCTTTCTACCTTTCGCACAGTCACAAGATGGCAACTCCACCCCAAACAGCATGTCTATGTTCCAGGCAGGAAGAAGAGGTAAGAGCAGAGGGAAATGGGCATGGTCTGCTGAGTTTGTTCCTCTACATGAGGAAGAAAGATGGCTTTCCCGCATGCCGGATGTAATAGACTGCCATTCGATCACACTGGCCAGAATCAGACCACATGACCGCCTCGGTGCAAGGAAATCTGGGGGCGTGAGTGTCTGAAATTGGGCACATTGTCACCCCAAAAGGATTCATACAGAAATTAGTAGGAAGAAGGAGCGAATGGATATCAGATAGGCAACTTGCAGTTTCCAATAATTCTCAGCACCCGTGCCTGCACTTTCACAGCAGCTCCCACCCTGCTGCCAGTTAACCATGGAACTAAGAATCGTTGACAGCGTGAGCATTTCCTTGCTCATTCCTGGCTTCATCCAACTCACGGGATTGCACATGCACCCCACAGCAGGCACAGTGCAGTCAGGCTTGCTTCTCTTCCCATGCATTTAGAGACTCCCTCCTCTCTGGTCTGCAGAGATGGGTTGAGGGAAAGCACACTTCTCAGCTCCCTCCTAAAGACTTGAGCATGGCACTTCTGGCCCCTTACATTGTGACAAATTCTGAGATTCTAATTCCTGGACCCTATATCTGATCTCTCCTTAACACTCTCTCTCCCTTTATGCCTTGCTATGGAAATGCATCATTCATTCATTCATTCAACAATTCCTAGCCTGTCTCCTCTGCTTAGGTTCCAGGGCTGGACATGGGGAAATGTGCCAGACACTGATAATTACCTATTTGTCAAAACCATTCCTCCCTTCTTCTTTCCTAAAACAGAACTTCTGTTCCAAGTGGCAGTTTGCTCATCGACAAGGTAATGGATGATGATGGGTCTAAGTGAAGCACAACAAAGCAATTCTCTGCTTTCCAAACGCCCCTCTCACTCTTGTGGCTAGGACAAGCACATGATCAAGTTCTAGCCAATGAAACCTTCTATGGGGGTTCTTAGAAAGCAATCGCTTTCCTGACATAAGGAAGAAACAGATGGTGCTATTCTCCATCCCTCTTCTTTCTCTGAACTCAGATGCAATGCCTGGAGCCACAGCAGCTATTTTGAAAACATGAAGCAATAACGTGACAGAGTAAAGGGGGTAGAACAATAAGAATAAAGATTAGGCACCTGATGGTGTTGGTGAGCTGCCACGCCAGCTTTTGGCCACCTGTTTTTGCACTCATTGTTGTGCAAGAAAAATTAATACCAACATAAATATAAAGATTCTATTATTTGGGTTTTACTCTGTTGGCCCACAGCATTCCAAAATGGTATAAATGGTAAACAAGTGTCAAAGGGCTGCTGTCCTCATGAATCTTGCAGTTTAAGAAAGAGAGATGATTAAAACAGATTCCATAAACTCTCACATGAGAAGAAAGGGGATGGCAGGGAGGTACACAAGATGGTCCTCAACTAACTAGGGATGGAGGAGAGGGAAAGCTGTTCTGGGGAAGTGTCATTAAATTAAGGCATCATAAATAAATTTCCCTTTGATACAGCCTTGGCATTCGTGGCATATCTACCTTCCTCAGAATAATGTCCAGACCCCACACTCTCCTCCCCCCTCCACCAGACAATGTCTCTACTCCTGCCACCCTTGTCTCCAAAGTCAAGGAGAAATATGACCCATGCCCTGTCAGTTCGCACCATGCCCACTATAGTTCTCCTACCCTTATGGGCTTTTCACCACTAAGTTGGTCCTGGGTTTTCCCAGAACTCTGTCCACCGTGCAGGAGAGACATGCAGGTCACGGAGTCAGGCTGCAGTCTCCAGTCAGGCTGGGACCATTAATTATTAACCAAGCAGAGAAAAAGATACCAGCTTAGCAGTTGCCCCAGACTAATCCATGGCACTGAGACTGTTCCATTATAGCCTAAGGAAAATGGCATAAGCAGCGCGTCTTAGATATTACCACGCCCCAGTGATGATGACCATGTGAGAACTATCCTAAAAACAAAACTACAGCCGAACAGGGTATGCAAGTCCCCTCCAATGCTTGCCAGCAGAAGCACGGGCAGTATGCACAGAGGGGGTCTAGGAAAGCCACAAATCAGACGAACCGACACTCTGCATTTCCATACTTAGTGGCTAGGCTTTGCAAAAGGTTCACAATACATGGTATTTGCTTCCCTATTGGGGGAAACTATTTTAAGCCTAATTAGCACGGAATTTTTAGAATGCAATGATTTTCATTTAGACATAAAACAAAATGCCACGACATTTCTTCCATCCATTTATCATAAACAAGTTAATTACTGTGTAACAAATCGCTCCTGCCGGAATCTGTATATCTGGGAGCCGCTGGTGAGCTGACTCAGGCAAAGAGAAGGCACCAAAAACTGGTCGTTAATAGCTTATGGCTTACTTATAATAAAACGGGGACTCTGCGATGCGTGCTTGTCAAATTAAGGTTAAGCTCTCTCTGTCGGAATAACTCAATTATAAGTAGTCATTATCTATTTAGCTTGATTCCTATCAGAATAATAGAAACATCCTGCTTTCCTTATTTATTTTTTGACACATGCATTCTTACTGTGGTGGCGAGGCTACAGACTTTTCTGCATAAACAGAGGAATTTTGATCTGCCTGGGATTGATTATATGTCAGCCTTGGCATTCGCCTCCCTATGTGTGAAATTATTTCTAAGACAGAAAAATGTCTCTTTGTTCCTGAAACTCCACACCTCAAGAAGAGCCAAGAGGAGACAAGAGTGAGAAGGTGCTCACAGGAGCTGCAGAAGCCAAAGGACCCGAGCCCACCCTGAAGGAACAGAGGCCCCAGGATCTCAGGAGGCTCCGGGGATGGGCTGTAATTCCTCCTGGAATTGGGAGGCCCTCACCTCAGGGAGGGGGCTTAAAACATGAGCCGCACACCACACAGCCCAAAAACTGCTCCAAGTTCACCTCTGACAACCGACTCTTGTTCCTCACTGGGTGAAAACCTCCTGACCAGGGTGACACCAGCCAGGGAGTCCGAGGACAGAGGAGAGAAGGTAGCTGAACCGCACCTACAGAGCTAAGGGCAGCCCACGACGAGAGAGGAGCGCTGCCCTGAAATCTCACATTTTACAGCGAGAAGTATGACGATTTTCTATTGTACTTTGTACCCAGAATATCAGTCATTACTAAAAAAGAGGGTTTACTTTTCTTCAATCCCGAGAAAAGCAGATGTTCAGAGATACATCTTAATTTTCAAGGCTCCACCGTATACTTGGGGAGGCCAGCTTCAGAAGAAGAGCTGAGGGGTCCAGGATGGGCCTGCAGGGGGGATGCGATCAGCACCTCCAGCTGACACGTGACAGAGAATGGACTGAGCACAAGGGACCCCTCCAGGGACACTGCGGATGTGTAGGTACACACAGGAAGGAAAGGAAGTGAAAGACCACCCTCCCTTTCTAACTCTTCAATGCATCAAGTGTGATCAGTCTTACTTTTGAAAGCTCCCCATCACACGTGCCGACGTCCATAGCGCGTTCCTTCTGCTTTGGCCAACTGCCTAGAAGGTTTTTGTTTTGTTGTCATCAAAGAGAAGATCGATATCATCACACTGCTGTCTCAGTAGTTAACTCAAACAACAATAAATAAGTACAAGAAGGTGGATTCAATGTAACTGAAAATTCTGATTCACATAGCCAGAAACAAACAAGACAAGTCAGCAAGTTCTGTCGCAAAGGATGAAGATCTGAAAAGTCAACTTCCTCTATGTATGTGTGCATGCACACACACACACACACACACACACACGGGCGTGCCTACGCACACACCAGCACAGACGCACACGCACACACTGCTGTCAGTTCTTAAAGGAAAATTCTATATTCCCACCTCGGCCACATAGTGCTAGGAGAGCTGGAAAATAAAACTGGGGGAAAAGCCAGTAGGCTGGGGATTATTTAGTTGTGCATGCTAAAATCTCACTTTGATACTTTATTTAAAGTTTGCTCCCCCATCACTTTGAAATCAGCTAAAAGGCTCCCACTTCTGGAAAGCAGACACAGAGAGGGAAGGCACACAGGCAGGGTGCAGCTGTGTAAGTCTAAAACCTCAGAGAAGGAAAAACTGATTTATTTTCCCTCCCATGCAAATATAAAGTTTAATTAGTTTGTCTTGAAAAGGAAACAGATCAATATGCAGGATGATCTATTGCCGTTTGCGTTTTGAAGCTGTCTCCGAGATTCCCATCACAAATGTGGATATAATTCTGCAATTACGATAGCGCTAACTGGTAGTTCCCTCCTGCATGTGTGTTTCCGTGTTGTCAGTGGGGCAGTAATGAAAATGAATGCCACATTTGTGAACAGCACGGCTGTGGGCTTATTTACCGCATTTCCAACAACATCGTCTGCTTTATCATGCATTTCGGAGCAGGATAATTTAAGAATCCAGAACCTCATACATAAAAATACTTGGTAAGTAATTCTCACTGCACATTATTTGGGTGACGTTACCTCCAAATTTTAATTCCTTGCCCAGGAAATGATTCACCTCACTCAAAAGTGACAGGCACTCATAATCTTTCACTTGTGATTCAAAATGCCTTTGAGGTCACCAATTTGCACCTGCTGGATTCACAACCTTCGTTTAGTAGACAGCCCAGCTCTAAGACCAGCCAAGCCTAGATTTTTCAACCTCAACGTCTTCCCCGACCGACAACGTGGTTTTTAATTTACTTTCACCCTCCACACCCCATCCCTACCTTTGAGTAGCTTCTCTCCTTCGAGAATATTTTGGGAGATTAATGCCGTGTAATCTTCTTCCGAGAACCCAGCCTTACAGGTCTGTCTGGACGTAAGATCCCCAGTATGGGCCTAAGAACAGAAAGAAGAGAGGTTAAACACAAATAAGCTCACGGAAATCTAACCCCATCATTTATGGGATTGTACTACATGTAAGGTCTCGGCTGCCACAGAACCGTGGGTGCCCAGTGACCTCCTCCATGGGCCTGCAGAGCCTCCCTGGCCTCTGAGGACTCGCAGTGGCAGCGTTCTGCACCGGACACCTCTCTCCCAAGCAACCTGGTGGACATGCCACAGGGTGTGCCAGGCAGCCTGGCAGAGGCTGGGGGCCTGGTGGGGACCTCCAGACCGCGGGAGCAAGGAAGGTCTGCAGGGTCTAGTGGGCAGTACAGCAGGAGTCCAGTGTCCAAGGAAGCCACTGAAGGGGGAGGGGGGGCTCCAGGAAGGGCCAAGAGATGAGGGCAGGCAGAATCCAGGCCAGCCTTTTGCGGGACCATTGCCCCCCCTGGACCTCTTACTCTGTGCTTTAGGGGAGAAGGACCAGTAGGCTGCTGAAGTCTCTTCCAGCCAGTTTCACCCCAGGGGGAAGGACAGCAATAAAGAGGAGGCTCAAAAAATCACCTAAGCAAAGCCACACGCTCTGAGGAAGGCTGCCAAGAGTCCAAGGGTTAAGTGTGTGTGTGGGGGGAGGCACAGGGTAGCCCCAGCTCCAGTCTTCTCCCCTCTTCCTCTGACGCTTTCACCTTCAGAGCCCCCATCTCCAGCCCCTCCAGGATGGAGCATCCCTAGCTGACCATGCTTATGGTACTAGGGAGCTTGCTCAGCTTTCCTGCCCGATGAGGCAACTAGATGGCACCGAGAGGACAGAGGAAGATGAGGGTAGGCGAAAGGGCCCCTCCCTGGCTGTGGGGTACGGGAGGCACAGGGAAGCACTGGGGGGTAGGAGATGCAGGGGATGCAGGGAGAGACAGCAGCGTGTGCAAGGGGGAAGGAGAGCAAGCGCAGAGCTAGGAGCACAGCCAGCACCCCGCACCCCACAGACGCGCCTTCACCGGGCTGCCAGAGCGGAACGCGCCTCCCCGCCGGCTGCCGCCTCCAACCCCGCGCGCCAGGGCTTCGTCTCCGAGAGACTGCCCTGGGCCCAGAGGTCCCAGGCACCCCGACTCCCCAAGAGGGAGGCAGAGTAGGTTGCGGCGTCATTGCTGTGGAAAAGCTCCGAACTGCAGCTTGTTTCCTCGGGAAAGCAGCTGCATATAGCACCGGCAGCCCGGGAGGAGGCTGAACTCATCCACGAAAGTTTCGACCCATCCCGGGAAACACGCCTGAGACACCCCCGGTGTGCCCTGCGGCCTCGGAGCCGGGCCTTGGCAGTCGGCATTTGTTTATTTCCGAGGTTACAACAGCGCGGCCCGGGAGGAGGCAGCGAGGCTGATCGGCCACGAGAGGGGGTGCCTGCAACTCCCGCGGCCCCTTCGTCTCCTCCCAGGGTTCGCCCCGGGGTCCCTGCCGTCCATCGCTCCCCTCCACCAACAGCTCTGCAACCCGCCCCCCACCCCAGGCCCTGCACCCCGAGAGACGCAGAGCGTGTGCTGGGGACCGAGCCAGCAGGCTTCCCAGAGCTCGGTCCCAGGGCGCACTCCCTGCCCGCGCCAGCCCCGTGCCCGTTCCCCCTGCCCGGATCCGAGCCACGAGGGCCCCACCAGGACTCCGGCTGCAGCCCGCCGCGCGACTGGGCGGCGAGCGTGTCCAGCGGTCCATATCTACAACCCGCCCGCAGCGACGGTCCTTGCCTGCACCCCGAAGAGTGAGGTGGCGCTGTGCCGCGGACCCCCAGCCCCCCGGCAGAAGCTGCCGAACCGCATCCCGGCCGGCGTCCGCCTGGCTCCCCTCGCCCGCAGCCCCGGCCCGGAGCGCTAACTCTGGAGGCGGGAGGCTCCCGGGCGGTGGAGGGCGCACCCGCTCCGCCAGCGGGCAGCCTGTCCGGGCGCGGGCGAGCTGAGCTCCGGGCAGCTACCGCCAACAGCAGGCGGCGAGGGTTGCCCAGGGGGTCCCCCACCCACACACCCACCCGCAGCCCACACTCTCGCCGGTTCCGCTCCACGCTGCCCCGGCGCCTCCCCACTCCTGCCAACCGCAGGCGGCTTCGAGGAGCGCGGGCGCCGGGCTGGGCGCCGCGGAGCGAGCTGTGGGGATACTGGCGCCGGCCAGGGAAGCCGGGGAGAGCCCCGTAGGGCGTGTGCGCGCCCCGCCGGCTCCAGGGCCGGCTCCGCGCTGCCCCGGGCTCCCTCCCGAGAGGCCGGAGCCGGAGGCGGCAACTTACCCGAAGCGAGCCGGAGAGCGAGAGCAGCACGAGGAGCACGCCAGAGCCCGTGGTCATCTTCCCCGCCGCGCCGCGCCCCGGCGCCAGCTCGGTGCCCGGCGCCCGGAGCCCGCTCCCCGCCGCCGTCGCCGCCGGTGCCACCACCGCCGCCGCCGCCGCCGCTCGCCCGCGCCGGCCTCGAGCCTCCAGCCTGGCTGTGTCTGCCGCGCTCGCCTCCCGGACTCCCGGGAGCCAGGCCAAGTGGGGCCGGCGGCGCGCTCCAGTCCGCCGGCCTCGCAGCCGCCCGCGCCTCTGTTCCGCGCGCTCCGAACTGCAGGTGAAGTCGCGCGGCGGCCCCGCCGAGGCCCCGCCCCGCGCCCGGCCCCTGCGCTCGCTGGGCCTGACGCGGGCCTTAAAGGGGCCGCGCCCCGCTCCCCGCACCCCCGCCCTGCCCGAGACTGCTCCGGGCGTCGCAAACCCTGCTCTGGCCAAAGCGGCCGAGGGCACTCCGCCTCCAGGGACAAAAAGAGGAACGGGGAGACGTGAAGTCCCCGTCCCCAAACCCGAGCACCCCTGTGGATGGGGAGTCCCTGTTGGCACTTCCATTTTGCCCTTTCTTTAGTTTAGGAAGTATGCGTCCTACCACATTCTGCACCCAAGCCTGCCAAACAGTCACAAACCCACGTTCGGGTCACCTTCTGGAAAGATGAGCAAATTTATAAAGAAAAGAGATGGGGTCCTGCTCGTGAGAAAGCCCAAAGTCTGCGCCCTGGCTGGCGTTGTGCAGCAAGCCATGGGGACAGTACTAATTGCTGCCGGGTACGTGCAGGCACAGTTGGGCCTGAGAAGCCGCGAAGAAATTCCCGGAGGGAAGAGCAGCTGCAGACCTGCAGACGGACAGCTGAGGGCCTGCTCCCTCTGCTTGGCTTGAGTGGTTTCCAAGCTGAGGACATTTCTTTAAGGAATCATCAAATGAAAAATATGCACAACTTGGAAAGTGAGTCAGGGTGTGTGCTTGTTTCCTTTTGGCTTGGAGATCTAAAGAAAAGTGGTTTTGTTTGCTCAGATATTTCTAATTTTCTTTGTCTTGGTTTGGAGGAGATTTGTGTCCAGAATACATTAGCTCTGG
The DNA here is from genome assembly GCF_023851605.1 of Tamandua tetradactyla. Taxonomy (NCBI): domain Eukaryota; kingdom Metazoa; phylum Chordata; class Mammalia; order Pilosa; family Myrmecophagidae; genus Tamandua; species Tamandua tetradactyla. The sequence continues at coordinate 58,794,534 of NC_135327.1, read as the reverse complement.
TTTAAGAAATACATTACAGAGGGAAAGGGATTGAATGAAACTATTGAGCGCCAAGGTCAGACTTAATTTGGGCAAGAGAGCAGGAAAAGCTGCAGAATTGCCCCTTCCTTCTGCCCCTCCCAGAACTCCCACACTTGGAGGCAAGGTGCTCGGCTGGTTAGCGCTCTGAATTGGTCTTTAGGAAATCAGATTTTAGATAATACAAGAGAAGTGGGGTACATTTTATATTCCCAAACAAGGCTAGGTTTAGTTCCTCACCTGTACCCATGGCATGACTAAATGGGACCCAAATTTATACCACCCTGCAGCGCCCGCCCCACATCTCACTCATCCTGGCGAGATCAGGACACGTGCTGGGCTGATCATCATGTGCAAACATGCTCAGGGGTCCTGCATAGCGAGTGAGAGTTCATGAACACCTCCATCAAAAAGCGATGCCACAGTGAGACTCCATATCCTCGGCCATGTGCTCACAGGAGGCTAAGGACAACCTTTGTGCTTTGCTCCTTATCCAAGGTGCTTGGTCACCGCCGCAGAGTGATTGCAGAGGTTGACAAAGGCCCCTCCCACACACCGAGGCAGCCCTCCAGTCTGACTGTTGTCTTGAAATATCCAGGGCTGGGGCCATGCCTCTGTCTTCAGAAGGCCCAAGCATGATGCCAAGAGGTATCCAACAACCCAGCATCTGCTTAAATGTGATCCCTGGACTGGGATCTGCCAGTTGGGGGGAAAATGATGCCGGAGGGTCCTGAGTGCAAACACAGGCGCACACACATCTCCTCACTGTTGAATATCTCTGCGCTTTCAAGATGGGGCATATCCACTCAGCAGGCAGCCCTTGCCAGGTGCCACCTGGCACACACAGATTCAGGGGCTTTATGTAAATTAGCTCATATAATCCCTCCAAATCCCTGAAGTGGGTCCTATTGTTTTACAGTTGGGCAAATAGAGGCACAGAAGATGAGATGACTCACCAGGGTGGAGGTGGCAGGGCCAGGGCTCCATCTCAGACCTGCAGCCCTGGGTTGCGTGCACCCCCAAAACCTGCCTGACGGAGGGAGCCTCTCTGCCCAGGATCGGATGTTCCACAGACTTGGTTTCAGAAGCACTACAACGACCGACAGCTGGGAGCCCAGGAGAAAGCAGTGGTTTACCAGCCGTACCATGAAGGACATGTTTAGAGAGGAGGCCAGATATGATCTAAAACACATGGCAGAAGTGACACAGGACGCTCTGCTGGCTCACAGTTACTCCAAGACCAGCGGCATCAACAATTCCTGGGCGTTTGTTAAAAATGAAGAAGTTTAGGCCCCACCCCAGACCCAGGGGAGCTGACTCTGCGTGTTATCCACACTCCCCACCCAGGGGTCCTCAGATCATCTATAACAGAACCATTGAGAGGGTCATGGAGACACAGGCACCTGTGCCCCCATCTCAGCCCCATCACCGGGGAGCTTCGGGGGGTGGGGCCTGGGAACTCGTCTCCCAGTCCCTTCATGAAGCTGGCGTTATGCAGACTAGAGTTCGAGAACCACTGGCCCGTCCCACAGACATTCCTTGCCAGGTGCCGAGCAGCTCCTGGGAGCTGCATGGAAAATCTGGACCTCCAGAGCGCAGCCTGGGACTCAGCATGAGGACAGTGGGGAAACACGGCGGCGGCCGCCACCTGGGGGAGCACTCCACCTTCCTAGCAACGCGCCAGCGTGGGGCAGCCGAGCAACCGCCAAGGAGCTGTAAGCGCAGCACCCCGTTTTGAGAGCCCTAGAGAAAAGTGCGCTTTTGTTTTTAAGAGAGATTAAGAAACTGCACTGGGGAGGGTGGTGTGAGGGTGACTCTCCTCTCGACACCTGTAAACTGTTGACTGTAATTGGACCGCAGCTGCTTGCCGAGCTGGTAGACTTCTCCTCTGTCTGCCACTTGTTGATGCCGATCTGGAGCAGTCCACCTTCAGAAGCAAATCACACGCCTGCCCCAGCGCTGCACCTCCCCTGCCTTTCATTTCATGTGAATTCCGTGTTTTTGTTTTTGTTGTTCACTTTTTATCATTATTTTTTAGACACTTCAATGATAGACAAAAAGCTGTGTTGTAAACAAAGTAGGAAGATGTCAGCAAAGGTCTGTTGGCAGAAAAAAAAAAAAACAAATCTTAGTGGACACTGATGATTGTCGAGGCATTGGAGAAATGAATGAGATCAGCCTGCTTCCCGGTTCCACAGCACCCCCTACAAAGAACAGAGAAAAACAATCTAAAAGGAAAAAGGGAAGAGGGCGAGACCAGAACAAGTAGCTCACTGCCTTCACTCCCAATATGGCTCGCCAGCCGAATCCAAGTCATGCTGGGGATGAGAGAGAATGGGCATTATAACTGTCATTTCTGTCTCTACCACCATCCTCTCCCTCCTCTAGGGTTTGCCAGTCCACACTGAAGGTTTTCTATTGTGATCTGGGCATCGTCACATCTGAAGGATATGTTTCTCTGTTCCACACGTGGAACGCAGGCCCAGCGATGGGGCAGAGGCTGTCAGGCCCCGAGTCCATCAGAGGCCAGGCTGAGCTGTACCACTGGACAGTGTGGCTTAGACCTAGGAGCTGACAGTAGGCTTTCTTTTGGTCAGGACCCTCGGGGGGATATGCAAACATCCCCTCCCCACCTAAACCCATCTTCCCATCCGGTCTTGTCCAGTCTGCCCCTACCCCCGAAACCTGGCCCTGCACCCCAAAGGAGCCCATGCTGCCCTCTGTGCTTCCGTCCCTTTGCCCCCCACCAAACCCTTCAAGAAGCTGTCAGCCTTCAGGAGCCAGCACCCAGGGCTGAGCTCTTCTCCCCAGCCTGCTTTGCCCTTTTCTAGGGCTTCATACCCACCTCTCTCTGCACACTGGGGTGGAGTTACTTTCCGTCTCTGTCCCCTGGACCCAGCAAGAGCCTTTAGGTGGTGACCACAGGGTGTGCAACCCTCGACGTGGCCAGGGTTTTAGCTTTGGGGCCCCAGTGGCTGCTGGATGAAGCAGTGAGAATGTGCCAGCCCCCTCCTCCCATTTTACAGAGCAAGAATCTGGGCCGTGAAAAGCAGAGGCGCTGGGCCGGGAACCAGGACTGCCCATGCCAGGAACCAGAGCCGTGGCCTTGGCCATGGAAGTGAGGAAGTGCAGCACAAGGCCGGGGCTTCACCGAGAGTGGGGTGAGGATGAAGCCGTTCTCAGGGCACTGAGTCTCTGGCAGTTTCTGTGCAGCAGGAACACAGTTCCGAAGGGAAAACAAAATGTAGCCACAGTGTGAAACGAGTGCTGTGCTCAAGGGCCCTTGGGTGTGCCAGAGGATGGGGACAGGATGCATACCCTGGCAGCAGGGGCTGGGGGTGGGGACAAGATCCCAGAGTTTTAATTCTGCTCCACATGTAGCTCTCCTGGTTTGATTCCTGAGAGAACGGGGAAGGAGCAGGAGACACATGTCCTGGGGATGCCAGTAATAGAGCACTCACTCTTGACCTTGCCTCATGTCAGATTTGTTGTTTGCTGTTTTTTAGAAGCACTGGACAGAAGAAGAAAAAGAGGTCATGGTCACCCTGGGTGACGCAGGCCCATTGTTAGGTGCCAGCTGGGACCAGGCCCCTTCCAAAGCTCCCCAGGTCGCCAGGAGGGATGCCCTGACCCCCAGAAACGAGGCACTGCCCCCCCCCCCACCGTGCCCTGGGACCTCACTGCAGTGTAGCTGGGCCCACTTGTGTCTTGGATCAGCCTGCCCCACAGCCCCCCACCCTGTGCTGTCTGTGGGAGCAGAGAACTGATTGTTCCCTCCCTCTCTCCCCCACTCCCTCCTTTCCTTCCTTCCACTCTTTTTTCCTTGATTCTTCCCCATAGCCTATTCCAAATCTCTCCACCTGGGAGAGCACAGTCCCCTCACCTGGTTCCTGCAATAGCTTCCTTCTGGCTGCTGTCCACCATCCAGGCCCCAGAGGGATCCACTGAAAACCTGAGTTAATAAGTATCACAGCCCACCCCCCCGCTTTAATCTTTCCATAGATCCCAAGGCTCTCAACCCAGACTTCAACCCCCTCCCCCACTCTCATCCCCTCCCCCAGCCCTACTCCAACTCCTCCCGCCCTCACCTCACCCTCTCTTGCATTGGCTTTGTTCCTCCAGAGCCCTTTCCGTTCCTGCATCTGGGTCTGCCCTTGCCCTGCCTCTAGAACATTCTCCCGGCTCTTCATCATCTCAACAGGCTACTGCCGGGAGACGCCCTGCAGGTTCTGCACTCCAGGCAGCGGGCAGAGTTGCCTCGGCCCTCTCACCAGCTCCGAGGACAGGGCTGCACACAGAGGCCTGGCCTTGTGGACATGTGGCCATGGGCACGGCCTGGCGGAGTCACCTGGGAGAAGTGGGCGGGGCCTCCCATCAGGAAGAGTGGGCGGGGCATTTCACAGCCAACTGAAAGAAGTGGGCGGGGCTGCGGGCCGCAGGTGGGAGGTGCACGGGTGGTGGCCTCCTGTCTTGCTCTGGACTCCCTGGAAGAAGAGTTCACACCCGGCACGGGATCCCAAGGCAGAGAGGCCTGGGGAGGAAAATAAGGAAGATGCTCAAGACAGACGTGCCAGGAAGGCAATCCAGGTAACCAATAATCGGATTAGATATCCAGTTTAAGGGGAGGAAGGGAGCCGGGGAGAGGTTGGGGATATGAGTAGACTGAGAGTGGTGATAAAACTGGGGGGACCAGGAAGTGAAAGAAAGGGGAAAATGTTCTTTACAAGTGAAATATCCACCTGCAATTCCGAGACTGTGCTACCATGATATGATCCGGCTTCAGCCACTCGGGACATCCCTGGGGGACAGTTTTCCTTATGCAGTCACTGCTTGGGTCCTTTTGAGCTATATTTAACCCTGTTTTATTGCTGAATTTTTGGTTTGTTCCTGATCACTTTCTCCCGAACACCAGCCCCAGTATTGTTGAAATGGCCATGTCCCACAGGTGGGTGACAGGAATTCCCCAGCCTGTTCCATTCTCAGATACAGATAGCAGATGCATAAACATGGTACAGTCCACTAAGCCTGAGGCCCAAAGAGACACATGTTCCTGACCTCAGAGGACAACCCTCCACCAGCCTCCCAGAGAGGAAGTGTTCCATTCCTCTTGCTTTCCAGGTCTGAGGTTGAATCTCAAACAGAGAAGGTACTCCAGTATAGAAGAAGAAGAAAGATGCTGTATGCTCAGAAAATATAATCCACCATTGGATTATAACTTTCTTGGGATAAGGCAGTGTTCTCAGACTTTAGTTGGGGTTTCAGGACCACCTGATGAGCTTCTTAAAAATATGAATGCCTGGACCTCCCCGGTCCTGAAGATTCAGGTTCTGCACATTTCAGGTAGGGGCTGAGCCACGCTTCTTGGCATGCCCCTGGTGTTCTAGAAAGTGCCTGTGTTTACAATCTTCTGACTAAGGCACTAGATCATTCCCAGATGTTTCCCTCTTGAATGCCTTGCTGTGATGTGGCTTTCCGAACCTTCCTGGGAAGGCGGCTCAAGTGGGTTAGGCGGAGGAATGCCTGATTTTATGGGGAGTGAGGTGCAGGCAGTCCAGAAGATGCTGGGATGCCACGTGCTGAACGGGGCATGAGGACGCATTCCCTGCACATCCACGGGGGCCTCAAGCCTACTGATGCCAGGTGGGAAACAGAAGAGGCATGAAGACAGCTGAGCCAGCTCTCAAGCTAAAATCTGTAGACTCAGTCCCTCAGAACAAGTTTCCTATGCAGCAAGGAAATGGATCACTGGCTGCTCGCGGAGGAGACGAATGCGAGGCCTATTAGTGCTGAGGGGCCGTGGGGGCACGGGAGGGTGGGAGGCAGTGCAGACCCACCCGTGGATGCAGGATTCCTTCTCTGCCCCCCTGCAGCTGCCAAAAGGAGGGGACCCCCCCACACACCCCTACAGTGGGTCCCTGCAGAAGGCTGAGACCTGGATAGCAGTCTCCCAGCTGCCCTGCTCAGGGTCTTTGGGTGGGAATGAAAACTAACATTTGTACAGCGATGCACCATGTCCAGTACTTTGCCAGGCAGCACCCCATCTGTTTGCTGCAGCCCCATTTCCAGATGAGAATGCTGAGGCTCAGAGAGAGCGCACTGCTTCTTGGGGTCCCGGGGCTCGTCTCCACAGGGCTGACAGGACTAAGGCAGAACATGTGTGGAATCTGGAGGGTGCAGCCCAGCACAGGTATTCTCCCGAGACTGCTGGTGCCCCTCCCCCCCCACCCCAGGGCAGAGTCACCCGCCCAGTAGATCAGGACGCAGAGCCTTGCTGCTCTTCCATTGAATGTCTTCACCCAGCACCCTTGTGTGCTCACATGGATGAGGAGTGCCCAGCTACCAGCCCCACAGGAACTGGGCGCAGGTCTGGCCCTGTCCCAAAGGAGGTGGAGCTGCCTCTCTTGTCCCTTTTGAGACCTCGGATCACATCAGTTCCCTTAGGGCTCCAGACCGGGCTGCACTCCAGGGACATGGCTGCAGACAGGAAAGGCATGGTGTTGTCCATGCAGACCTGGAGCTGAGGTGGGAGGAGGTAGATGAGCTCAATGGCGCATGTGTGGTGGCTGCACATCTTGCACATTCACACCGGATGCCCCACCTCCTCCATGCGACCCTTAGTGGGCACCACAATCTGATCCTCTCTACCCAGAGGCTATATTTTTATACCTGAGCATCAGTGTTCAAAGGCAGGTCATTAGTACATTGGATGGGTAGCACAGCTAGAGGGAGGCCGACCTCTATAGTCAGCTGCCCCACACACAACTCTGAGGTCCCCCGGAAGCTGGAAGTTTCCATCTAGCCTGAGCCAAGGGAAGCAAGAGTCAGCATCCCTATGGGTTCTGTGCAAGGCTGAGCACTTTAAATGGATTATTCTATCTTCCTCTCACTCCCTATCTCTGAGGCAGGCCCAGGATCATCCCTGTTGCCACAGGAGGAAACCAAGACAAAAAGGTGCTCTGCCTGGTAGGGTGCCGATAGCTTCAGACTCTGCCGCTCTCCCCATTGAGAGGCGGCACTGATGTCCCCTCCTTTTCTCTCTGGGCTGGCCTTAGTGTCTTACTTGGCCAGTAGAATGTGAAAGACTTGACTTCTGGTTCTTCCAATCTACTGAGGCCTCTTGGATAAGCTCTCAGGGACCTGAGTTGCCATGTAAGAAATCTGAGCACTTGGAGAGATACCTGCTGGAGGGACCGCATGAGTAAGTCTAACTCACGAGTCACCTGACTGTTGAGTGCGGCTCTCCTGGACCCTCTAGGCCAGCTCATCTGCCAGCTGAGTTCACTGAACACCCTCCACTGATACCACACAAAACCGAAGAATCATCCAGAAGAACCATATCTGAAATTTTGACTCAGAAAACCGTGAAATAGAGTGACATGGTGGATATTTTAAGCCACTAAATTTTGGGCTGATTTGTTACACGGCAATAGATAACTGTTACACTGTCCAACGTAAGTTGACTTAGACACATGTCGCTGTCTCCAAAGCTTGCTCACTTAAGCACGTGTGATAAAGACATAGAAAAGAAGCCTTTCTCACTTCTGTGGAGGCTTTGATGCTGGTGGGCTTGCTGGCTGCACCCAACAGCTGATTGGTGTTGCAGCAGTGCCTATTCTGCCCTTTGCCCACAGGGAACAGCCAAGTTGAAGACGTCAAGCTCAGCACCTAGCTGATGCAGCCTCAAATACAGAACTTACTCCTTGAAAATCAGAACCACATGTTTTATAAGCTTTTCTTCACTTATACACCTGGAAAGAAGTAGCCCATTCCCAAGAAGGCCTGGCCCAGCAGGCAAGACCCTAGCATACCTTCCCATTCACAAATGGAATATAGTAGTCTGCTCATGCTCTTGTTTGCAGGAGTGAACCAAGACAGAAGGATGCATCTCCACTTGGTTTTGCTCCAACCACAAAAAGATGTAGAGCAGTGGAGGAAAAAGGGAAAAGGCCAAAGAGAGGACTGAAGCAAGGCATTTCCAGAGACTCAACTGTGGGTGGACTTCCTTGGAAGTATACTGAGTTGTTTTCTTAAAGACCTGAGCTCTCTTGGATGAGGCATGTGAATTCTCAGGAGGTGTGGGTGAGCTAAGTCAGATAAAGGGAAGTAGAGAACATCTGTTGTGTGTGCTTGCTTCCAGCCCAGACATGGAGCCTTGAGGCCAAAGCAGCAGATGTGGAGCCCAGCCAGGATGAGCTGTATCAGTCAAGAACTCGTGTCTGGTTCTCCTGGCAGTCAGAGGCCAGACAGAGGGACGCTGGCCCTGGATAACTGCATGGGAGGGAGGTCGCTGAGAAGCCACTCTCCGGTCCTCCAGTTGCACATGGAGAACCCACCACACAAGGGGGAGTGGGCCCACCTGGCCGTGGAGGAAACAGGTGTCCCAAGCTCATCCAGTGCATAGCTCCTCCTCTGCAGGGAGCAGGAAGCCCTGCCACGATGTGGCCTGCTCTACAAAGCTCATCTTGCAAATGATGGTTGGGATGGGCAGTCTGCTAAATGCAGTCCCCAGACCCCCAAACAGCTGAGAGCCCAATGAAGTCCAGGCTGGTTTGGTTGGGTGGCCCCCGGCAGGCACACATGTCCCGACAGGACAGGGAGGTGTGGGCTGGTTTGGAATGGATGGCTCAGGAGGGCCTCTCTGCATTGGAGCAGAGACTCAGTGGTGAGAACCGCCTCTGCCTGCCGCTGCTGCAGTGGTGGGCTGTTCCCATGCAGGCTGGCCGCTGCCCTACCCCAGCCCCGCAGTGTCCTCTCACCCGGGGGGATCCTCAGCCTGCCCACAGGCCCAGCCCACAGTGTGTGTGTTTGTCCTGGGGGTGGGTAGAGCAGTCTGCAACTGTTACGTGGTGGAAGGGGGTTGTGGACATGCACCCCCAGGTTCCGTCCTCTTCAAGACTATTCTGAGTGGGTTCTGCAAAGTTCCGGCAGGGTGAGTGTCAGTGACCAGCTCGACAATGCAGCCTCTTCTGGCTTTTCTGCCTTCCCTGTCTCCAACTCCCTATGTCCCTGGATTGTCTGTATAAAAAACCATGTGCACCCAGACGCCAGGGTCAGGCAAAGGCCAGCGGGGATTCAGGACCCAGTCCATTGGGTTTCCCCCAGGGCCCCTCGCAGTGCACACTTTGCCTCCTGGGGAGCTGGCTCGGATTTGACACCGCGGCCAGGGCCTCTGCTGAGCCACGTGCACGGGCCACCCCAGAGTCATTAAAACCACAGCAGTTGGCAGAAAGCTTTAACCACAACTATGTAAAATCAAAAACCAGGCCCCGATTTTTCAGATGCACAACCTAATTGGAGCTTTTCAATGTCCAGCACCATCCGAAACCAGGAATGCTCTCATTCGAAGAGGGAAACGGGGCCTCTGAGCCAGCCAGCATGTTTCAATGTAGCCAGAAAACCAAGTCTTTTTCTGAGTTGTTTCCCTGAGGATGGGAAGAAAGTCAGGTCCTGGGCCCCCATGATGGAAAACCCTACGGCAGCGTGGCCACGGGCAGGAGCCTGTGTTTTCATAGCCTTTTACATCATCTTACGTGAGCGTGGGTATTCATTTACATGATTTTCCGCTACTGTTCAAAATGTCATTGACTCTGGGCATTTAAAATAAAGTTAAATTGATAGTTCAGCTTAAGTCAAGTGTATTCACACACAGTACTCAAGGCCACTGGGAGAGGGCAGCCGGTGCAGCTGTCAGGCAAAGAACTCAGGTGACTGTTCCCTTCTCTGACTCCAAGGGGGTGGGAGAGCTGGGAATAAAGATGAGTCCAAGGGCCGTAGGAATATCTGTCAGGAGAAAGGGACTGGGGGAGGGGGCTTGGGGCAGGCTGAGGAGGACAGGAGACACACAGAGGCAAAGAAGAGATCCCGGAGAGAAATGGCTTTCCCTTCTCCTTTCAAAATGGGACACCTCCTCCATACAGTTGGATCACTGTGCTCCCGACAACTTGAGAGATTTGTCTTACAAAGGACAGCACTTGAAGGAATCTAAAAGCTACTGTTGATTTAGAATCAGAATCTCATGGTTGCAAGAGAAGCACATCCATTTTAAGAAGGATTGGAAAGACTCTGATTCTGATATTGGGGGTGTAAGTTGAATTATCCATATAATTTTTTTTAAGTCAGACGAGAGTGAATCACAATTAATGCTGCCTCAAGTTTCTTTAGAAAGAAACATAGGGGCTCAGGTAGCCCCAAAACCTAGCTGTATTGGGCTTCAGGCACAGCTGTATCCAGGTGCTCAGTATGTTTCTCTCACTCTCCGGACTTTGTCCTCCTCTATAGTCTCACCTATTAGCTTTGCTCTGAATGAGGCTTCCTCCTTCTAGTAGCAGAATGTGACAGTGGCTCCAGCACCATGCCCTCCCTCCTCAGCAACCCCTGCAAGGGGAGCTGACCTTATCCAGTTGTCTCAGCAAACATCCTGGGCGTGGGCTTGGACCGCTGTAGCACTCTCTGAACCCACCTCTCTTTCAGGATGATTCAAGAGTTGATTGGCTCTATCTGGGTCACATAACCGTGGCCAAGCCCAGGTGGCATTGGTCCATCTGAACCTGGTGTTGGGGAGTGGAACCCACCTGTGCAGATGAAGACATGTTCCCAGAAGGAGGGACGCGTGCTAGAGGGCAGAGAGCACAGATGTCCCCGAGATGAGAACTGAGTCTCTGCCCTTGTGACACCTGGGGTTCTCCCCTAATGGCTTAGGGAGCTCCTTCCCTGGAATCTGTGCCACTGATGAGTATTCCCATGAGTGTATTTATAGGATTCATTTAGGAATTGGCATCGTTGTCAGAAGGTACACAGGCTTGTACAGTTCACAGATGCCCATTTTAATTTACTTTGGCTATAACCTCATAACACAATAAGTGGGCATTGAAGGGGATTTGCTCCAAGACTGCAAAGGCTGAAACTCTGGCCAGGAACACTTCAATTATTGAGACTCTTGTAAATGGTTTGACTTCAAGACCACCAGGGGAAGTGGCGTGGAGGGGGTGCCCACAGGCCCCCCTTCCAAAGCAGCTCTGCCTCTGTTTACTCTCTGTGTGCAGAATGCAGTACTTTCTGCTCGGCATAACAGGCAGCTCTCCTAAATCAATACGAAAGTGATGGTGGTGACACATCACCTTCACAGGGTGCAGCTCGAAACGAGCGGCTTTCAAGCAGTAAAATCAAAACTGAATGGAATTCCAGAGTTGGCAGTGGGGGTGGTGAGGTTGTCTTTGTAGTATAAATTCATATGCACTATAAGAAGTATCATCCACATCTACAGAACTTGGCATGATTCCAGGAGACGGGCAGACGCTGTTGTCGTGTTTACCCAGCATGCTTCAGTAAACTTCCAATCTATTTACAGGTATACATGACAAACTGTCTTGAATGTATGAGTTATGGGTTCTGCTGTAAATGAAATTAGTTATGTGAGGTGGAGGAGGTGTATTCAGAACATACCCCTAACGCCAGCTAAACTTGGAGACCAAAGATCAGTCTTCAAGTGAGGGAGATTTCCAAAAACTGCAGCATAGCCAATTGGCCCAGACACCCTCCGGGTTCTCTAAATAAGAATACAAGGCAACTTCTGTGTCTTGCACAGGTGGTTAGCAAGTAATCTGGGAGGAAAAGGAGAGGTTGTATCACAAAATCGCTTCCCTCCGTTGCAAGTGTTTTGAAGGTCCTGCATGCCTCGTCTTCTCTTCAAGGTTACCTCTGACAAGGCAAGCAGGTTCTCTTAGTTGTGGTTGGGGGAAACTGAGACATGGTGCCATTAGGAAAAAGCCCCTCCCCAATTTATTAGATGTGATAATGGGACAGATTGGTCATCCTAGGTTCTGACTTGGAAATAACCACCTAACTGCGTGACCCCCTCTTGTGCTCCCATCAGGCAGCGGCAAAGGGTATTCTGATTTGGATCAGTAGCTACTGATAAAGGAGGTTGGGATGCTTCAATCTTGCCCATTTCTGAAAACCAGATTCCCAGGCAGCACAGTGGTAGGTGCCTGTTTGATGCTAACTGAGCAGCGCATCATTGTTTGTCCAATACTTGGCTGCGCCCAGATCTTATGCGTGTGTACTTCGCAGAGAACCTCTGTACCGCTCAGGGCAGGGGCACTGTTCTGACTGTTATTGAAGTCCGCAGATGAGAAGGATAAGGCTCCGAGTGACAGGGCACTTCTCACAGGGAATGCTCTTTACCTGCTGGACGAAGCTTTGCAGAAAATTATGTACAGGAAGTCGAAGTGGTGGTTGCTGAAGGTGATGTTTATTTTCTTGAGATACCACATGCACACACACAATTCGGGATCTCTGAAGGCATTTTTTTCTATTCATCAAAACAGGAAACCTGAATTATTCACCCCAAACTCAAATCCAATAATGTAAAACCTCACTGTGATTGACAGGGGTGGAAAGTGAATAACAAATCTGCACACCTCTGGATCTCCCATCGCTCTGGGCAAACACAAATTACGAAGAACAGAAGCCATGCAGGAGAGGTGAGGCCCGGCTCTGTTCATGTTCCATTCCCAGCTCTGCTGGCACATGGGAAGGCTGCACGTTTATTTTCCAGAGGCCAAGAAGCTTCATAATTATTGAAATAAAGAGGTGGTTTGAAAGTGGTGTCAAGTAGCCGGCAGCATAATGATGTGGCAGTATGACGTGCTGTCAAACGATTGAACTACTTAGTGCCGTACCTGGCAGGGCCTTTGTTTTGGCAGCAACTGGATGCTGATCTCTGTAAGACCTTTTAATGCGCAGTGCTTAATTGGGAAAGATGCTCCCTTTATGGAGCATTCATTCAAAGTCCTCTCACAGGATGGAACTGGCTGGGCGTGATCCAGTTTGCACCTTGGGCTTCCTCCTGACCTGGTAACACAGGGGCCCTTTCCCTTGATGACGGTGTTGCCGAAGCTCAGACAGAGAGCAGCAGTGGGGTGACCAAGGCTGGCCTGGGTTTGTCCTGAGTTTGGCTAGATTGAAGTAGGCTGACCTGGGTTTGCTTGGGGTTGGCCTGGGTTTGGCTTGAGTTGGCCTGCGTTGACCTTGGTTTGGCTGGGTTTGCCTGTGTTGTCAAACCTGGCATGGATGGCCTGGTTTAGGTGGATTGGGCTGGGCTTGGGGTGGGTTGACCTGGATTTGGCCTGGGTTGGCCTGAGGTGGTCTGGGTTTACCCTGGATTATGCTAGGTTAACCTGGGTTTGGCTACATTGGCCTGGTTTGGCTTGGGTTGACCTGCATTTGGCTGGATCGGCCTGAGTTTGGCTGCCCTCCCCAGGACCAGCTCTCACTTGAGGAGGCCTCCTGGAGGCTCAGTCTTTGTCTTTCATGAGCTGAGGAGGCTGGTGAGCCCCTCTGCATGGGGCCACACAGACTTCTGTGTACACATCTGGTAAACCATCTGGGCTGGGCATAGGAGATGTTAGCACTCCAGCAGGGAAACTGGGGTGAATATGAATCTAACTGTCTCAGTGAAGCCTACTATGAGTGCAAGACTAAGAACTAAGGCTGAGACAGGGAGAAGGAATTATAGAAATGTGCTATATGGTTTAACTGTAGCATGTTTCTATAATGTTTGGGCACACAGGCATCATAGAATTTGCCAATGCAGAAAAGACCCTCAAAGGCATTTAAAAAGTTAAAATGTCATTTCCATTCAATAAATGTCATCTTTTAGAGTGTAGTTCTTTGAATTGTTGAATGCATAAGTAGTTTAGTTTTGTTTTGCATTTATTGCTAAGGGACATTTGGATTCTTTCCAGTGTGGGGAAATTACAGAGTTGCCATAAAATGTATACACAGGGACTTGTGCAGATATGTTTTTATTTCTCTTCAATTAATACCTAGGAGCAGGATGGCTGGGTTATATGATAACTGCATGAATAACTGCTGAATAATTTTCCATGTTTGCATTCCCACCAGCAATGGGTGATGGTTCCAGGTGCTCCACGTTCTCATCAGCATTTGGTGTTATCAGTTTTTGTTCTGTTTTGTTTGCATGTTTGTTATTTTCTTAATCCATTCTGGTAGATGTCCACTGGCATCTCATTGTAGCTTCAATTTATATTTTCTCAGTGTTAACAATGGTGAACATCTTTTCAGGCACTTCGCTACCATCTGTATTTCCTCTTTGGTGAAGTTTCTGGTCGGATCTCTCACACCTCCCATAGCGTTGGGCACTGAGGAACACTCTATTTGTCACAGATACCTTCCATTAATCTAACGAACATGGTTTGTGCCTACTCCTTGCCTGGAGCTTTCTAAGCATCAGGCAAATTGCAGATGAGGCAAGGACCAGCTTACGTGGAGCTTGTACTCCATTGGAAGGGTGCACGCCACCAACCTGGGGTAACTACCTAAGGTAATTTCAATAGTGACTCATGCGTAAAGAAGATGGAATTCCTAATAGCACCTGGGAGGAGAGGCATAACCACAGGCCATGGGTGATGAGGGGAGATCTCTTTGAGGAGGTGATGACCCACAGAGACTCTGGAACAGTCCAGGAAGAGAAGGTGGCAAGGGCCAAGCCCCGAGCCCAGGCTGTGTGAGGAAACAAAGGTTGGTGTGGCTAGCGTGGGAGGGACCAACCTCTCTCTGTCCTCGGCTGATGAGACCTCCTGTGGACAGTGTCTCCGTGGGAGGCTGACCGTCAGGGGGCAGCACTCGATTGCTTTCTCTCCTCGGAGCATTGGCTACTGAGGCTCAGCCACCACCAGGGGGTCAGTGGGACCCACCATGGGGTAGTGGGTGTGGGGCAGCCAGTCCCAGCGTGTCTGGAGAAGAAGCAGAGGTGAGGCAGCGAGAGCGGGAAGCAGCCTGCCATCTGGTCAAAGCAGCCAGCACCTTGCCTTGAAGAAAGCAGTGAGCGCAGTGTGGTTCAACTCCAAGGCGAAGGAAATGGTCCAAGACCTCGTCAGGGTGATGACCGCTGCTGTTGGCAGGACGGGCTCCCCAGGCATCTTCTCTGCAGCTTTGGACAGTGTCCACCCGGCCCCTCCAGCACTCTGAGTCTCACACTGCGCCCAGCAAACAGCTTCCTTAAAGGAAAGGTATGTATAACAGGCGGCATATGCATGTCTTCAGCATTCCATCTGAGCTCAGGGGCCAGATTGCTCAACTCTACTGTATCTTAAACACATCAGGATCTCCTATGTGTGTGTGCACACACTTATTTTTTATTTCATGGCTTCCTTATAGAAATTTTAGGTTAAGCCATTTGACTGTTTTTGATGCGCAAAGATGGGAATTTCATATTTTTCTGTTGAACACATAATACATATATGTATACACTCTTTAATCCTCCCTGATTCTTTGATTTGTGTTTGTGATGCTGATGAATTTTGGTCCACAGAAAATGCTAGGAACAAAATGAAAAGAAAAACGGCTTTAACCAAAATAGCATTTCCTTTCAGTCATGAGAACCTGTCTAGAAAGTTCTGTGCAGCAGGGCGGCGAGCCTGTGGCTTTTGGCTACTGGGTGGTGCTGTCTCCAGCCCAGCATCTTCAGCGGGCTCGGTTCTGAGGGGCAGCCGGGCCTGACAGGGCAACTAGAGGATGGGGACAGAAGTGAGCAGTCAGTGCTTCCCCAGCCCTGGCTGGCAAGGACAGAGGACAAGGAGTGCGTTCCCAAAGGGAGTGAAGATGCTGAGGAAATCACCGGACGACCGGGTGCGGGAAAACCGCAAAGAGGAAGGAACCTGTCTACAAAAAGTGGCAGAGGGCAAACAAAGTCTAGAGATTGTGCAGCATACATAAGAGGCCTTTGATTTTATCTCTGGGAACTAAGAAGGAAATAGAAGAGTTGCCGTTTTAAACAGTCCAGACGTGTGTGAATTGAACATCTTTCCCCTCCACGTTGTACTTTCAGCCTTGATGAGCTTCTGCAAGGGGCCCCCATCATATCCAATAACCCATGACTTCTCTCTCCTTCGACTCCTCTTTTTATTTAGTGTAAATTTAATCAACTGTGCCCCTGGCCAGGGAATGGCAAGGAGGTCAGGGCAGGGTGTGTCTCTCCAGTGCCCAGCACAGAGGGCTCAAAAGTGCTACTGTGGGGGTGCAAGGGTAGGTCAGTGGTAGAATTCTTGCCTGCCGTGCAGGGGACCTGGGTTCAATTCCTGGCCTGTACATTCCCCCACCCATCCCCCCAAAATGTCAACAAATGGTGCTGCAATAACAGAATACTCACACAGAAAAAGAATGAAATGTGACCCCCACCATAGAGCATATAGAAAAAAAAGTGCTTACTGAATGAATGCTTTAAATCAATGAATGAATAAAAATACCATTGGCTCCAACGTACAGTTGAACACACCCCTGACCTGTTATTGAAACACTGTAATAAGCTTGGCATTTATACAGTCATGGTCTACAGCATGCCTGTCCTTATGAACTCAAAATTTTGCTTTTGTGGTGCCCAGCTCCAGTTTTCACTCTAATCATGGCTTATACACTTTGAGTGTTCCCACCTCTCCATGCATTTTCTTACTTCACCCTTAAATTAATCCTGCAGTGTAGAAACACCAATTATCCCCTTTTGGCAGGAGCAGCAAGTTGGTGCAACAAGAAGAGGGACCAGTTTGGACTGCGACAGTTTGATCCCTGTTCTTGAGCTGTATTTGTCATCTACAGCTGTGTAACAAATTACCCCAAACTCAGTGGCTTAAACAACACAAATTTACTCTCTTACAGTTCTGGTGGCCAGAAGTCCAAAATGGGCCTCCTTGGGCTAAAATCAGGGTGTCAGCAGGGCTTCATTCCTTTCTGGAAGCTCAAGGGGAGGAGCATTCCCTTTTATTTTCAGTTTATAGGTGCTGTCCCATTTCTTGACTCAGGGCAGGTTCTCCATCCTCAAAGACAGCAAGCGTGGGGCAAGCCTTTCTCAGGCACAGCTCACTGACTCTGCTCCTCTGCTCTGACCACGGCTGGGAAAGGTTCTCTGCTTTTAAGGCCTCATGTAATTAAATCGGGCCTGGCTGGATGATCCAGGATGTGCTCTGGTATTTTGAGGTCCATGGCTGCAAAGTCCCTTTTTCCCTGTGAAGTGACATAATCAAAGGTTTTGGATTTCAGGCCTGGACATCTTTGAGGGGCCTTCTCTCTCAAGAGCCCATTCTTGGGGCCACCGAGCCCCATAAATTCCATTTCCAATGACAGTTTCAATTCCATTTGGCTTTCCCATAATTTGGCTTTCCATCCCTTCCCATCGGGTTTTGAGTATTTTCCAATTCAGCTATTAAAAATAGTTGCCTCCATTTTAAAGGCTCTGGAAACAGTGTATAGGTTTTCACATTCTGAATGGACAATATCCTACCCCAGTCTACCCATTCAAAATTGGATGCTCTTCTTCCACTATGTTTGGTGGCAGTCCACCCCTATCATCACCTGAAATCCAGAGCCCAAGGTGATTAGGGCTTCCTGGGGCCAGTTCTTAAAAAGACCCCAGGGGGACAGCTGGCTTGTTCATTTACCTGACCTAGATAGCAGGGTGAATCTGGCAGAGCTGGTTAACATGGCAGCTTTATGCAGGATTTTAGTTAGGATATTAACTCTCTTTAAGACAATTTCTGCTTGGTTTGATTTAATTTGCTCTGAGTATATGTGAGATAGATTTCTAAACTGAGACTGATGCGTGGATCTCAGCATGTTCTGAGCAGTAAAGAACCCAAGCATGTGAGTGATGGGCAGAGGGGATGGGGTTTGAAGTGCAAACACACCCAATGCAGCCAAAGCCCAGTGTTTGCCTTGGAAGGTGCAAACTGAAAGGAGAAATTGTTTGTAGCATTAACAGGGGCTGGGAAGGGAGGTCAGGAAAAGGTGGGCAAGAAGGTTTGGTAAGGTCCCTGTTGCAGGCAATCCGGTACACATCTACATGCCAGTAATGCCACAGTGGAAGCACTTGTTGAAAATGCAGGTGCCACTGTTGGCCACTGGAGGTTCAGGTTCTGGACTGAGCTGAAGCTGGTGACTCATGTGAGCATGCAAATCAGATGGCAATCAGTCTCCAGGTCACAAATAGGACTCCTTTTAGCCAAATCTTCCTCAGCTCACACTCCTCAAACCTGCAGTGATGCCAAATTCCACATGCAGGTACCAGACCCTACGTGTCACCAAGAACACATTAGAAAGAGGTCATCAGGAAGACTGGGTCTGCAGAGATGGCCAAGAGGATGCTGAGAACACCTCGTGGTGGCTCTCCCCCCCATGTGTCTTCATGTGTGCATGCATGTGCACACAATGGCACATCCGTATTTGCCTGGACATATGCACACACATATGCACATGGTGGTGCATCTGTACCTACCTGGACATGTGGACACCCACCTGGAAGTGTGTATATGGCAAACACATGCAATGGTGGACCCATACCCTCCCAAACCTGTGCACACACACACGCACATGAGGTGCATCTGTACCCACCTGGACATGAGCACACATGCACATATGTACACAATGGTGCTGTACCCACCTGGACACGTGTATATGTGTACACATGCATGGTGGTGGATCTTTACCCACTTGGATGTGTGCACATTCACACACATGTGTGAAGGTGAATCTGTACCCACCTGGACATGTGCACACACACACATGCACATTATGGTGCATCTGTGCCAACCACATGTGCACACGATGGCACATCTCTACCCACTTGGACATGTGTATATGTGCGCACACACTTGCAATGGTGGATCCATACACTCCTGTACATTTGCACACGCATACACTATGAGGATCCATACCCATCTGGATGTGTGCACACACACACATTGGTGCATCTGTACTCACCTGAACATGTGTACATGTACACACATGTGTGATGATGGATCTGAGCCCACGTAGATGTAGTCATCTGGGTATGCACAAATGCACACACACATGCATGATGGTGGATCCATACACTCCCACCTGGATGTGTTCACGTGCACATGATGGTACATCTCTACCAACCTGGACGTGTGTATATGTGCACACACATGCACGATGGTGTGATGGTGCATCTGTACACTCCTGGCTGTGTGCACACACATGCACGATGGGGACCCGTATCTCCTGGACACTTGCACATGCACACATAATGGTAGATCCATACCCACCTGCATGTATGCACACACATGCACACGATGGTGAATCCACATGTACACATAAATGATTCCCTCATTAGTGAATTATCTGCCTTTAATAACTTAAAATATTGCAGGAAATAGGAAAAAGGAATTGCTTGCAATGCTGGAAGAGATTTGGGGCTCTTAGAGTTCTCACATATGCATTTAGCGCTTGGTCAATTGCCAGACCCTGTGCTAGGACTAGACACATTGGCCCTCAGAATGGACACGTGCACTCAGCACATGGAGCCGTGTGAGTTCACTAATTTAACTCACTTCCACCTGCTGGCTGGGAAGCAGGAATTGTCTCCATGTGATTGACAGGAAGTCTGACTGCAGAGAGCCTGTGACATGTCCACGGCCAAACACCTGATGTTGGCTGAGTAAGGTCTGGAGTCACCCAGACTCATCTCTCTGATTTCTTTGTCGTTTAAATCTGGGGGCAGGGCATACTTGGAATCCCCTCACATCCCACCCTGATATTGGCCATAGGTCCAAATGGGGCCGTAACTCTAAAGTTAGACAAGCTCATCCGACAAATTCCAGAACCCATGGAGAAGGTTCAGACTGTGACTCAGGGGCAGCAGTGGCCACGGAGCCTGGCTGCAACCCGGGGATATAGGCGGAATGTTCCAGGAACCATCAGCCCAGTGGAGCTGTGCGCAGGACTCGGCACACGCACATACTCGGGAACTAATGCAGGAACGGATGAGATGCACGTTTTAGAGGGAGTCAAGACGGGAGTCCTGGGCAGAAAGCTTCCAGAGCCTCCCTTCGCTCTCCTGCTGCTGACTCTCTCGCACATGAGAAAAACATTGACGGCGTCGCAAATCCCGGGAACTTGACCAGCCCCAATCCTGTGCCCAGACCCATATGGGCTCTGGCTGCTTAATTATACCAGCTTGTGGTCACCCTGCTAAAAGGCGAGGAGAGTGAGGCTCCAGCAAGGCAGCAGTTTGTTTCGGGACCCGCAGCTCGGAGCAGGTGGAGGCAGGCTTGGTCCCGTGGCCGTGGGCCGGACGAGCTTCCTGCTGCCCCAGCCCGTGTGCTGTGGGTCCGGGATCGGCACTGCAGACCAGCGCTGTCTGGTCGACACAGAGTGAGAAATACACACGTAGTTGAGAAATTTCTAGGAGACGCATTATAAGAAGGAGAAATATAACAGGTGAAATTGATTTTAATACTATAGCTTAGTTAAATACTCTACCTTAGTTAAATCAATATGCCCCAAACATTGTTTTGACATATATTCAATATAAGCATCGTTAGTGAAGTATTTGCAGGCTTTCATCAGGCTAGGGCCTCGAAGCCAGGATGTAATTCGCACTGGGGGTGCAGCTCAGTTTGGGCCAGCCAGACTTCAAGCTCTTTGGTGGCCGTTGTGGTTTGAGACTAGCAGGTTGGACACTGCAGGTTAGACCCTGAGGCCAAAAGATGGTTCTCTGATGCACACGGCTGGGGGCACTGGGCAAGCCACCCCACACCGGCCTAGAGTGCACTGCTTACATCAAGGAAACGACTCTGACCCTCTGGGCACAGAATTTCCTCCCTTCTCTGGCCCTGAGGATTCCAGGAGTTGGAAGATGCCTGGCCTTGGGAAGCAGGATGCAAGGGCTTGCCGCTCTCCTTGTTGTCATGGTTACCAGCGCATCCTGCAAGGTCACTCATCATGGGCAAAGGTACTGGGCCTCCTTTGTCTCCATGCCCCGTGGGCATCCTTCTGTCTATAGGGGCGTCTGCTGTAGGAAGGCAGGAAGGGGTGGGTGGAGTAAGGGGCGGCTGTTTCCTTCCCACACCCCCGGCAGGCAGAGGCCTGCACCCACCCTGAGCACAGCCAACACCCTTTCTG
This sequence comes from Tamandua tetradactyla, assembly GCF_023851605.1. NCBI lineage: Eukaryota > Metazoa > Chordata > Mammalia > Pilosa > Myrmecophagidae > Tamandua > Tamandua tetradactyla. Next base: position 58,773,579 of record NC_135327.1, on the reverse strand, counting down.
GGATGTCTGACCCTTGACCAAGGGGCTCAGGGGGGAGGGGACGGTGGCATGCATTCATCTCGGTGGCAGGGGCCTGTCAACAGGACCTGTCAATCCCCCTGATTACGGAGCTGCCCTCTTTCTAAGCTTTGTTCTCCGGCCTTCTTGCTAATCTAGAACATTCCAGAGCCTCCCAGCCTGTGGTGCTCCACCCCACACAGTAGAATCACCTGGGAAACACTTTTAAAAATGCAGGTTCCCAGGTCCCCACCTCCAGACACTGTTGCTCAGTGGGCTTGCAGAGTGGTCTGGGCATTAGAGACTTTGCAAAGCTTCCGAGGGAGGTTAAGGCTTGGGCGGCGTGCTCCGAACTGATTCTCTCTCTTTTGTTTTCTCTAAATGTGTTGGCGCAGAGTCTGGTGACTGCGACAAGGAACTCTCACTGCTTCTTCCAGCCTTCCTGGGAACACACGCTGTGCATCAGTACCATCCCTAAATGTGCTGCTGGGGACAGTGCTGGTGGGGTGTGTGCATCTTTCCTTGGGAGCAATAGATATTGACTTATTTATGCCAGTAATTCAGGGGGAGCTGTCTCTCTTCTCTGCGCCTCAGCCCAGGTTATCTACTAAAGTCTTCGCAAGTGGGTGTGACAGGTCTGCAGGCTCAGCCCGTGCCCTTCAGCTGGCTTAAAGCATCACCACGATCTTAGCTGAACAAATATTAAAGAGCTGCGTATAATACTTGTTTAAGGGTCTTGCTTTGCAGAGACCATATTTCAACAGGACCTCTGATCCCCGGTGGTCAATAAAATAACTCCATAGTGAGTGTGTGGAATAACATGGGTTCTCAAGGAGGTGTCCTCTCAGGAGCCCATGGGGTGACCTCTGCCACTCTGTGCCTGGGGTGAGAGCCCCAGGCGGTCATTTCCTGAGTACGCCCCATCAGACAGCAACCTAAATAACTCTTTGTCGAACGCCCAGTTCTGAGGATGAGAATCGAAGCATGGATGCTGGCAAGTAAATCTATAAATCTCGTTTTTCTCATTTAAAAATGTCATTCAGTCTGGATTATGGTTTGGATGTCCTGATGCATCGGAAGATATCTGTGACGGCCAAAGTGAGGTTGAGAAATGTGAGCCACGAGGAGTCCTTATCATGCCCGATGGCAGAGGCCCTTGGGCCCTGCAGGAGACATGGGCCAATGCTGCCTGTTGAGTGTGAGCTGGGCAGGGCACCTACAGAGCACAGTTCTTACCCAACCACACAGCACTGTCCCTTTGCAGTTTGTTCTGCATCTCCAAAAAGTTCAAGGGTTCTTTTTATTAGGAGCTCCATTTTTAATTGATGCCTGAAATCAACACATATTAATTCTTGCAAGAGCAATAAAATAGCACTCCCCAGGGTATGTATTTAAGAGGCAGTGCAATGGGTAATGCAAATTGACAGGTACAGTTGCCAAAGAAATAGATACAAGATGTCTGGACTAAAGGTCTTTTTCAAAAATGACAGGATGATGGATGAGCCAGCATGGTTTTTCGTAGCTCGATTATATTTCTAGGTCTGGGAGGTTGGGACAAGGCTGTCCACATCGCTGACCATTCTGATCCCCGTGGCCGTGCAGTGTGATGGACATATTGTAAGGTCCCAAAGGTTTCTTCAATCCTGTGCTGTCGGATTCAATAGTCACTAGCCATGGGAGGGGATTTACGTTTAAATTGAATTAATTCAAAGGCATTAGAATGAAAGCATTCAGTCCCTCAGTTGCACCAGTTAGTTACATTTCCAGTGCTCACTGGCCACAGGGGCTGCTGTATCAGACAGGGCAGATGCAGGACATTCCCATTAGGGCAGAAGATTCCATGGACAATTGGGGCTAATCTTTCAACTCATGCCCTTTGATCGTCCACTCGTGTAGTGAAATATGGGCAGTTTCCAGAGCAGGGGGCATGCCGCCTATGTAAACTCTGTTGTCTTCTTTTTTCAGTGCTGACCTGCGTGCACATGAGGGCTGCTGTCCAGTGTCTCCTGCTGAGCCACAGCGAACGGGGTTTCCTGGAGGTGAAGGGGGTTCAGTGGGAACCGTGCTGTGCGCCTGGGCATTCCCCGCCCTTCTCAACCACGCTCCTGGAGCCTGGAAAAATAATGAACTGGCCCCACTCTTATTCTTCTGTTCCGGAGACTTTTGTTGTCAGCTCAAGATCCCTTTTGTGAAGACCCTTTAAGAGGGACAAGGGAGAAAACAAACTCTGAATTGAAGCTAGATGTTTCCCCCACAGACGTATGATCTCTCAATTCCATCTAACTTGTGGAAGCTTACTGAAAATCAGTGGAACCCAAGCATTGCAGGAGAAGAGAGAGACTCAGACTCAGGAGCCAGACTCAGCAGGCTTCAAATCCCAGTTCTTTGGGAGTCTTCCTATAGGGCTCCAAACTTGCCTAAGTGTCTATTTTCTCAGCTCTAAAATCAAGCAAAAAATTCCTCAGTAGGCTGCTGGGTGAGGAAGGAGGAAGCTGAATTGCAAGAGGGATTTCAGGAATGTTTGGCATCAGGAATGCTGGTCCCTCCCTGCTCTTGTCGTGATCTGATGAACATTTGCCTTTTGTGTGCCAGCCTATTTCCCTTTCCTGAATCTCTCTTTGCAGATATTGAGCTATCTGTGTCGGAGCGCTGAGGTTCACCAGGCCACCCAAAGGGGCTTGCTCATGCATCTAGGGCAGTGCCATGGTGCATGAACTCGCTAAGTGCACCTCTGAAGTTCATAGTCACTGCAAATAACTATGTATTAGCCTTCTTTCACTGCTATAACAGATAACCACCAACGTAGGCGCTTCAAACAACATCTTCACTGTCTTGCGCTTCTGGAGAGAAGGCATCTGACGTGGGTCTCACTGAGCCAAAATCAAGAAGTCAGAAGGGCTGCATTCCAGTTGGAGTTTTTAAGGGAAACTCCACGTCCTCGCCTTTTCCAACTTCCAGAGGCAGCCCGTGTTCCCTGCCCCTTCCTGCATCTTCAGGGCCAGCAGAGGGGCCCAGGTCCTCACTTTGCCCCTCTCAGAGCCTGCAGCCATTGTCACCTCTCTTCCTGTTTCTCCCCAATGGCTTCTCGCTCCCACCTCTCACCGTCCCCTGCGAGTGCATGGGGCCCAGCTGCAGTCCAAGGAAATTTCCCTATCCCAGTGTCAGCTGATTAGCAGCCTTCATCCCAGCTGTGACCTTCACCTCCCTGTTTTGGTTTGTTAAAGCTGCTGGAACGCAATATACCAGGCATGGAATGCTTTTAAAAAGGGAATGTATTATGTTACAAGTCAACTTGGCCATAAAATGTCCAAACTATGGCATCCAGAGAAAGATACCCTGACTCAGGAAAGGGACGATGACATTTGGGGTTTCTCTTTCATCTGGGAAGGCACATGGCAGAGTCTGCTGGCTCTCTCTCTTGGCTTCCCATTTCAAACAGCTTTCCCATGGTTTTCTTTCTGCACCTCCAAACTTCTCTCTCTGTGTGGGCTCTGAAGTTTTTTCCTTACTAAGGGACTCCAGTAAGTGACCCACCTTGAGTGGGTGGAGATGCATCTCCATAGGAACTACCTAATCAAAAGACCGTGGGTCACATCTCCACAGAAACAACTTGATAAAAAAGATCCGACCCAACAATATTGAATCAGGACCAAAGAACATGGCTTCTCTGGGGTACATGACAACTTCAAACTGGCACACTCCCCTTGCCAGGTAGCCTCGCATAGTCACAAGCCCTGGGGTAGGACAAGGACACCTGTGGGGGGCAGTATCCTTCCTGCCACAACTGAGAATGGGGTAATAAAGCACAAGGAAAGACCTCATGGTTTCACTCTATGTTGGTGTGGCTTTAATTACAACATGGGCTTGCCCTGGCTTGCCAAATGTGAAGTGGTCAAGATGTTCCATTTTGTTTTTCTCATAGTTCCTAATATTAGGGAGGAGGTCAGCAAGTACATCTACTGAATATATTCATTTATTGACACCTTTTTTTCCCCACCAATACATTGAGATAATGCAGACCTCAGAGCTCATGTCTTTCAACCAGGTAGAAAGGAGCAGTGGGGTTATGCCCTACCCTCTTTGTGCTGTACCCTGAGTGTAATGAACAGCGTGGGCAATGCATTTCTCACTTCTCAGGTGCTTTCCAGACCTGCTCCCTCTCCCCTTTGTTTTATCCCTTTGTGGTCCTGGGTATATGGTGCTTTGTTTATTAATTCCCCAGTGCAGAAACTTCCAGAGCCATGACATCATGGCAGATGACAAACAGCATTTGTCTGATGATACTAGTTTTCCAGTACGATAGTTAAGGAGATTATTTAATGAGGCTGAAGTCAATGTCACTTAACATTGCATTACTTAACATAACATTACAGCATTATTTAATAAAGCAAATTTTAAGATGGTGCTGGGGAATTAGGTGCATAACTCTCATTATTGTTAATGGTTGTTGCATACCTAATTCTCTGCTCGGCGCTCTAAAATCTAGGCTCCAGCTCCTCCTCTTATGGAAACGAGCCCACCAGCATCTGCACAGAACGCACTGACGCCAGGTATAAATAGCTGCAGCAATGTTTCTTTGTGTGTGCAGAAACTAGCCCTGACCCTGATGGAATGAGAGCCCAGATATAGATTCAGACTGACAATCAGTGGCATGCAAGGGTCATTACCAAGGAAATGAGGTAAACATCTGATTAGTTTTTATTGACTTTCACACTTAGAATGTAAATCTTAGAAATAGGTAGGACTCTTTGCCTGTGGAGTCTCAGTACCGGTATTTGTATTTTAAGCAAACTGGTTTATTCATTCTCCAGGCAGCTGGGGAATGGGCAGTTCTGTTGTGTTGCTGGAGGGCGGGATGTGCTTTGACTAGGGTACAGGGGAAGGAAGCCCAGGGAGGGACTTTCTAACAAAACAGGTGGCCGTGTGTGCTCTGCACTCTAGTGAGAGAGGGCTGAGGCCACCTGAAGTATTGGCTCTTTGGGGTTTGGAAGGAGCCTGAGTGGACAGTTTTGTGGACCTTCTCTCAAACTGAGTCTCCCAGCATGATCATGGCAGGGGAGAGTTGGCCTAACCATCAAAATCAGCACCATGGGGGCAGAGAGGACGCTGACCTGGCTTAGCTATGTCCTCTGTGCTTGTCACTCTGCCTGGAACATAAATATTTGTCAATATCTATTTGTCCAGGACAGATTTCCAAACATTGAAATTTCAATAGGAAGGTAGGAGTTCAGGATTCTTTAGGTGGCAAGTGGCAGAGATCCAACTAAATCTAGGTTAAGTAAAAAAGAAAATGCATTGGCTCATACGTGGCTGAGAAATCCAGAGCCACTGGATTTCAGGCATGGCTGGATCTAGGTGCTCAGATTATTTTGCCCGGACTTTCTTCCTCTTCTTGCTGCTTTGCTTTCCTTTATGATGGCTTAACTCAAGGGCATCTTTTCCCCTCTTGGTGGCAAGATGACCACCTGTATTCCAGGCTAACCTGGGTGGAAACCCAAAGGAAGAAGATACCTCTTCCCCAGTAACTCACAAAAAAGTCCAGTGATTGCTTCTATTGACCTGTCTTAGCTCATGGGCCAATACGCTAATAACAGTGGCCTGGGGAATGGACTATGCAGGCTCTCCCAGCCTGGGTCTGGGATCTGGGATCTGCACCCCCAACACATGGACTCAGGGTGGCCAGGCGCCTTCCCAAAGGAAAAGGTGTGTCCAGTGATCGGTGATGGGGAGCAGACCAAATCACCTTCTTCTGTGGGAAGGGGCCACCAGTTCCACTAGCAAAACAGTGGATGTGGGTGAAACAGGAGCCAGAAAACCTGACTTTGGTAAAAGTCTTGGCAACTGCTAGTCTTGTGACTTGTTAAATATCTTCATTTCAGTGAAACTAATCACGCCTCCTCACCTAACTCACTGGGCTCTTGTGAGGAATAAGTCGGATGATAATGTCCCAAACACTTTGCTACTGCAGAGCATGGCTTTGACACACGCGTGAACTCCCAATCAGACTGGATGAACAACAAGTAAATTTTGGTAAATGTGCTCCCTCCCCATTGTTGTTTATTGCATGGGACCTACTTATACTATACATTGTTTGCTGTTTATCTGAAATTCAAGTTTAATTGTGTGTATATATTTTTTCTTCTAAATCTTGCAGCCCTACTGTGATTATGACCTAAGACCGGCACATCCCCCTCTTATGCAGGCTGTACCTTTGTCTTCTTTAGTCTCCTGGGAGGGCCAGGGAGAGGGTGGTCTCTAAATGTCTAGAAGTCTGGCCAGTATGGCAGGGAACCCCCCAGGCTGCCATGGGACTCCCAGAGGGGGCCACCCTGAGATGAAGCAAAGACTGTGACTATGCCCAAAAGAGAGGCCCAAAGGATGAGCCGTTTTCCAAATGGGTAAAGGGGATGTGACTTAATTATATCGAGTCATGAAGGGAATGAAGGGAGGAAGAAGAGTCTCTTCTCCAAATCCCAATTCCCAAGTGTAGGAGGCATCTTTGTGCAATTTAAAGAAAATTGCCTGAGACTAAATAAAGGAAGCATGACTTCATGCAATTGGGATGACACACATGGAAGTCATTACTTAAAGGTCCAAAATACATGTGTGTGCATGGAGAATTTCACCTCACTCGCATGTTTGTAAACTGCTACTGAATACTTCCTCTGTGCACGTGTGTGGGCTGGGGACGCAGGAGTTTACTGGACAGTTCAGGAGATTCGTGAGTTACAGGTAAGGAAGGAAGGCGTCAAACATTAACAATATAAACAAAGTAGCAGTGCTGCCTGGGGCGGTTGGCATGTCTTCCCTAAGCTGAGCATATCCATTTCTCTGTGTATCTTCATCTATATTTTCATCGATGTCTGTCTGTCTTTCCTCTATGTTTTTATCTACATCCACAACCCACATAAGAGGGACATGTGCTGTATACTTATATCTATATACCTATATCTAAGCGTGTAAGTCTTAAAGATTTCCCAAATGAATACAAGCTTGTAAGCACCTCCAGATCCACATAAAGACAGGGCAGAATCCCGAAGTGACATTTGACTTGGGCACTGAAGCATGGATGGAAACCCAGCAAGTGAAAGGAGTGAAAAACACACGCGTGGTGCAGGAGAAGCAAAACCTGAGGACGTCGCGGAGCTTGACACGGCCAATTCTCGTGACAGCTGCTGGCCAGGTCCCAAGTGGCTGTGCCTCGCCTCACTGTGCCGTGCCCACTGGGATTAGGTGTGGGTCTGATGAGGGAAATGGCCACCCCTCCTAAAGCAGCGGCTGAAACAAGGTAGACGTCCGGCAGCCCTCCGGGGTGGAGGAAGCCTGGGGTGGGCATCCAGGACACGGCAGGGAGTGGCAGCGTCCTGTGCGCTTGGGTTTCTGGCTTTTATCTTTCAGCCATGTCCACCCAGAGCGTGCGTCCCTCCTCCAGCTGGCATGTGGTCCCCTGCGGCCGCTGGGGCTGCAGACCGGAAGGAGGAAGAAGGGAGCAAAGGCTCCAGGGCTGCCCGGTGAGCCCCAAGCCACATTTTGGCCTGCAGCTCACTGCAGGGATTGTGGCCGGGTGGCTAGGTGGGCAGAGGGCTGCCGCTGGGCTAAGGACGCCACCCACCCATCTCCAGCATGTCGCGTGAGAAGCCAGGCAAGTGGGAGGATGGTGAAAACAATTGGGGGTCAGAGGCAAGCCTCTAAGTGAGAGCTGATGTCTGCACGGTAATTGTGAGTTTGGAAAGGGCAGGCTAGGGAACAAGCCATTTCTGGAGTAGATTTGGCAGAATTTGGTGACCAAATAGAGATATTGGGTGGCAGGGAAAGGAGGTGACATGTTCACGTCTGGGAGGCTGGGTGAATGGCAGTGTCTTTGATGGAAAGCGAAGTGAAGGAGTCCAGAATGTCTGCAGCCCGTGGAGGTGGTGTGAGCAGAGAATGGAGCTCCGGGGCACCTGGGATGGGAGAGGCTCATCCAGAGAGCCAGGATGGAGGGTGCTCCTGATGGCACAGAGAAAACCAGCATCTACGAGGTGAGAAGGGCAGAGAACAAGCAGAGACGAAGGAGAGCCAGGGAGAGCCCGGCGGTCAACGCCAAGGCAGGAGAGAGTTTCACAGCGAAGGGGCACAATTTAGGCCTCTGACTATGACTCCCCACCAAAAAAGAAGACCCGTGACCTCTAGGGCTGGGGCAGGGAAAGTTCATCACGAGACTGGGACATCCTATTGTGCCAAGAAAAAGGAAAGTGCTCACAAATTGTTGGACGTCTCAAAAGGATGCCAGAGGTAGCTCGAGGGGCTCCCGCCAGCTAATTCCAGGGCAGTTTTAGCATCAAAATACAAATGCGAGGGATACACTGTACCGCATCACAGAAGAATATAAGTAAGAATCTGCGAGTCCATACTGAAAGAAACAAACACACAAATACCTTCTTAAGTTTGGGGACATGAGAAAATCTTCTCTCCCAAAAATGCCAACCACAAAATGTTGCAGAACGAGAGAAACCCCATGTCACTGCAAAGCCTCCCCAAGAGTTGCTTATTCATTAGTCAGAACAAAGGATAACTTAACACCAGAGAAACCTGGCAGGCATGGCCTGAGCCAGTGATCAAACCTAACAGCCTGCACTGTATGTCGGGGGAAAGTAGGCTTATTACTTGCTATAAGATGTGCTGAGAAGGACACAGCGTTTGTGCCCAAAACGATGCCCCCTGATCTAATCATGAGGAAACGATCAAATACAATTGAGGGATATTTTCCCAAAAAAGATCAATGCCACTAATGACGAAAAGTAAAAATTAACTCAGGGGGACTGTTCCAGATTAAAGAGGATTAAGGGAATCTCACAACTAAAGGCAATTCATGATCCTTGATAGTTCCTGCAGTTTTTCCTGGATTAAAAAACTAAAACGACTGCAAGAGGCACTTTGGGAGTAATTTGGAAAAATTTATATAGGGATGGTATTTGAGGTAATGAAATTGTATCATCATTATATTCTCTCTGAATGATAACTATATTGTGGTTATGTATGAAAATATCCTTGTTCTTAGGAAATATGTGCTGATACATTTAGCGAGGAAGCTGCTTGACGGTTGCATGAGTCACCTGTTTCAGTGAAACAGTATATACTAGAAGGATAGAAGGAAATGCCCACCTGTATGTGTTTGTGTGTGTGTGTGTTCATTGCACCATGCTTGCAGCTATTTTGTAGGTTTCAAATTTCTCAAAATAAAAAATGGAGAAGAAAGAAAGGTCAGTCTGGCACATTTTCAAACATTGCAGGTAGGTTTATGAATCTATCTGTTGTATCTACACACACACTATCTGGTTACCATCATCCTGCTATTCAGAATCTATCCTACAGAAATGAGAGCACACATTCATAAAGATGAGTGCTTAGAGCCTCTTTCTGCCTCACAACCAAACCAAACAATTCCGAAACAAACTGATTATCCATCCAATGATTAAAATCTGGGGCATTTATAAGGTGGAAGTTTATGCAGCGATTAAAAAGAACGCCTTCTGGCAGAATGACAAACCCTCCCACCAGAACTGCTGGATCAAAAAAAAAAAAAGAAAAAAGAAAATTATGTGCGTGTTGTGCTGGCAAGAGAGTAAGTTCTACTTGGAGACCAGCAACTGATTATTATGGGGAACCCAGAGAGGTAACAAAAGCACAGAAGCTAGTTCTGCCTTGAGGGAATTTGCTGATACAAGTAAATTTGAATTTCAGTTTTAGAGCCTCCAGGGTGTCGGGGAGAGATTTGGAAGTTCAGGGTCTGTCCAGTGCTAAGTCTAATAGGAGTTCCTTGCCCATAAACCGGGTACCCAAAGGGCTATCCCCTCCATGTGAGCTGCAGTGAAAATCCATCCATGCCTCGGGGCACGGCGAGGAAACACTGCCTGTCTCGGATTTGGAGGGAGATCGGAGAGGGAAACCTACCCTGAGAAGGCATAATCCAAAAGTAAGCTTTGCAGGCTAAGTTTGCATCTCACTCAAAATGAGAATTTAGTTGTCCTGGTTCATAATTTCCTGGGAAATTAGTAGAAGCAAGAGGAAATAATCCTGCCTTTAATACAGATCCCAAAGGATTCCCGTAGATGATGTTCTGAGTAAATATAAGCTTACTCAAAAATTTAGAAACTCACGTGGAATTTAGCAAAAATCAAAAATGTAATAACTTTGTAAAAGTTTAGTCATTAAAATGATCAGGAATAGAATGTAACGTAAGTGTGCTTTTATGTCTAAAGAAATAAGCAAAAGGTTTGAAAGTAAGAGGAGCATGCAGGAGAATACAAAATAACCAGATTTTTTAAAGAACAAATTAGAAATATAGTAAAAAAGATAAGGATTAAAATTAAAAACTCAACAGGTAGGTTTAATTAATGGCAGATTATATACAGCTGTAAAGAGAATCAGTTTGCTGAAATACATATATGAAGCCATTATCCAACATGCAGCCCAAAGAGACAAAGAAATAAAAATATGAGAGCACAAACAAAGGTGAAGCATGGACTGAAAAAGAAATCACAGAGTTTCAGAGTAACAGGAGAGAGTTAATAAGCCATAATGACTAGAATTTTCCAGAACTGATAAAAGAGGCCAATTTACAGGTTTAGGAAGTGTAAGTAATTCCAAGCAGGATAAATAGCTTTTTAAAAACACACATTTAGATGCACTTTGGTGAAACTGCAGAAAACTAAAGACGAGAGTCTATCTTAAAGGAACCAGAAAGATAGATTGCTTAGGAGTTTAAGACAATTAGACAGGCAATTTATTGGCTTATCTATAGCAATAATTGCATGTATTCTCTTATAATCTTTAGAGAATTGCCTTTCGCATTTATTTCTTTAACTCACATTGAATTGGCTGTTGCATATGATGCGTTAGAACTAGAATTTAGTTTGGTTCTTTTCTTCCTGTATGAGCATCCAATTTTTCAGCATCGTTTGGCAGCTCTATCAACATTCCCCCCCACCCCAGCGCTGATCTAAAAACTCCATCATCCTCCTACTCTCTCTTGGCGATGTGGTCATAAACCAAGCCACGGTCACCATCACTGCAATGCAGCTGTCTGGGAGGGAACGTCCTCTCTTCTTGGTTCTTCCTTAACAGTGGAGTGGCTTTCCTTGTTCCTTTGCATCTATCTAAATGTTAGAGAGTCTGATATGGCTGGGATTTCAGAGAACCTGCACATCAGTTTTCAGAGAATTGACATTTTAAGAAATACGGAGTTTTCAGACCCATTAAAATGATGCATCTTCATTTATTTAAATTTTCTCTGAATGAATCAATACAATTTCATAATTTTATCCACAGAGGTGTTATTAAAAAATTTCATCCACAGAGGTATTGTTAAAAAAAAAAACCACACACATATTTTGTTACCTTTGTAACTAATATTTTATAAAATTTCATTTCGGCTTGCTGCTGGCATATTAAAATGATATTTATTTTGTAGAGCTGTATTTTTTCTAGATACCTTAAATTTAATTTATCTGTGGCTTCTTCTAACAAATATGGACAGTTTTGTTTGTTTTCAAATCTTTCTTAAATATTTTTGTTTCTTTTCCTGTTAATAATTTCTATTATGGGCTAACTTCTTATTTTACCTGTTTGTTTTCTGATTTATATGCATTATTTCTTCTTCCCTTCTACTGAGCTTTTGGTTGAATCTTTATTCTTGATAATATGGAGATATGGGCCATTTATTTTTTACCTTCCTTCTCTTCCAATATAAGCATGTAAGGCTATACATTTCCCTCTAAATACTGTTTTAGCCACATCTTTTTATTCTACATACTTTCTAATTTTTATCATGATTTCTTCTTTGACCCATGAGTGACTTATAAATGGTTTTAAAATATCTACACAAATAAAACTTTAGTTTGTTTTTTAAAAAATATTTATTTCTATTTCAATCGTTTTGTGGTCAGATAATTTGACCTTTCCCACACCAGTGCCTTGGACTATGCTGAGACTAACTCATGACTCGGTATGTTTTCAGTTTTTATAAATATTTTATGGGTCTTTGAAAATAATTTGTGTTTTATGGTTGTTGAGGATATGTGCCCCAGGAAGCCGCTTAAATCTAATTGATATTTTTCCTATGGACTATGATGTGAAAATGTTGGAAGAAGCATCATAAAGAAATCAACCAACCACCCCCCAAAAGAAAAATTCTTAAACTGGGAGAAAGCATTTGCAACATGCACAACTGACAAGGAAGGGTTAATTATCCAACATTATATTAATGACTCCTAAGATAAGTCAATAGAAAAATAAAATCAAGTAATCCAATTAAAAGTGCCACCAAAACTTGAAATGACATTTTAAAGACTAATTTTACATGGCCGTAAGATGTGAAAAGTTTTGGGAATACAAATGAAAACAAACAAGAGTCCCTGTTGAACATAGATTGATAAACATCCAACAGCAGTAACCTCTGCTGGTAATGGATGCTGGACAAGAGATCTGCTTAGGTGGGCCAGGTACACCAAAACTTTGAAGACCTATTTGCTAATATTTAGTAAATTTAAAGATGCACATACCCACTGGCCCAGTGATTCCATTCCTAGGTATTTGTCCCAGGGAACTCTCTCCACAAGAGGCAGGGACAAGCATGCTCACAGCAGCATCATGAATGAATAAATGAGTAAATAAATGTGAAAACACCTCCTTAAAGAGTAGAATAGAGAAATAACTCATAGTATAATTTACAAAAGAGTGTTGTTACAACACTGGAAATGAAACAGTGATAGCTTCAGGCACTCAAACAGATACAGCCCAGGACAGAATGCTAAGTGAAAGGAGAAGAAGCTGTAGGAATACATACGGTATTGTTCAACTTATATAATGTTCCAAATGTGCAAAATGTAAATGAAACATGGGAAAGTTGAGACTATATTAATTGAAATGCAAATGTGCATGTTAATACTGTAAAGAGAGGCAAGGAGACAGTGAGCACAAATCAGTTCTTACTTGTGAGGGCAGAAGATGGGGAAAGAAGGAGAAGACAGAGGGTGTCTCCAAGGTCTGCAAAGTTCATACTAATTTGTTTCCTCTTAAACTTTGTTGCATTCTAGGGCACTCATCACTTTGTGATTTGTTATAATTTACACTTACATTATAAATTTTTTTGTGTCTGCCTGTAACCTCTCTTTCCCAAATGTGTTCATCAGCGGCATCAAGAATGTTCTTGTCAATGCGAAGATGGGTTGGCACACTCCATTTAATAAAATCTTCTTTTGACACCACTTATCCCACGGATAAATAGCAAGGCGTCCACAGGGGCCTCTTCATAGTTTGCGGCCGTAGACTCCCCTGGTCCGCCTCCACTCCCTCCACCTTCCAGCCACTCCCCACCAGTGGCCCTTCCCAACATCTTTTGTAATCTCACTTTCTTATCTTTCTGCTTCAGTGTATACTGCATACTGGCCCACGCCCCTCCCTCACTCTCATAAAGTTTCAGCTCAAAGTGTCACACGACTCCTTTATGAAACCTCTCACTTTGCCAGTCTATACAATTCATGTCGCACAAACCATTCTAGTAACAGAATTATATCCCTTTTTGCTTCTATCATGACATGTGCATGATCGTGTCTGAGGAGCTGGGGCTTTTTGAGTTTGGCAGCCATCAGGAGCCAAGCAAACAGGGAAAACATTATTACATGTGGTAGAGAGGCCATTGTTCGCCCAGCCTCTGACCTGGTAACCCATATGTTAAAGAAACAAAGGAGCAAGACTTGGAGAGATGCTAAAGACTTTTAAGGCCAAACTGTGCCTTTCTCCTTGAGTAATCAGCTAACAACAGCATTCATTGTTATTGTGGTGTTTTTTTTTTTTTTAAATTCCCATGCATAGAGCCCTTTGCAGGCATTCTGATTTAATTTGTCTGGGGTGACACCCAGGTGTGGAGATGGTTTTTCAAAGCTCCTCACTGAGTAGAGAGCCTCCAAACACTTTTCAATGTCGTATGATTTTGTGTATGTGTGTATGAGATAGTAATCGCAACTAGCAGCTTCAGTTTATGAGAAAATTCTTCGTATATCATCCAATTTAAATCCACTCAGCAAGTGTTTCTTAAGAGCCTACTAGAGGGGTAGCACTCAGTCCCATCACGTGCTAAGGGGAACGAGAGAATGAGCACTCCAGCAAGAAGTGGTGAGAGCCTGAACTTGCAGATGTTTTAAAACATGAAAAATTCCAGGGGGGGACTGTTTTATAAAATCACCAAGTGTACGAGTATTATAGAAACACATCATAGTCATCAAGCATGTTTCTCCAGGGCGTGGGATTTTATGTTTTATTTTTGCTTTGGTAGGGAAATACCATTTTACTCAAAATTCTTCTATGATGTCTCATTTGTATTCTTGGGAGAACATGGCCAAGACACGCCCTTTCTCCTTTAGAGAGATCTTGACCAATAAGGTAGCCACTGGTAAGTGTTCTGTGGCTGTCTGAAGGTAAATAAGAAGTCCTTCAGAGCTAGGTGTCTTAGGGTGTGTAGCTTTTGTTTTGTTTCATTCTGTTTTTTGTATGTGTATGTGTGTGTGTGTGTGTGTGCAGTAGTTCTCAATTCAACTCACCAGTATAGCTTTAAAAAATACTCAAGTGTGAGCTACATTCCTAGAGATTCTGATTTAATTGTCCAGGTGATATTTTTAAAAGCACCCCAGGTCTTTAATAACTTTCATGTCTCAATATAATGTTTTGAATATATAGTATGTAGTTATAATAATTGCTATAATGTCTTTGTAAATTTTATCATCAGTTTCTGGGTTGGTTTCAATTGATTATCATTATGGGTCATGTTTTCCTGCCTCTTTCATGTCTGGTAATCTTTGATTGGATGTCAGACATTGTGATTTTACCTTCTGGGGTGCTAGATATTTTTGTAATCTTATTCATAGTCTCAAGTGTTTCTTTTTTTCTGGAATTGCAATTAAGTCACTTGGAAAATAAAAAGTTTGTTCTTTCTAAGTCTTGCTTTTATTATTTGTTAGGCAGCTCCAGAACAGTGCTGGGTTTAGGACTAATATTTCCCCACTAATGACACAAAACTTTCTGGAGTCCTTTATCAATCTCTATAAACTGGCCTGTGGGCAAGGACACAGTCCCTGGCCCTGTGTGAGCTCTGGTCACTGGTCACCCTAATCCTTTCAGATGGTTCTTTTCCCAGGCACAGGCGGTTCCCTTACCTACATATGCTGACTAGTACTCAGCAGAGTACTCAACTGGACCCTCTGCAGATCTCCAGAATGCTTTCTCTGTCTGCATCTCTCTCTTCTCAAAGGCCTTTCTAAAGTGATTAAGGTTGAGAAGACAACCTTGGTTTCGGGTATCAAAAGGTGCCATATGAAGGGGATTTGTCCTTTCTCTACCACAGCACTACTGCATTTTCTTGATTTCTTTTATTTTCCAAGAATTGAATCTTAATCTCTCCAGAGTTCTATTGACCATTGAGTGACTTTGAGATGGGCAAGTGAAACAAACCAATGAACCAATGAATGAATGCACTAAACTGCTCATTAAGGAGGTGTCCACTAACACTGTGGCATAAAACACTCTTCAAACAAGTCTTCATCTGAGATTGGGAGATGAGTTGTAGTGAAATTTGGGTGTATCAAACTAACTAATTACTTCTTTCATTTGTTTTTGTTGTTGTTGATGATGATGAACTGAGCCATAGCTCTGTAAAAAATAAGTACAGCAGTTTTGCCTTTCCAATCCCTGCAAAGTAACTGTTATAACCTTGAAATCAGCAGGCATTAATTAAGTATCTGAGCACACTGCATTATTCTGGGAATGCTGAGGGAATATAATAAAAATATGTTCCATGTCAGCAACGCTAACCAAGTTATGGAGATGACAAATGCTGTTGTGAGATATTTAAATGGCAGAAGAAGGCTGGACACCATTGAAAAGAACTAAAATTTATTTTTAATTAGTAATGTTTATAAAGTTCCATGACATCAAGCCACATAGTGTCAATAAATGGCACCTCTTATTATTATTAAGCAAATCAAAATCACACCTACTTGGATGGCTATAATAAAAAAAGACAGAAGATGACAAGTATAAGGGGTGATACGGAAAAATTGGAAACCCAGTACACTGTAGTTGGGAAAGTAAAATAGTATAGCCACTTCGGACCATAGTCTGGCAGATAATCAATGAACAGAGAGTTACCATATGACCCAGCAATTCCACTCCTTGAGAAAGAGAAATGAAAACATAGGAACACACAAAAACTTATACATGAATGTTCATAGCAGCAGTATTTGCAATAGTCAAAAGTGGAAACAGCAGCCCGCCCTCCTCTCCCTCTTTGTCCGCCAGCCCGGCGCGGTGCTCATGCCCCACCAGCCAGCCCTCCTCTCCCTCTTTGTCCGCCGGCCCAGCGCGGCGCTCACACCCCACCAGCCAGCCCGCCCTCCTCTCCCTCTTCCCCCTTCTGCTCTGGCGGCGCTCCATCCGCCATCTTATCCTTCCCTTTCTCCTCCTGCTCCGGCAGCTCTCCAACCACCACTGTGCCCTCTTCTGCCTTCACCGGCTCCTCCGCCACCGGCCTCGACAGCCTTGCCACCCTCACCTTTCCTCCTCCAGAACAGCTACTGGGGGAGTGGAGACGATACAGAGCAGCTCCCGGAGCCACGACGGAGATCAAAGGGACGGCGTACCCCATCCTGGAACGGCTGACTATCTGGGAGAACCAGCTCCGGTGAGATCGCCGAGGGGCGCGGGCTTTCCCGGGCGGGACGGCAAGCGGCCGGAGCCCCTCCCTTCCTCCTTCCCAGGCCAACTGACAGAATTGGGCAGGCAGTCCCCTTGGGCCACGGCGGTTGGCGCCCCCACCACGCGAGGCCCCCCAGACCAACTGAGAGAGTTGGGTCGGAAATCCCCAGACCACGGAGAACGGTGACCGGGGGGTCCCTTCCAAACATGTAACTCCCCGGTCTGGCTGGGAAGAGTGCACTCTCCCGGGCTGCAGCAGCTGGTGCCCTCCCGCCACGCTTGGCACCCCGGGCCGACTAGGAAATTCGGTCGGGCACTCTCCCAGGCTGTGGCGACCGTCGACCCTCCCCGCGTTCGGACCTCCGGGCCGGCTGGCACTCTTCCAAGCCGCTTCGGCTGCCAAACCTCCCCCATGGCGAGAGTTTTCCAAAGCTAAAGGACCCACAGCAACTTTTACTGGTGGAACCCATAGACAAATGTGTGCCACGAGCGCCACCTACTGGGCAGGATAAGAAAAACAGAACCCAGAGATTTCACAGAAAAATCTTTCAACCTGTGGGGTCCAACACCCAGGGAACTCTGACTAAATGCCCAGACGCCAGCAGAAGATAACGGATCACACTCAGAAAATTGAAAATATGGCCCAGTCAAAGGAACAAACCAATAGTTCAAATGAGATACAGGAGCTGAAACAACTAATGCTGAATATACGAACAGAAATGGAAAACCTCTTCAAAAATGAAATCGATAAATTGAGGGAAGACATGAAGAAGATATGGGCTGAACAAAAAGAAGAAATAGAAAAACTGAAAAAACAAATCACAGAGCTTATGGAAGTGAAGGATAAAGTAGAAAAGATGGAAAAAGCAATGGATACCTACAATGATAGATTTAAAGAGACAGAAGATAGAATTAGTGATTTGGAGGATGGAACATCTGAATTCCAAAAAGAAACAAACTATCCGGAAAAGAATGGAAAAATTTGAACAGGGTATCAGGGAACTCAAGGACAATATGAACCGCACAAATATACGTGTTGTGGGTGTCCCAGAAGGAGAAGAGAAGGGAAAAGGAGGAGAAAAACTAATGGAAGAAATTATCACTGAAAATTTCCCAACTCTTATGAAAGACCTAAAATTACAGATCCAAGAAGTGCAGCGCACCCCAAAGAGATTAGACCCAAATAGGGGTTCTCCAAGACGCTTACTAGTTAGAAAGTCAGAGGTCAAAGAGAAAGAGAGGATCTTGAAAGCAGCGAGAGAGAAGCAATCCATCACATACAAGGGAAACCCAATAAGACTATGTGTAGATTTCTCAGCAGACACCATGGAAGCTAGAAGACAGTGGGATGATATATTTAAGTTACTAAAAGAGAAAAACTGCCAACCAAGACTCCTATATCCAGCAAAATTGTCCTTCAAAAATGAGGGAGAAATTAAAACATTCTCAGACAAAAAGTCACTGAGAGAATTTGTGACCAAGAGACCAGCTCTGCAAGAAATACTAAAGGGAGCACTAGAGTCAGATATGAAAAGACAGAAGAGAGAGGTATGGAGAACAGTGTAGAAAGAAAGAAAGTCAGATATGATATATATAATACAAAAGGCAAAATGGTAGAGGAAAATATTATCCAAACAGTAATAACATTAAATGTTAATGGACTGAATTCCCCAATCAAAAGACATAGATTGGCAGAATGGATTAAAAAACAGGATCCTTCTATATGCTGTCTACAGGAAACACATCTTAGACCCAAAGATAAATATAGGTTGAAAGTGAAAGGTTGGGAAAAGATATTTCATGCAAATAACAACCAGAAAAGAGCAGGAGTGGCTATACTAATATCCAACAAATTAGACTTCAAATGGAAAACAGTTAAAAGAGACAAAGAAGGACACTATATACTAATAAGGAACAATTAAACAAGAAGACATAACAATCATAAATATTTACGCACCGAATCAGAATGCCCCAAAATACCTGAGGAATATACTGCAAACACTGAAAAGGGAAATAGACACATATACCATAATAGTTGGAGACTTCAATTCACCACTCTCATCAATGGACAGAACATCTAGACAGAGGACCAATAAAGAAATAGAGAATCTGAATATTACTATAAATGAGCTAGACTTAACAGACATTTATAGGACATTGCATCCCACAACAGCAGGATACACCTTTTTTTCAAGTGCTCATGGATCATACTCAAAGATAGACCATATGCTGGGTCACAAAGCAAGTCTTAAAAAATTTAAAAAGATTGAAATTATACACAACACTTTCTCAGATCATAAAGGAATGAAGTTGGAAATCAATAATAGGCGGAGTGCCAGAAAATTCACAAATACATGGAGGCTCAACAACACACTCTTAAACAACAAGTGGGTCAAAGAAGAAATTGCAAGAGAAATAGTAAATACCTAGAGGCGAATGAAATTGAAAACACAACATATCAAAACTTATGGGACGCAGCAAAGGCAATGCTAAGAGGGAAATTTATTGCCCTAAATGCCTTTATCAGAAAAGAAGAAAAGACAAAAATGCAGGAATTAACTGTCCACTTGGAAGAACTGGAGAAAGAACAGCAAACTAATCCCAAAGCAAGCAAAAGGAAAGAAATAACAAAGATTAGAGCAGAAACAAATGAAATTGAAAACATGAAAACAATAGAGAAAATCAATAAGACCAGAAGTTGGTTCTATGAGAAAATCAATAAGATTGATGGGCCCTTAGCAAGATTGACAAAAAGAAGAAGAGAGAGGATGCAAATAAATAAGATCAGAAATGGAAGAGGAGACATAACTACTGACCCCACAGAAATAAAGGAGGTAATAACAGGATACTATGAACAACTTCACGCTAATAAATACAACAATTTAGATGAAATGGACGGGTTCCTGGAAAGACATGAACAACCAACTTTGACTCAAGAAGAAATAGATGACCTCAACAAACCAATCACAAGTAAAGAAATTGAATTCGTCATTCAAAAGCTTCCCAAAAAGAAAAGTCCAGGACCAGATGGCTTCACATGTGAATTCTATCAAACATTTCAGAAAGAATTAGTACCAACTCTCCTCAAACTCTTCAAAAAAATCGAAGTGGAGGGAAAACTACCTAATTCATTTTACGAAGCCAACATCACCCTCATACCAAAACCAGGCAAAGGTATTTAAAAAAAAGAAAACTACAGACCAATCTCTCTAATGAATATAGATGCAAAAATCCTCAATAAAATTCTAGCAAATTGTATCCAACAACACATTAAAAGAATTATACATCATGACCAAGTAGGATTCATCCCAGGTATGCAAGGATGGTTCAACATAAGAAAATCAATTAATGTAATACACCATATCAACAAATCAAAGCAGAAAAATCACATGATCATCTCAATTGATGCAGAGAAGGCATTTGACAAGATTCAACATCCTTTCCTGTTGAAAACACTTCAAAAGATAGGAATACAAGGGAACTTCCTTAAAATGATAGAGGGAATATATGAAAACCCCACAGCTAATATCATTCTCAATGGGGAAAAATTGAAAACTTTCCCCTTAAGATCAGGAACAAGACAAGGATGTCCACTATCACCACTATTATTCAACATTGTGTTGGAGGTTCTAGCCAGAGCAATTAGACAAGAAAAAGAAATACAAGGCATCAAAATTGGAAAGGAAGAAGTAAAACTATCACTGTTTGCAGACGATATGATACTATACGTCGAAAACCCGGAAAAATCCACAACAAAACTACTAGAGCTAATAAATGAGTACAGCAAAGTAGCAGGTTACAAGATCAACATTCAAAAATCTGTAGCATTTTTATACACTAGTAATGAACAAGCTGAGGGGGAAATCCAGAAACGAATCCCATTTATAATTGCAGCTAAAAGAATAAAATACCTGGGAATAAATTTAACTAAAGAGACAAAAAACCTATATAAAGAAAACTACAAAAAACTGGTAAAAGAAATCACAGAAGACCTAAATAGATGGAAGGGCATACCGTGTTCATGGATTGGAAGACTAAATATAGTTAAGATGTCAATCCTACCTAAATTGATCTACAGATTCAATGCAATACCAATCAAAATCCCAACAACTTATTTTTCAGAAATAGAAAAACCAATAAGCAAATTTATCTGGAAGGGCAGGGTGCCCCAAATTGCAAAAAACATCTTGAGGAAAAAAAACGAAGCTGGAGGTCTTGCTCTGCCGGACTTTAAGGCATATTATGAAGCCACAGTGGTCAAAACAGCATGGTATTGGCATAAAGATAGATATATCGACCAATGGAATCGAATAGAGTGCTCAGATATAGACCCTCTCATCTACGGACATTTGATCTTTGATAAGGCAGTCAAGCCAACTCACCTGGGACAGAACAGTCTCTTCAATAAATGGTGCCTAGAGAACTGGATATCCATATGCAAAAGAATGAAAGAAGACCCATATCTCACACCCTATACAAAAGTTAATTCAAAATGGATCAAAGATCTAAACATTAGGTCTAAGACCATAAAACAGTTAGAGGAAAATGTAGGGAGATATCTTACGAAACTTACAATTGGAGGCGGTTTTATGGACCTTAAACCTAAAGCAAGAGCACTGAAGAAGGAAATAAATAAATGGGAGCTCCTCAAAATTAAACGCTTTTGTGTATCAAAGAACTTCTTCAAGAAAGTAGAAAGACAGCCTACACAATGGGAGATAATATTTGAAAATGACATATCAGATAAAGGTCTCATATCCAGAATTTATAAAGAGATTGTTCAACTCAACAACAAAAACACAGCCAACCCAATTACAAAATGGGAAAAAGACTTGAACAGACACCTACCAGAAGAGGAAATACAAATGGCCAAAAGGCACATGAAGAGATGCTCAATGTCCCTGGCCATTAGAGAAATGCAAATCAAACCACAATGAGATATCATCTCACACCCACCAGAATGGCCATTATCAACAAAACAGAAAATGACAAGTGCTGGAGAGGATGCGTAGAAAGAGGCACACTTATCCACTGTTGGTGGGAATGTCAAATGGTGCAACCACTGTGGAAGGCAGTTTGGTGGTTCCTCAAAAAGCTGAATATAGAATTGCCATATGACCCAGCAATACCATTGCTGGGTATCTACTCAAAAGACTTAAGGGCAAAGACACAAACGGACATTTGCACACCAATGTTTATAGCAGCGTTATTTACAATTGCAAAGAGATGGAAACAGCCAAAATGTCCATCAACAGAGGAATGGCTAAACAAACTTTGGTATATACATACGATGGAATATTATGCAGCTTTAAGACGGTATAAACTTATGAAGCATGTAATAACATGGATGGACCTAGAGAACATTATGCTGAGTGAGGCTAGCGAAAAACCAAAGGACAAATACTGTATGGTCCCACTGATGTGAACGGACATTCGAGAATAAACTTGGAATATGTCATTGGTAACAGAGTCCAGCAGGAGGTAGAAACAGGGTAAGATAATGGGTAATTGGAGCTGAAGGGATACAGACTGTGCAACAGGACTAGATACAAAAACTCAAAAATGGACAGCACAATAAAACCTAATTGTAAAGTAATCATGTTAAAACACTGAATGAAGCTGCATCTGAGCTATAGACTTTGTTTGTTTGTTTGTTTTTGTTTGTTTGTTTTTGTTTTTGTTTTGTTTTGTTTTACTATTATTATTACTTTTATTTTTTTCTCTATATTAGCATTCTATATCTTTGTCTGTTCTGTTGCTAGTTCTTCTAAACCGATGCAAATGTACTAAGAAATGATGATCATGCATCTATGTGATGATGTTAAGAATTACTGATTGCATATGTAGAATGGTATGATTTCTAAATGTTGGGTTAATTTCTTTTTTTTTTCCGTTAATTAATAAAAAAGAAAAAAAAAGTGGAAACATCCCAAATATCCATCAACTGATTGATGGAAAAATAAAACGTGGTATATACATACAATGGAATATTATTTGACCGTAAAAAGAAATGAAGAATATAAATGCCACCACATGGATGAAACTTGAAAACATTGCATTTCTATTTGTCTATCTTCTTTGGATAACTATTCATACACTTTGCCAAATTTTAAATGGTTTAAGTGGGGTTTTGGCCTTTTTATTATTGAATTCTAATAGTTCTTTTTATTCTAAATACAACTCCCTTATCAGATACATGATTCACAATTTTTTTCTCCCATTCTGTGGTTTACCTTTTCATTTTCTTGATGATCTTCAGAAGTCCTTCTTTTGTTAATTTTGATGATAGCCAATTGGTCTACTTTATTTTCTTGCCTTTGCTTTGGGTGTCATATCTAAGAAACCCTCGTCTAGCCCATGGTTGTGAAGAGCTTCACCTATGTTTCCTTCTAAGAGTCTTGTAGCTTTATCTCTTATGGTGGTTCTTTGATCCATTTTGACATTTTGAATTAGTTTTTGGGTATGGTGTGACGTAGGGAGACAACTTCACTTTTCAGCATGTGGATATTTGGCTTTCCCAGAATCATTTGTTGAAAAGATTATTATTTCAACAATAATAACTCAACAATAACAATAAGAGTTTATCTCTGGCCTCTCCACTCTACTCTGTTGCTCAGTATGTCTACCTGGTGTCAGTACCACACTGTCTGGATTACTGTAGACTTCTAGTAGAGTTTGAAATCAGAAAGTGTGTGTCCTCCAATTATTTTTCATGATTATTTTGGCTATTCTGGGTCCCTTGAATTTCCATATTAATTTTAGGAACATGTTGTCAATTTTTACAAACAGTCAGCTCAGATTTTGAAAGGCATTGCACTGAATCTGTAGGTCAATTTGGGCGATATCAGTCTTTTAACAATACTGTCTTTTGATCCATGAATGTGGTTACCTTTCCATTTATTTAGGCTTTCTTCAATTATTTGAAACAGTGTTTCAAAGGATAAGTTTTGCATTTCTTTTGTTAAGTTTATTCTTAATCATATTATTCTTTTTGTTGTTATTATAAACACAATTGCTTTCTTAATTTCATTTTTGGTGTGCTCAGTGTTACTATATAGAAGCACAAATGATTCTTACATATCAATTTTGTACTTTGCAAACTTGTTGAGGGTATTTATTAATACCAATGGTTTTAAATAATTCCTTAGATTTTGTATATGCAGTAAAATGTTATCTGTAAATAGAAATTGTTTTGCTTCTTCATTTCTGATCTGACTGCCTTTTATTTTATTTTCTTGCCTAATTGCATTGGCTAGAACCTCTAGTCAATGTCTAATAGAAGTGGTGAGATCAAACATCCTCATCTTATTCCTTATCATCGTAGGAAACCATTCTTCAAGTTCAGGAAATTTCCTTGTACCCTTTGTTTGTTGGGGGTTTTTGAATGAAGCAATGTCTAATTTTGTTAAATGCTTTTTCTGTGTCTCTTGAAATGACCATGAGGTTTTTGTCTTTTATTCTATTAATTTAGTGTATCACTTTAATTGATTGTTGGATATTAAATCAACCTTGCATTCCTGGGATAAATCCCACTTGGTCAAGGTGTACAATCCTTTTCATATATTGCTATATTCTATTTGCCAGTATTTCAGGGAGGATTCATGTATTTGTATTCATAAGAGATATTGCTTTATTGCTTTCTTTACTTGTGTTGTCTTTGTCTCATATTGGTGTCAGAGTAATGCTGGCCTCATAGAATGAATTGTGAAGTGTTCCCAATATTTCTACTTGATGACCCTTAACTTCATGTCTTGTGGCTCTTAACTCAAAGAAGGACAGTGACATAAAAACATACAGAAACATTGAGTCTCTTCTTTGCATTAGATTTGCATAAGCCTAGTTCCCTAGGGCATATGGATTAGTCAGTAGATTTTGGAGGAAACAAAGAACAGTCTTTTCTGCTCTCAGATAAGATGAGCATCACTGGAAGGCCAGGTAGGTATGATACTTTGAGGAGAAGATTCACTAGTGGGCAAGAGAGAAATGGGCCCTTGATGGGCCTACTGGGATGAGTACCAGGAAAGGCAGCAAAAACCTAGAGCGGCTGCTAGTGTCCCAGGACAAAGGTAAACACTGCCTTATTCTGGGATAATTTAGAGAAGACATAGCTGCTCTGATGAGGCAGAGAAGTTGTGAGGGAGTCCCACATTGTTTCTCAGATTCTCGTACATGGTTGGAGCAACAGAATGTTTCCCTGTGATAGGAGTGGTAAAGAAAGATACTAGACCAGAAGGGCCCTTGAGAAGATGTCAACATGTTAGCCTGAATGTGCAATGACTGATGGACATCTCAGTAGTTGGCTATGTGGATGGATGACATCAAGAACCCTACCCTATAGGCTTCTGACTCCTCTCTTTTTTGTCAGATTGTAAACTTCTAGAACATAGCTATAAGGACACGGTAAAGAGAAATGTGCAGAGTTAAAAAACAAATAAGCAATCAAATAAATCTAAGGTTAAGTTTTTCCCAACCCAGGGGAATGAGGTCTAGGGATTAGGTTAGGTTTTGGGAGAATGCGAAAATTTCATTAATTAAATGTTTATATCAGTTGGCTGAGGTTCAAATCACCCTCTTTAGACTACATCACTGCCTCCTAAAATGAATGGCATGAAAAAAATGTCATGGAAGGTTGTATCAGTAAGCTATTGCTGCATAACAAACAATTACAAAATCTATATTACATATAGAAATAAGAATTTTTTTCTCTCTTGTCTGTGCATCAGATGGGTGCTGGTCTTGGCTAGGGTCTGCTTGGCAGGTCCCACCTACAGGTCTACTCCACATTCCCCTATCCCCTCTATCCCACTATCCCTCCTACCTACCTTCCACTGGCCTAAGCAAGGAATGTGGCCAAACCCAAAGTCTAGATTCAGGGAAGAAGAGTCTATGTTTAGTGGAAGAATCAGAAAAGTTACATGACAAGGGAAGAAGTATAGGGAGGGATGCATAAGTGAAGCTAATTAATCCATCTGCCAAGGACGTCCACAGAAAGAGAGGTTGATGCAGACAAGATTTGAGAAGAACTTCATAGAGAAGAAAAGACTAGCACTGGCTGTTGAGGAAGGAATTGAGTTTGGCCAGGACGGAACAAGGAGAAAGGTCTTCCCACATATGGGCCCAGTCTCGAAGCAGCATTAGCACCACAGGGAGAAAGTCAAGTTTGAGAGATCATGGCTGAAGTGGTAGCTGTTGTTATTTTAGCAAGACATGAACTGAATCTGGGCTTTGTAGACCCAATTGCAATTGACACTTTTCTGTAAGGACAAATGAAAATGACTGCTTGATCTTTAAGTGAATATAATTTTCAAGAGCCCATAAGGCATTATTGGTTAAACAGAATAAAGGCGTTGTAAATTTCCCAGCAGGAAACAGTGCAGTTATTCTTTTCTATGGAAAATAAATACTAAGTTCTAAGTGGTATTTTTGGATGCATCCATTGAGGAGCTAGATCAGCCGGTCCTCCTCTCCACTGAGTCTCGCCTGGGTGATAGACAACTGCTGAATTACTGTATGCAACGGGTAATTTTACCATCCACAGCCTCACTCTGCTCATTTAGCATTATAAAATCTCAATGCTTTTGTAAAGGATTTTAAAATATTTGACGTGTATGTCTCAGTCCCTAGAGTACTGTGAAGGTTGTGCAAAGAAATCTTTGTTTAAAACTCGGCTTTTGATAAATGCAGGCACACCTCGGAGATATCGCAGGTTCCATTCCAGACCACAGCCATAAAGCAAATATCACAATAAAATGACTCAGGAAATTTTGAAAGAATTCCAAGTGCACATAAAAAATATGTTTACACTACACTATAGTCTATTAAGTGTGCATTATATCTAAAAAAAAAAGTACAGACCTTAATTAGAATGTGACACACAGGCATGAAGCAAGCTTCGTATTTTTCCAACATGCTGTTGTTGGAAAACAGACTTGTCCCACGCAGAGGTGCCACAAGCCTTCAATTTGTAAAAAACACAGGATCTGCAAAGTGCAATGAAACAAGGTATGCCTGTCCTGAATAAGGAGTGTGGATACAGGCAGAAAAAAATGTGCCAAGTTACCAGTGCAGAGAAATTTTAGTGCCAGTCTGCCGTCCTGTCCCCACACACCTGGACGCATTTTTGGAGGTTAATAATGTAACAGAAGAAAGACGACCACCTTCTCACTTGCCCTGAGCCGATGAACCTTTTCATTGCTGAGAGCCTTGACTCCTTGATTCCTTCTAAAGAACCCAATGGAAGTCCGGTGGGATTCATCGAGAGGTGGCCAGGACAGTGACTGATTTTGCTAGTTGGTTCCATTCCAAAGGAGGCGTGGCTTCTGCCAGCAGTTCCAGGACTGCGAAGCGAAGCAGCATCCTGAGCTCCAGGTCCACGTGGGGCCGAAAAGCAGTGTTGAAAATGCGGAGACTGAAATCCTGGATGTGTCCCTGGAGAGCTGCAAAGAATGGGCCCCTTGCAGTGCAGTCCCGTCACCCAACTAGAGGGCCACCCAGCCTGGGTGTACCCCGACTGGATGGAAGGTTGGATTGAAGCAATGGACTATTTTAAAAAGGCATGAGTCCTCTAACTTGACAGAGATATTTTTAATCAGAATAAACAGAATTCCCCTCACTGGACAGGAAAATGGAAGGTGGGCTTCCCCAAGGAGTCCCAAATTGTATATTAGAATCTGGTTACTAACTACCTCTTACCTGGTTTACAACAGACTAGTTTACTTTAAACTCAAATGAACTTAAGTGCCAAAGGGAATATGCTGGCTTATATACATGGCAGAACTATGAAGGGTTGACAAGGGCAGACTTACTTGGGGGCTCTCTAAGGACACTGAAGACCCATTTTGTTTCCACTCACTGCTGTGCTGTCCAAGGCTGGCTTCACCCTAACGTGGCTCTCCCCAGGACCCCGAAATGGCTGCAGCTCCTCGTGTGACATGCATCTCTGTCCCCAGCTTCCCAGAAACATCCCCTGATTAATGAGATACAGACTGGCCCCACCTGTGACCCCAAGTCTGACCCAGGGCCTGGAGTACCCTAATGGACTTGGCCAGGGCCACGGGCTCACCTGCTGCATGCAGGGTGGAGGCCCCGCCTGCCTGCCAAGAGTGTCTCAGGAACTGTGGGCCTTAGGGACTGTGTGGGTAGTGCACGGCGGCAGGTGACAAGGTGTATGTCCACTACAATCATTTCTAGACTTTGTAATTTCACCATAGATGAATGTGTTAAATGTTGTGTAGAGGACTGAAGTGGTGTTATCAGCTGCTTATTCTGATGGTTAATTACAAACCAGCACCAAGAACCCAAAATGCAAGGGAGCTGACATGTGCCTGCAGTGTTCTTTTCCCATACTGCACAAGTTTATTGTGACACCCCCAAAGTAGGAAGGTTATAATCTCAGAATTGAATTATGTATTAAGAAATCCATTAGAATGTTTATATATAAATATGTAAGTGGGTTTTATCATATAAAAATAATTAATAATTCCACATTGTCTTTATTTTACCAGTTTGTCTCATTTTAAAGTTCATCAAAGGTCAGCATTGGCCCTCTAGGTGTTTGGGGCTCATGACCTCTAACCTTTTCCTAGAGATGGGCTGTGAAATGTTCGTACATTGGGAACTTATGGGTTCTGTGGCCAGGTAGGGTGGAGTCCAGTCCCAGGCTTACCATTCACCAGCTACTTGACCTTGGAAAAAATATTTAAATTCTCTGTGTTTTACCTTTTTTGACTTCTTGTGAAGATGATCATTGAACCTACCTCATGGGGTTGTGGGGACAGTGAAAGTAGACAGTGCCTCGATGCTTAGGAAAGAGCACAGCATGTTCTGCTCCATTGCTGCTGGGCATTGCCGGGCATTACGTTTTGTCGTCAGGATTGAAGAACAGTTCTGCTCTACAGCTAACCTTGGATGGACTCTTTCAGAGACACAGAGAAAAGTCCAGGTATGCAAACGCTCAACTTTGCACGTGAAGGGAAAGCCTCTCTGACTTGCCTTCCACCCGCTCTGGCTGGGTGGGCGAGGTCCCAGTGAACCGCGTGGATTCCAGGGCTCCACTGCCCAGCCTGGCCCACACCCGGGCCCACTGGGAAGTGACTCTGGAGCACTGCCCAGCAAAAGGCGATGTCTGGGGCTTGCGTGGACCCCAGAATGTAAAGGAAGTGACTGTAGGCCAGGTCCAAGCCTGCTAGAGGCCGAGGGACCACATGGAGAGGCTCAGTCCCAGGCAGGACCACCCCAAGCTGGCTTGGCCCCAGGAGACTAGCTCGACCTGGAACCAAGCCAAGCAACCTAAGACTTGTGGCAATAATAAAGCATTACTGCCGTAAGCCGCTGAAGTTTGGAGTGGTTGTTACATAGAGATGGGTGACTGATACAGAAGTTGATTTTAGCATTTGGTACAATGAACACAAACTTCCAAGTGAAGAAATGCACTTTGCCCCACTTTTCACCGTATCTTTTATTGGAAAGCTTTCTGTTCACTGGATTTGTAGGAATCAAATCACCCTTCTCTCAGCTGCTCTATCGATAGGTCATCACCCTCTTTCTTTTGGGTCATCAGCTCCAGACAGGTCTTCCATCCTCTGATCTGATTCTAGATGTTTTACTATCTAAGAGGCATTTGTGCATGGACGAGCACTCATCAGGACGGAGTGTTCCAGTCACTGGAACACTTATATACACCAGAGTCTTCAAAATATGCTGTATTTAGCCTTTTATAATGCTCTTGTGGGTAAGCATTATTGATAACATGCCCATTTTATAGATGAAGACATGATGGAACAACCCTTTGCTATGGTGAAGGATTTCAACTCAGGCAGTTTGGCTGATCTAAACCTCTTAATCACTGCTCGAACTGCTGTCAGCTAGCACTGTGCTTTCTTTTTCCCAGTTTATTAATCTTCCAAATCTGATATGAAACAGTTTCCTAAACATTGTGGCTCTAATTATAAATCAAAACATAAATTTTTATAAATCAAATTCTCCCATACATCCGAAATTGATGATTGTCTTAGTCATAGCCTCTTACAACAGTTAAAAAAATGCATGTTTACTATGGGAAATTCTCTGAAGTGCCTCAAACACTTCAAGACACAAACACGTAATTACAGTATTATATAAAAATCAGATCTAAACCTACGCCATTTAAAATCATTTCAAAATATCAACGCAGCATGGGCATGACTCACCCCAACCATTCCCCAATTCATTTCCAGCCCTCTGGGTGTTAGCATCCTCTCACGAGAACACTAAGAAAGAGGACAGTGATTCAGGGCACCTGGGGATACAGGCTTTAGGTTATTGATCAATATATTCATTTTTTTTTAAGGGGGGTGCTCAAGAACTGGTTGTAACTTCCAAAGTGATTCCAACCCCAGCCAGCAACCGTGCACCCTTATAATCTAAATTCCAATAAATGAAAATTACATATATCCTAATGGGGCCACCTGCTCTTTTAGTATTGCAATCATATTTAGTTATCTGTATCTTTTATTTGTGTGTATTGATTTTTTTTTGGGGGGGGTGCATGGTCCAGGAATTGAACTCGGCTCTCCCTCATGGAAGGCATGCATTCTACCAGTGTATTTAATATATATATATATATATATATATATATATATATATTTATTTTTCATGGGCAGGTATTGGGCATCAAACCTGGGTCTCTGGCATGGCAGGTGAGAACTCTGCCTGCTGAGCCACTGTGGCCTGCCCTCTATTTAATTTTTAATTATGAAAAATTTCAAACACAGAAGAAGGAAGGATGAACAGTGGACATTTACATACATAGCACCCTGATTTAAAATTTGCTAACATTTCATCATAATTGCTTCACTTATTTCTCTTTTTTGAAGTACTTTAAAGTAAATTACAGTCATCATGTCATTTCACTGAAATACTGCTGTGTGTATCTGTAAAATAAGAATATTTTTTCCTACATAAGCACAATGTCATCATCACCCATACAAAACTAGTAATGATTCTTAATCATACACTCCCAGCTCCTGTTCAAATGTGTCCAGTTGTACCCCACTTTGTTTGGGGTACAAGGAAGAATCAGGCTTTCTCTTTGGTTGTCCTATCTGCTAAGTCTCTAATTTTCCCATGTCACTGATTTGTTAGAGAGACTCCTCTGGCTGCCTGATAGTAGACTCCACATTCTGAATTTGTCTGATAATGTCCTCATTTTAGCTTGTGTCTCTCTTCCCTGGCATCTCCTGAAAACCAGAAGTTAGGTCTGAAGGCCTGATTAGTAAACACCATGGGGCAAGTCTAATTTCAGGGTGATGCTATGAACCCCACATCATGAGATACATGGACGCTGGTGGCCTCCCCAGTAGGACATTAAGTTTTACCTTTGGACTGAGGTGGTACCTGCGAGATCCCTCTGCTGGGTGAGTTATTTCCGTCCATTAACCAGCAAGTAGCCTGTGGCAGTAGAATCTGGCACCAGTATTCTGGCACCTTTCATGGAAGGCTTTGAAACATTTATAATTTTTTCCATTTTGAGTGTCATTATGGACCTGTAGCTTTTTGCTGAATTGACTGGTTACCCATAATTACCACCCTTTTGGTGTGGGTTACCTTGTCACAATATGTCCGTTGTGAGCCTCTTGGGTCAGCTCTCCTAGCTGTTGGACACCATCCCCAAGTATTCTAGAAAGAATTCTCGCTCTCTGACAGCAAGATGTTCTGGGTCATCTTGACTTTCCACTTCCCAGGACATCAAATCAATCACTCTCCAAGGACCTCTGAGCCTGTTATTGTGGATTAGCTGGCAAGGTCAAGCCCTGGCAGCTCTGGGTACATGTCAAAGTGTTCTACGCCTGCACTGATGGAGGAGGGGAAGACACTGCTTCAAACAGAAGTTCAGTTTAACCATCCCTAAATCCATCAAACAGATTTTATTCTGAAGTTTTAAGAATGTCATTACTTGTCTCTGTATGTTTACCTAAAATTTTGCTGTAATTGTAATTTAAATTTTTTTTTTTTAACGGAAAGAAAAAAAAAAAAAAGAAATTAACACAACATTTAGAAATCATACCATTCTACATATGCACTCAGTAATTCTTAACATCATCACATAGATGCATGATCATTGTTTCTTAGTACATTTGCATCGGTTTAGAGGAACTAGCAACACAACAGAAAAAGATATAAAATGTTAATATAAAGAAAAGAAATAAAAGTAGTAGTAATAGTAAAAAACAACAACAAACAAACCAACAAGCAAACAAAAACAAAAAAACCCTATAGCTCAGATGCAGCTTCATTCAGTATTTTAACATGATTACTTTACAATTAGGTATTATTGTGCTGTCCATTTTTGAGTTTTTGTATCTAGTCCTGTTGCACAGTCTGTATCCCTTCAGCTTCAATTACCCATTGTCTTACCCTGTTTCTAACTCCTGCTGAACTCTGTTACCAATGACATATTTCAAGTTTATTCTCGAATGTCCGTTCACATCAGTGGGACCATACAGTATTTGTCCTTTAGTTTTTGGTTGGATTCACTCAGCATAATATTCTCTAGGTCCATCCATGTTATTACATGGTTCATAAGTTTGTCTTGTCTTAAAGCTGCATAATATTCCATCGTATGTATATACCACAGTTTGTTTAGCCACTCTTCTGTTGATGGAGATTTTGGCTGTTTCCATCTCTTTGCAATTGTAAATAACGCTGCTATAAACATTGGTGTGCAAATGTCCGTTTGTGTCTTTGCCCTTAAGTCCTTTAAGTAGATACCTAGCAATGGTATTGCTGGGTCGTATGGCAATTCTATATTCAGCTTTTTGAGGAACCACCAAACTGCCTTCCACAGTGGTTGCACCCTTTGACATTCCCACCAACAGTGGATAAGTGTGCCTCTTTCTCCGCATCCTCTCCAGCACTTGTCATTTTCTGTTTTGTTGATAATGGCCATTCTGGTGGGTGTGAGATGATATCTCATTGTGGTTTTGATTTGCATTTCTCTAATGGCCAGGGACATTGAGCATCTCTTCATGTGCCTCTTGGCCATCCGTATTTCTTCTTCTGGTAGGTGTCTGTTTAAGTCTTTTTCCCCTTTGGTAATTGGGTTGGCTGTCTTTTTGTTGTTGAGTTGAATAATCTCTTTATAAATTCTGGATACTAGACCTTTATCTGATATGTCGTTTCCAAATATTGTCTCCCATTGTGTAGGCTGTCTTTCTACTTTCTTGATGAAGTTCTCTGATGCACAAAAGTGTTTAATTTTGAGGAGCTCCCATTTATTTATTTCCTTCTTCAGTGTTCTTGCTTTAGGTTTAAGGTCCATAAAACCACCTCCAGTTGTAAGATCCATAAGATATCTCCCTACATTTTCCTCTATCTGTTTTATGGTCTTAGACCTAATGTTTAGATCTTTGATCCATTTTGAGTTAACTTTTGTATAGGGTGTGAGAGATGGGTCTTCTTTCATTCTTTTGCATATGGATATCCAGTTCTCTAGGCACCATTTATTGAAGAGACTGCTCTGTCCCAGGTGAGTTGGCTTGACTGCCTTATCAAAGATCAAATGTCCATAGATGAGAGGGTCTATATCTGAGCACTCTATTCGATTCCATTGGTCGATATATCTATCTTTATGCCAATACCATGCTGTTTTGACCACTGTGGCTTCATAATATGTCTTAAAGTCAGGCAGCGCGAGACCTCCAGCTTCGTTTTTTTTCCTCAAGATGTTTGTAGCAATTCGGGGCACCCTGCCCTTCCAGATAAATTTGCTTATTGGTTTTTCTATTTCTGAAAAATAAGTTGTTGGGATTTTGATTGGTATTGCATTGAATCTGTAAATCAATTTAGGTAGGATTGACATCTTAACTATATTTAGTCTTCCAATCCATGAACACGGTATGCCCTTCCATCTATTTAGGTCTTCTGTGATTTCTTTTAACAGTTTTTTGTAGTTTTCTTTATATAGGTTTTTTGTCTCTTTGGTTAAATTTATTCCTAGGTATTTTATTCTTTTAGTTGCGATTGTAAATGGGATTCGTTTCTTGATTTCCGCCTCAGCTTGTTCATTACTAGTGTATAGAAAAGCTACAGATTTTTGAATGTTGATCTTGTAGCCTGCTACTTTGCTGTACTCATTTATTAGCTCTAGTAATTTTGTTGTGGATTTTTCTGGGTTTTCTACATATAGTATCATATCGTCTGCAAACAGTGATAGTTTTACTTCTTCCTTTCCAATTTTGATGCCTTGTATTTCTTTTTCTTGCCTAATTGCTCTGGCTAGAACTTCCAAGACAATGTTGAATAATAGTGGTGATAGTGGACATCCTTGTCTTGTTCCTGATCTTAGGGGGAAAGTTTTCAATTTTTCCCCATTGAGGATGATATTAGCTGTGGGTTTTTCATATATTCCCTCTATCATTTTAAGGAAGTTCCCTTGTATTCCTATCTTTTGAAGTGTTTTCAGCAGGAAAGGATGTTGAATCTTGTCAAATGCCTTCTCTGCATCAATTGAGATGATCATGTGATTTTTCTGCTTTGATTTGTTGATATGGTGTATTACATTAATTGATTTTCTTATGTTGAACCATCCTTGCATACCTGGGATGAATCCTACTTGGTCATGATGTATAATTCTTTTAATGTGTTGTTGGATACGATTTGCTAGAATTTTATTGAGGATTTTTGCATCTGTATTCATTAGAGAGATTGGTCTGTAGTTTTCTTTTTTTGTAATATCTTTGCCTGGTTTTGGTATGAGGGTGATGTTGGCTTCATAGAATGAATTAGGTAGTTTTCCCTCCACTTCTATTATGTTGAAGAGTTTGAGGAGAGTAGGTACTAATTCTTTCTGGAATGTTTGATAGAATTCACATGTGAAGCCGTCTGGTCCTGGACTTTTCTTTTTAGGGAGCTTTTGAATAACTAATTCAATCTCTTTACTTGTGATTGGTTTGTTGAGGTCGTCTATTTCTTCTTGAGTCAAAGTTGGTTGTTCATGTCTTTCCAGGAACCTGTCCATTTCTTCTAAATTGTTGTATTTATTAGCGTAAAGTTGTTCATAGTATCCTGTTATTACCTCCTTTATTTCTGTGAGGTCAGTAGTTATGTCTCCTCTTTCATTTCTAATCTTATTTATTTGCATCCTCTCTCTTCTTCTTTTTGTCAATCTTGCTAAGGGCCCATCAATCTTGTTGATTTTCTCATAGAACCAACTTCTGGTCTTATTGATTTTCTCTATTGTTTTCATGTTTTCAATTTCATTTATTTCTGCTCTAATCTTTGTTATTTCTTTCCTTTTGCTTGCTTTGGGATTAGTTTGCTGTTCTTTCTCCAGTTCTTCCAAGTGGACAATTAATTCCTGCATTTTTGCCTTTTCTTCTTTTCTGATAAAGGCATTTAGGGCAATAAATTTCCCTCTTAGCACTGCCTTTGCTGCGTCCCATAAGTTTTGATATGTTGTGTCTTCATTTTCATTTGCCTCTAGGTATTTACTAATTTCTCTTGCAATTTCTTCTTTGACCCACTTGTTGTTTAAGAGTGTGTTGTTGAGCCTCCATGTATTTATGAATTTTCTGGCACTCCGCCTATTATTGATTTCCAACTTCATTCCTTTATGATCCGAGAAAGTGTTGTGTATGATTTCAATATTTTTAAATTTGTTAAGACTTGCTTTGTGACCCAGCATATGGTCTATCTTTGAGAATGATCCATGAGCACTTGAAAAAAAGGTGTATCCTGCTGTTGTGGGATGTAATGTCCTATAAATGTTTGTTAAGTCAAGTTCATTTATAGTAATATTCAGGTTCTCTATTTCTTTATTGATCCTCTGTGTAGATGTTCTGTCCATTGATGAGAGTGGTGAATTGAAGTCTCCAACTATTATGGTATATGTGTCTATTTCCCTCTTCAGTGTTTGCAGTGTATTCCTCACGTATTTTGGGGCATTCTGGTTCGGTGCATAAATATTTATGATTGTTATGTCTTCTTGCTTAATTGTTCCTTTTAATAGTATATAGTGTCCTTCTTTGTCTCTTTTAACTGTTTTACATTTGAAGTCTAATTTGTTGGATATTAGTATAGCCACTCCTGCTCTTTTCTGGTTGTTGTTTGCATGAAATATCTTTTCCCAACCTTTCACTTTCAACCTATATTTATCTTTGGGTCTAAGATGTGTTTCCTGTAGACAGCATATAGAAGGATCCTGTTTTTTAATCCATTCTGCCAGTCTATGTCTTTTAATTGGGGAATTCAGTCCATTGACATTTAGAGTTATTACTGTTTGGATAATATTTTCCTCTACCATTTTGTCTTTTGTGTTATATATATCATATCTGTCTTTCCTTCTTTCTACACTCTTCTCCATGTCTCTCTCTTCTGTCTTTTTGTATCTGACTCTAGTGCTTCCTTTAGTATTTCTTGCAAAGCTGGTCTCTTGGTCACAAATTCTCTTAGTGACTTTTTGTCTGAGAATGTTTTAAATTCTCCCTCATTTTTGAAGGACAATTTTGCTGGATATAGGAGTCTTGGCTGGCAGTTTTTCTCTTTTAGTAACTTAAATATATCATCCCACTGTCTTCTAGCTTCCATGGTTTCTGCTGAGAAATCTACACATAGACTTATTGGGTTTCCCTTGTATGTGACGGATTGTTTTTCTCTCGCTGCCTTCAAGATCCTCTCTTTCTCTTTGACCTCTGACATTCTAACTAGTAAGTGTCTTGGGGAACGCCTATTTGTGTCTAATCTCTTTGGGGTGCGCTGCACTTCTTGGATCTGTAATTTTAGGTCTTTCATAAGAGTTGGGAAATTTTCAGTGATAATTTCTTCCATTAGTTTTTCTCCTCCTTTTCCCTTCTCTTCTCCTTCTGGGATACCCACTACACGTATATTTGTACGGTTCACATTGTCCTTGAGTTCCCTGATACCTTGTTCAAATTTTTCCATTCTTTTCCGGATAGTTTCTGTTTCTTTTTGGAATTCAGATGTTTCATCCTCCAAATCACTAATTCTATCTTCTGTTTCTTTAAATCTGTCATTGTAGGTATCCATTGTTTTTTCCATCTTTTCTACTTTATCTTTCACTTCCATAAGTTCTGTGATTTGTTTTTTCAGTTTTTCTATTTCTTCTTTATGTTCAGCCCATGTCTTCTTCATGTCCTCCCTCAATTTATCGATTTCATTTTTGAAGAGGTTTTCCATTTCTGTTCGTATATTCAGCATTAGTTGTTTCAGCTCCTGTATCTCATTTGAACTATTGGTTTCTTCGTTTGACTGGGCCATATGTTCAATTTTCTGAGCGTGATCCGTTATCTTCTGCTGGCGTCTGGGCATTTAGTCAGATTTCCCCGGGTGTTCGACCCCACAGGTTGAAAGATTTTTCTGCGCAATCTCTGGGTTCTGTTCTTCCTATCCTGCCCAGTAGGTGGCGCTCGTGGCACACGCCTGTCTGTGGGTTCCACCAGCGAAAGTTGCTGTGGGTCCCTCAACTCTGGAAAACTCTCGCCGTAGGGGAGGTTCGGCAACCGAAGCGTCTTGGAAGAATGCCAGCCGGCCCGGGGTTCCAAACGCGGGGAGGGTCGCCGGCCGTCGCAGCACAGGAGAGCGTCCGGCCAAATTAGCCAGTCGGCCCGGGGCACCAAGCATGGCGGGAGGGCGCCAGCTGTCGCAGCCCGGGAGAGTACACTGTTCCCAGCTGACGGGGGAGTCACGTGTTTGGAAGGGATCCCCCGGTCACTGTTCTCCGCAGTCTGGGGATTTCCGACCCAACTTTCTCAGTTGTTTCGGGGGCGTCGTGTGGTGGGGGCACCAGCCGCCGCGGCCTAAGGGGACCGCCTGTCCAATTCTACCAGCTGGCCCAGGAAGGTGAAAGGGAGGGACTCCGGTCGCTTGCCGTCCCACCCAGGAAAGCCCGTGCCCCTTGGTGATCTCACTGGAGCTGGTTCTCCCAGATAGTCAGCCATTCCAGGATGGGGTACGCTGTCCCTTTGATCTCCGTCGTGGCTCCGGGAGCTGCTCTGTATTGTCTCCACTCCCCCAGTAGCTGTTCTGGAGGAGGAAAGGTGAGGGCAGCAAGGCTGTCGAGGCTGGTGGCGGAGGAGCACGGTGAAGGCGGGGGAAGAGGGCACTGTGGTGGTTGGAGAGCAGCCGGAGCAGGAGGGGGAGGAGAGGGGAGGAGGAGGGCGGGCGACTCGGCTGCTGCGGGGCGTGGGTGCCGCGCGGCGGGCCGGCGGAGAAAGAGAGGGGAGGAGGGGGGCGGGCGGCTCGGCTGCTGCGGGGCGTGGGCGCCGCGCGGCGGGCCGGCGGAGAAAGAGTGTAATTTAAATTTTAACGGCCCCACTGACCCCCGGCCTTTGGTTGCCTGTTGACATGGTCTGTTCCTTTCTCAACCCAGAGCCCACCCTTTCCTCCCTCTGGAAGCCACTTGGTGCCTGGCACTGTGCTGTGTCCCAGGACAATGTGAGCAAGACAGACGCAGCGCTGGTCTTTGCGCGGGGGGCCTCTCAAGGGCTTGTCTGCTTTCCTCTCTGCTGCCTCCGCTTGCCCTCCTCACCTGCTCCCGTGGCCCACACGTGCTCAGCTGCGCAGCATCCTGCACCCCATGCCCTCACCGTGTCCCCCCTTCTGGTCCCGACCCATGGGGGTGGGCGGGGGTGGGCGTTCAGTGCTGGGGGTGTGGCCCACCCAGGGGTGTGCAGGGTGTAGGCTGGGGACCTAACGCTTTACATCCAAAGTAAACCCACCCGAGACGTGGGGGCTGCAAACCACCTGGGTCTCCCTGGGACCCCCTTCCCCCACGCCTCATCCCCCACCCTGATTCTGCCAGGACAGGTCTCCTGGCTTCCTGCAGTTGACCCTGCCCTCCAGGGGGCCTTTCAGGGTCTTTTACAGGTCAGAAAGCCCTGAGGGACGTGCAGGAGCATTAACTTGTGGGTGCCCTTACAGGACTACGTGCCCAGGCACCTCCTAGGGCCCCGTGAGGATGGAGCATGCACAGGAGGGTGAGCTCTGTTCCCTGCGGAGATCCTGTGTCTCCGAGGCACCCATAGTTTCCCAGTTCCCCAAAGGTGATCTTTGGACTTGACACTAATGAGTTCCTCCTTGTTCAGCTAATGGACTCATGTCAAAATTTTTTGATGTTATTTTATTGAGATATTCAATTAAAATGTTTTTTGATTTTGATTGAAAACGTCTTATACTATATATTAGGAATATAACAAAACAAACAAAAAATAAATAAAAGTCACTCCCTCTAAAACCTATAGAATACCACCCAAACGAGGAGACTCTACGAACATACATTCACAGCAAAAGGAGGGAAAGCAGTGAGCACGCAGCCAATGGATGGTGTTCCTGCCGGTGAATAACCACAGCTGCACTGATGAAAAAACAAGATATTTGTCAAGAACAATTACCCGTCAAGAGACTTGATTCTGGAGGATTTGCTCAAAAAAAAAAAAAAAGAGTCAATCAGAAGTAAAACAGCTGCTTTGCTGCGTCTTGGAAGAACTATTTCTGGGGAGAGAACGCAGAGTGGAGCCCCCCAGGCCGAGGGGCTCGCAGGGGCTGCAGGAGGGCTTGGGGGGCCGCGGGCGGGAGTGGGGGAGCTGCAGGGGATGCGGGTGGGTGTGGGGGGCTTGCAGGGGCCGCCGGAGGTGGTTGTGGGGGGGCCGCGGCCACGCCAGGAGGCCAGCACAGGACCCTGTTCAGGGCACCCCTGCAGAGCAGAACTGCCTTTGCGATCCACCTGAGGTGGGTAACCACCGACTCGGGAAGATCCACTTTCTTAGAGATTTATGCACATCCGAGTTGAAACGTCCAAATTTTTTTTTTTTTTTGGAATATCCTTGAGTACCCTTTGAACGACCCTTTCAGGTACAGGGCCAAGGTGGTTTGAACTGCTGGGTCCTTCCTTTTCAATTTGATAATGCAA
The DNA here is from genome assembly GCF_023851605.1 of Tamandua tetradactyla. Lineage (NCBI taxonomy): Eukaryota > Metazoa > Chordata > Mammalia > Pilosa > Myrmecophagidae > Tamandua > Tamandua tetradactyla. Next base: position 58,733,951 of record NC_135327.1, on the reverse strand, counting down.
AGGTAAATCCCATTGAATCCATTCTCTGTTGATTGACTAAAGTCATTTTATTTCTGCTTCATTCCAGAAGAGCCCGGAAGCCTGATGATATCTGAGAATCTGAGCTCCACACGTCACTGCAGAAAATCAGAGCTAGTTTTACTGAGCACCTACTATGTCCCAGGCACTTTCCTAATCATGTGTAACCTTCCACCCTAAAAGGGAGCCAAGCCCCTGGAGGGGTGAGGAGATGGGGACTTGGGACAGTGACAAACCTTGTTAAAATAACGCAGCAAGTAAGTGGCAGAGTCTGGGGATGGTCTAATCCCAAGGTTCTCACAGTTGATCTAATTCCAAGGTCATCTTCTTAACCGTCCCCCCCCCCCCCCCATCGGCCCCCAGTCACCTCCCTTGCCATTTAGAGCTGGTGAGTGTTCAGTCACCCTGGGTCCTGCCTCACTCCATGTCCCTTAGTTTCCCCAGCACTCCAAGATTCCCTCGAGCTACAAACAGACTGCACCAGATCTTCCAAAGAACCAATTTTCCTCATTTCCTCTGTGAGCCTGTCTGCAACAGCTTGCCGCTCTCCATGCCCCAAGCAGGTCTGTTCTTCCAGGACATATATTCCCAGCTGAATCTTTAGAACTCTTCGCAGTGTCACACCAGAACCGAGGATAGAAGTGGGGGTGGGGGTGGGCAGAAATATGATTTTTATCAGTCCAATATTTTATAATGCCCCCCGGCATGCATTTTCTCAGCCATGGGATTTCACTGCCTGCTTAGAAAACTGTTTACCGTGCTCCATAGCGGCTCATCTTCCTAATGTTTCTTTATTGGATAAATTATAAGTTGCTTCTGATGGTACACTTGCCAAATCTCAATATTAATTGTGTGCAGGTCCCTTTTCAGGCCACTGGGTAATTATGTCTATTTAGAATTTATCTCCATTGTTTCAACAATGCGCTATCATTGTCTCTTGTTCAGTGTTTTGCCTCCAGCATAAAGAAGCCAAACAACGAATTTCAAAATGTTGGCAAGAAACATTCATCTAAGAAGATATGATACCTTAGAAAAAAATGTCTGTCTGCAGCACTCCACTACGCACTCGCTTTCCCTTTCACAACGTGTCAGTGCAGATTTGTTTGTTATCTCTAAAACCATGCCAGTGGGGGAAGGGGTTAGAGACTGCCTGCCCCATCCCTTTCCCGCTGTTCTCTCTGGGTTCTTACAGTTGATCTGCGTCCACTGATGAGGCTCCCAGGAGACGGCCTGGCTCCCAAGGAAGTGTGCAAGACATCTTCCCGTGGGCAGTGACCCTTCAGGTTAAGAGGGAACACACGGTCCTCCGACACCTGGGTCAGGTGAGGCGTTTTGCAGAGTGGTGCACCTGGCGGGAAGGACCCCTGGTGCACAATGCTGGAGAAGGCTGGCCTTTCTTGGATGCCTTCCAAGGAATTAATTACCAGGAGGTCACCATGGAAACCATCCCTAACTTGTGAGCAGAGCCTGTGATGGCTAGTTATCGAGACCACAACTTTGTGGGAGAGGCAGATATATATTCTGTGATTATTAAATCAAAGGTGCATAGCATGTCACCTGAAATTGGCGGGCTGTGGGGTACCGCGGGCTGATGATGGCAGACACGGGGCCACGAGACACGGCCGAGGCAAGTGTGCAATGCCAGCGGGAGTCCCAGACCCTGCGATGCTCCACAGAGACCAGCCCCTCTTCCTTCCTCACCCCCTCTCCCTTCCTGTCTTTGTTCTCTTCCTTTCTCCTTCTTTATCCTGTGCTTTTGTCCTCTCTTCAAAAATAAACATCGAGTTCTTACTTTATGCCACAGGCTGTGGTGGTGCTGGGTGGACAGTGACAAATGAGACACAGCCAGAGAGTGAGGAGGGGACAGCAGCAGGGGGCAGGCCAGCCCCAAATCCAACAGGCGTGCTAAATACGGCTGTGCACGTCCTGAATAAAACAAAACTGGGCCATGCAGTGTGAGTGAGCGTGAGTGTGTGAGTCTGCATGTGAGCAAATGAGTGTGTGGCTGTGTGTGGGTTGGCGACTAGGAGTGAGTATATGTTAGAGAAGGTTTGGTTGTGTTCCAGTATACATGTGTCAATGTGTGCATGTCTGTGTATGTGAATGAGTATGTGTGTGTGAGTGAATGTATGACTAAGTGTGTTTGTGACTGTGTGAATGAGCATGTGTGGGTTAGTGTGAATGAATTTGTGTGTGTGCCAGCATGTGTCAGTGCCTATGTGTGTGCCCATTGTGTATGTGCCAACATATGTGTGTCTGTGTGGGAGTGAACAAGTGTGTGAATGTGTGTGAGTGTGTAAGAATGAGTATGGATGTGAGTGTGTGAATGTGTATACATATGGAGATTAGACCTGTGTGAGAGTGGGTGTGAGTTGGGCTGACTTGATGTGAAAGAATCAGCCCTGAGAAAAGCTCAGGGAAAAGCATGCCAGGCTCAGGGAACAGAAAAGTCAGCGTCTGAGCCAGAAACAAGGAAAGCAGGTAGCAGGTGGGGGAGGGCAGTGGGGCCACTGGGCAGCAGGTGGGGGCCGAGGCGGGCACTCCCGGATGCTGTGGCCACTCACTGGCTGAACGGCCACCCCCAAGCACCACAACCTTCTTGTAGGAACAAATCAAGATGCCTGTCCTGAGCCCATATGTGACAGATGCTCGCTGAAAGTCTGCTGGTGGATGAGTAACACATGTCATGGCATATTATGGCTTATTTTTGCTCATGCAAGAACCACACTTCTGGCTGGTTAGGGTGTCCAGAGCTGATTTGAAGCACCACAGGTGCTGTTGTCTAACTGACAATGTCCTGTGCATCTCCTTGTGCCTGAGGACCTGGCTTTACACTGGGCCTGGCAGAGCTGGGCAGCTGGCCCCTGTTCATCCCGAGGGAGAAGGAATAGGCCACCCTTCTGTTACTGAAATAGCGAATCCTCGTTTCCCAAGCCTTCAAGCTCTCTTCATGTTACACCCTGGCTTTTCGATGACATTTATGTTCTGAAGATGGGATGTTTTGGTGGCATGCTGATGGGTTAAGGCAGGGCTTTGTGCACTCTAAGGTGCAAGGATTAGCTGGGGATCTGGTAAAAAGGCAGATTTTTATTTGCTAGCTCCGTGGTGGAGACTGGGATCCTGAATTTCTAATAAGAAAGCAATTTACTGTCTCATCCACCATTTCCCCAGCCTTCCTCATTTTCCACGGTTGGTCACATCCTTTCAGACTGTGACTGTCTGGGAGCTGACAGCAGGGCAGTGTTTGAGGATCTTCGGGGCGAATGTCTCCAGGTTGTAGAAAAGTTAACTTTACAATACTGGGCAACCTCGGCCTCAGCCCCTCCTCTGTGCTCACCAACTGTGCTGATTTGAAGCTGTTATGGACCCCAGAAAAGCCATGTCATTTAATTCAATATTGCTGGGGATCTTTTTGATTGTTTTCATGGAGATGTAACCCACCCAATTGTGGGGTAGCTTTTGATTAGGTGGCTTCCATGGAGATGTGTCTCCACCCATTCAAGGTGGGGTTGCTTACTGGAGCCCTTTAAGAGGGAGCCATTTTGGAAAAAGCTTCAGAGCTCATGCAGCCAGAAACCTTTGGAGATGCAGAAGGAAAACACCCCCAGGGAGCCTTATGAAATGAGGAGAGAAAGCTAGCAGGCATCACCACGTGCCCTCCCAAGCTGAGAGAGACACCACGAACCTCATCGGCCCTTTCTTTGGAGTTAAGGTATTTTTCCTTGGATGCTTTAATTTGGACATTTTCATGGCCTTAGACTATAAACTTGTAACTCAATAAATTCCCTTTCTAAAGCTGTTCTGTTTCTGATATACTGCATGCTGGCGTCTTTAACAAACCAAAACACCAACCTGTAGGACACCTGAGGTGGCAGATGGGAGGGATCTACCTCACTTTGGTGCCCTGAGCCCATTTTGTTGGAAAGATGCCACAGAGAGGTCCCACGTGCCCTTCACCCAGCTTCCCTGCATCTAAGTGTTGGGCATTTGTCAAAACTGAGAAATTCTAACTGGCCCAAGACTCTTGGCTAAATGGTAGAGTCCGCCAGGCTTTCCGCTGACGTCCCTTCATCCGGACTCATTCGGGACGGCACGTGCAGCCCACATCTTCCAGGACCTGGGATGTCTGGACGCCAGCGGTCAGGTACCCTGTAGACTGTGTGGGTTTGACGGCATTGACTCGGATAGGCTGAGGCTCTGACTTGGAGGAAGAACAGCACGATGCTTCTCACCCTTCCTGGCACCACATCCGGGTCTGCAGCCCAATCGCCGTCCCTTGGGGCAGGAACCTTACTCCCTCGAGTAGGTGGTGGCTCCTGGTCTCCCACTATGAAGTTCCACTGTTTCCCATTCATGCTTCAGGAGTGGGTCACTGAGACCAGGCCACCCCAAAGAGGACGAGGAGTATCAAAGAATCTGTGGATATTATGTTTTTAAAAGAAGCACAATAATTACATATTTTAGAGAGAGAGACTTTGAAACTATGTAAAGACCCTGTTTCTCTTTAAAGTTTCACCCAATAATTTTAACATCGATTGGAGCCTCTTGTTCACCACAATAAGTACTATGGTGTTCCAATGGTGATTTTTTCTATTTCCTTCATTGCTTCTACATTTATTCACTGGAGTTCTCCTATAAGGAAGAATTGTTTCTTCTCTTCCATTTTATTATTTATTAATGTATCTCTATCAATGTGGATTACTGGATATTCATTTTATAACTTGGGGTATAATCCAATACATACTATATTTATTTTACTATTTAAATTGCTCCAGCTTTGGCCATTGGGGAACTTTTTCCTGTTGACTTCTGAATCCTTTTGAATGCACCATGGTTTTTTATTTTTATTTTTTAGTATTTTCTTATTTTCTGATCTTAAAAGGTGCTCCAAGCACATCTTGTATTTGCTTTCCAGCGCTAGCCAAGGAGTCCTGGAAACTTTTATTGGAGAGTGGGATTTAGAAACCATGATCCAGGCTCTAGGTGTGTGCATTTCCACTAGTTAGCTATTGATTTAAAATCTTTCTTCTATTTTTATAGGCATTTTACATTATAAAATTCCCCGAAGCACTGTTTTAACTCCATCTTACATATTTCAACATGTATTATTTATATTCTAATTAAGTTCAAAATCTTTTTATTTCCTTAGAAATCTTTTTTAAATCCATGGTTAATTAAAAGTGTGCTATTTAATTTGCAATATTTAGAGATTTTCCAATTATGTTAATTGTTATTGACTTTTTAAGTTTAATTACAACTTTGAGAACATCTTTGTATGGCCTATATTTTCTACATTTATTAAGGTTTATTTTATGGCCCAGAAAATGGGCTCTCTTGGTGAATATTCCATGTGTACTTGAGGAGAAAGTGTACATTTTTCTGTCAGGTGGATTGTTCTGTAAATGTCAGTTCAGTCAAGTCAGATGGTAATGTCATTATGTAATCCATGTTCCTGATGATATCATACTCCATCTTTTTACTTTTAATGTATCAATTTATTTTCATTTAAAATGGATTTCTTGTAGACAACATATATTCAGGTCTTCTTCTTTATCCAATTTGACAATCTCTGTCTTTTTATTGCTGTGTTTAGGCCATTTACATTTAAAATAATTATTGATAGAGTTGCATTACAATCTACCATTTTGCTAGACATTCTCTATTTGCTTCATTTGGTCTTTGTTTATTTTTTCCTCTTTTTCTACCTCCTGTAGGCTCGATCCACTTTTATAATTCTGCTTTATCTCTTCTATTGATTAATCATTTATACTTCTTAAAAATTTTTAGTGGTTATCCTGGGGTCTAAAATGTACATATTTGAACATTTACTTTCAAATAATATTGTACTTTTTCACATGTATTATATTTCTAATTCCTTTCTTCCATTCTTCGTAAAATTGTCATATATTTCACCTTCATGTATGTTATAAATATATAATACATAGCATGTTCGCAAGATGGTGGGGCCTGCCCCCAATTCTGTAGCCCCCAGAGCCTCACACTTGGCCTTTAGCAATGTGTTAAAATTTTTTTTAGCTGTAGCTTCTTTCCTGTATGTATAGTATCAGGCAGCATCTATCCCAAAACGTTTGGGTCTTCTTTCTCCCTGCAAGCACCTATCTCTTCCCAAATTTTGGGTTGGTTGTTTGCTCTGTAGTCTCATTCCTCTAGTGGGTTCAAGAAAAGTCAGTGGTTTGCAATTTGTCCAGTTCTTTTCTTGTTGTAAAGGTGGGAGTGACATTCTTTCTGGCTCTTTCCATTTCTAGTATTAAATTAGAAGTCTTCAGCTCCATTCTGCTTGAATTGTTTTTTACTCTCTTTCAGAGTATAAAAGCTCCATTATAGCAACTCGTTCTTATCTGTCTGGTGCATCTTATAGAAAACTGTCAGTGTGTCTGCCAAGGATAAGGAACACTTACCCATATTACCTCATGCTAGAAATCTGCAAAACCTTATCTCAATTTTTCATTCCTTTGAAAAGTATTATTATTATTATTTTTGGCATGGGCAGGCTCCGAGAATTGAACCCAGGTCTCTGGCATGGCGGGTGAGAATTTTGCCACTGAGCCACCATTGCACTTTGAGATGTATTTTTTAAAAATCTGTATGAAAAAAATTCTCTAGAACTCTTTGAGATGCCCTTAGAATGGTAATAATTTCTGGAATCACAGATCTGGGCTCAAATTCATACCCCTCCACTTCTGGGTTGAATCACGATGCTGACTTTCCGATCTCTTTAAGTCTCTCAGGGTGCAATTCAGGGGGATAATTATGACCACCTAAGCAGCCACTCTTTTATCTTCTCTTATGCAGGCTACTCCTCTTAAACCCATCAATATCTAAGTAACTTCATAACAGCCTCAGGGCCACTTGTTCCTTTAAGGAAGATTCTTTGGTCGATAGCCATGAAGCAGCAAATCCTTCCTTATTCCGGAGTGCTGCATCGTCACTCCCACAAGCTCTAGCCCCGCTCCGTGGATCACAACTGCTCCTTATCCAGTGTTTCCCCTTCCAGTGAAACCTACCCTCGTCCACCAGATGTCAAAGCTAAAAAACTGTGAGGTTAAAAAAGAGAAAAAGACAAAAAACATTCCTAGTGCTTCTTTCTTCTTCACGCCCATGTCTCTGAATCTTGAGTTCATAAATAGCTCCCACTCTTGCTCACTGCCCTGCCTCCCAAAGCCATCGGCACCTTCCGTCAGAGTCTTGGGACGACTTCTGAGTCGGTTTCCCTCCCAGCGGTTCTCCACTCTGCTCTCCGAGTGCTTTTGCCGGAATGAAACGGAGTCACAACCCTCCCAGCTTTAAGCCTTTGCCAGCTCTCCATGCCCTTGAACCACCCGCCACTTTCTCTGCTTCTGTGGCACCGGCACTTCTGCTTTGGGTCCCAGTCTTCTCTGACTTTAGCTCAATGAGGGCAGCGACTGTATTCTCTTCTTTACTACAACATCCCTGTAACCAGCCGAGAACTGCCACCGGCTGATGCTGGGCACTCAGTAGACACTGGCCAAGTAAATGAATGAGTGAGCGAGCAAAGGATGGGAGTCTTACTTCTGGCCTCTCCCCGCCTTTTGGGTAGAATTTTCCAGAGGATTAATAAAGATATTAATAATCAGCACTTTCATAGCCCTGACCATGTGCTCAGCACATATATGCATTAGATTATTTAACACATGCAATCTCACACAGAAGGTGTTAATATCTTCATTTTAAAGATGAGAAAATTGAGGTGCAGACATCAGTAATTTAGAAATGTCACAAAATTATGTATCACCTTAGAGAAATCGGAAAAAATGGGTTTAAAATGATATATCAATTTTGTATTACAAATGGCGACAACTATTTTTTTTTCAAATTAGTGGTTAACTTAAAGTTAATTCCACCCCATTGGATATTTAATCAAATGAATGATAGATTCTGAGGATTGTCTTGGTAACCTTCTATGTCTTTGTTCATTTGTGTTATTTCTGTAGAGATTTCCTAGAAATGGAATCTTTGGGTCCATGGGTGTGAACATTTTAATTTGTAAGTGATACTACTCAACAGCTGTGCAAATTTTTTTTTTATGTCAAAACGAACACCACCCACCCCTCATTCTCTGAAACATTCCCATGAACAGACCCTTATATCCATGGCGAGTGAGGGGTCTCCTTCCTGTGCTCTCTGTGGTGCCCCTCCAGATGGGGCGATAGGATGGAGACAGCTCCCATCACAGGGCAGGGGCGTGGGTGGCTGAGCTGTCCTGGGAGCAGGTCATTTCTCCCCAAGGGATCCAGGAACAGGCGTGCAGGGTGAGATAGCATGCACAGAGATACAGCTTGGTTTGTGAAGGGATGAGGAGGAGTGGCCAGTGTCAAGAAGAGCCTGATCTCCAGGCCACTGCCCTCACGGTCAGGCGAGGCCCGCAGTCTGCTCCACCACCACACACACCCGTGGCTCCTGGGCCCAGTGGCGGAGGTGGTGGCCCCGGGGATGCTGAACCAACCTGCAGGGCCCTTCTTGCTGGGGGCTGGGATATGGCCACCGTCCAGGGGCTTTACTTTGTGTGGCCCGCCACGCGTGCTCATTCCCTGGATCTTCTGAGATGTGCATTTGTGTGGCTGGTGCTGCTGCAAGCCCAGTGACTGCCCACAGTCGGATGATTACACAGCCCACCAAGGGGCCACTCACCCTCCCTCTGCAACCACAACCAACTGGCCTCTCCTTGATGTGGCACCCGGAAGCCCTAGGCGCGTCTGCCCTGTTGGGGGAGGAGGGGAGTTTCCTGGGCCAGGCTGGGCTCGAATAGCAGAAACAGGCTGAGATGGCGCTGGTACCCTTTTCTCATTCATGGTAGAAAACCAATCTGAGGGCAAGAAACACTTGAGATTTGAGGTTCCTCCTGTGTTTAGACTCCTATTTACCTGCTACATTTGACAATTCTTCTTATAGTAAGGAAATATTTCTCCTCCTGAAGTTCTTGAATTTTGCTTATCTTTTGAAATGAAGTCTTTGACACTGCAGGAACGTCTTCTGTAAAATGTCTGAATTAGGTTTGGGGTTCCTGGAAATCCATTTTGTGAGGCAGTTATGTCAGCAGTTCCACATGCTTGCAGAGGCCTCAGCGAAGCGGGCAGTCCATGAGCACCTGGAAACGAGGTACAGTCAAGCTCCTGCCTTGGGGCTCCCCAAGCAGCCCCATCCTCTGAAACAAGAAACACAAGTGAGGGTAAGGAGTAAAGAGGGCAGGCGGGGCCCAGGTCCCTCTGGAATGGTGCCAGGTCTCAGCACTACTGCTGCTTACATTGTCGCACAAGCAAACAGGTGAGTGACAGGTGTCTGTAGACGGTGGAAAAGACGCTCTGAGGAACCTGGAATAGGGAAGGCGCGAACTGACCTGGGGAGAGCAGGAGGGAGGGGTTGGCAGGCAGGACCCTCTTGTGCAGACCCCACACTGCAGGTCTCTGTCACTCGGGGGCCACCGGGACACATCTCTTCCCACCTCCCTGGAAACGGGCAGCGTTGTGTCCGGGCTTCCCACCTTCTCCCTGAGATCTGGCTGGTGAGTATTTACCGGGACCCCCACCTTCCCTGTCCCGGGTCCCCACTTGCTGGGGGGGAGCTGTTGGCCTAAGGGAGGGCTCTGGCGTTTCTTTGGGGCAGCGGGTCTTCCCCTCACATGTCCTTGGAGTGCAGACAGGTGCAGTTACACCCACGGCTCCATTTTCACTGTCAGGGGATCACAGAGACACCCCAGCAGAGGCAGCAGTGGTCGGGGAGGCTAAAGACCTGGCATGTTTCAATAACCATCGTCCTTTCATGTATTCCCAGGATGGCGGAATCCTTATTCTCTTGGATAGAATAGGCATTAAATCCACAGGGGAGTCATTAAAAGATGGCTATTTCTCTCCATTTGACCGAAGCCGCGGCTGTAATGTATTTATTCAGGATTTAGAAAATGGAATTCAGTTAGAACTGAGATGGTGTTAAATTAAGTAATTCCTCTTGTATCTGTCTGATGGACGGGGGTGGGCTGGCTGCAGGGGGGGCGCCCCCCCTTCCTGCCAACAAGGGGTAGATCCTGCCTAACCCCTTAATCACCCACTTAATTCTGTTAGTGGCATCTGAGGACCAAGCAGGTTTATTGACACAATCTGATACTTTAATAGGAATAATCTTCTTTACTCACGTTGTCTGGGAGAGGCTTAACTTTTGCAGTATTACTGTCAGGTAGAAGGCAGGTGGCTTGATCACACTCCCTTTAATGAACCAGGTATTAAGAAAGCATAAAACAGATGGAAATGGATACGCTAGTTCCCTTTTTATTTCTATTTTTTCATAGGAATAGAGTTTGAGATTTTTAATGATGCGGAGGCAGCAGGCTATTTAAAAAGGAGCTCTACAGCCCCTGCCTTGTTGCAGTAAAATTCGCAGTCATTGTCTGTCAAAGGGAGTGATTCAAGCCAATTACTATGGACCTAAAGATCAAGCTTTCTAGACAATTGGAAAGCAAAATGAAAAATAACGATGATGAACAAGACAGAACATGCACACAAAACATGTATGGATTATTGATTAGACAATTGACACTAAACAGATACTTTAGACAACCCTAAAGTATTCCTCTTTGCTGCCTGGTCGTGATGAGATATGAGTATGTGGACTATAGCGGAAACAAAACAAACATCCACAGATGTAGGTAAAACTTCGCACTACTATTATAGAAATAATATGTTTAAATATATATTCTGAAGACATGAACAGCATCTCTTTAATGGCAGGCTATATTCATTTGAGAGGATGGAGCGCTATGATGAACTTCCACTGGCAAAAACCATGCCCCTTCCCCATAAGTTACACAACTTATTTGTATCGATTGGTAGAAGCCAATGCAGTGACATCTCTTCTATTTTCAGAAGCTAAATAATGGATATTTTTGGTTTGATAGGAAAGGGAGAGCGGACAAAAGGCTTAAAACACCAAAGTCTGTGGATTTCTGAGCTGGATATTGAAATTCAAGCATGAATTAAGACAAATGATCTTTTTGTTTGCAGTCCCCTGGCAGATCGTAACCTCAATGAAAATTTTCATGCACGGAGAATGAGGAAGTTCAGCTTGGCAGCTTTCAAACTTCTTCTGCACTCGCAGAAGTGCTAACATATGACAAACGCTCCAGAAGGCCCCGGCATCCCTTCTGGAGCCTCTGGAAGCAGATGGCGCATCTTTGTGAAATAAGGAAAAGGAGTGAGTGGGCTCAGGGGAGTGGACCTTGGAGCAGCTGCACTAAGAGAACACTGTTCGCCTAGAAACCTGATGGCAACTCTTTCCTGATCAGGAGAAAATTCTGGGTTGAAAGGAGAAGTCGTATCCCCCAAATATGTTGAGGAAGCAATAGCTCATTCTTTGAATTTTTGTTGCTATAACATGCAACCTATAGGTCTTCACTTCCACTTAAAGCAGCGTCTAGTAAAAGCTTGAAGTAGTAAATGCTTTAAGAATGACATTATGAGTTGGAGAAACGGACCCAAACTCCATCATACACATCACAAGAGAAATCCTGAGATCAGTGGACCCTGCAGAGAAATACAGGGCACAAGTGCCACCCCTGTGCATGCCAAGTTTAGGTGGGTGGGCTGCCCCCTGTACCGGTGGGCTCTGAGTCCGATGGGTTTCCACCACTTTGTCACATGGAGATGCCCCTCTTGCTCACCTGATGTCCTCAGCATGCACAAGCGGGACCTTCAGCAAACCACAGGACCCGTTAACAGGAGCCTGTGATGGTGTGGAGCTAAAGGTACTTCAGAAAACCTGTTCTTAATCTGGATGCACTCCTGTGGGTGTGACTCTTGGCAACGAGACCTTCCGAGGAGGTCACTTCAGTGAAGGTGTGGCCGTGCTGCCTCGGGGTGGGTCTCAATTCTGTCACTGGAGACCCTCAGGGAAGGCCACAGAGAGAGAAGCCACAGGAGCATCAGAGGTTGCAGGTCAGTGGACCTGAAGAGAAGCCAGGAGAGGCTGCCACGTGCACCTCCAAGTGATGGAAAAGCCAAGGGCCCGGGGCGGCCAGCAAAGAGCTCCTGAAGGCCACAGTCCCTGGGAGAAGTCGTCACCATGATGACCCCTCAGTTTTGGACTCTCCTCACCTCAAAACCGATATGTGAGCAGATACATTCCCCTTGGTAAAGCCAACCCATTGCATGGTATTTGTTTTAGCAACCAGCAAATAAAAACAGAGACTTCTCTCGGCTCCCTCTTGGATGGCGTATGTCTGCAAATGTGAGTTGTACACGATGGCGCCTCCTCCTGTCTGGGGAGGTCTAGGGAGCCCCGCATGGCAGAGCCTTAAACATGGCAAAGCATGCCATGCACCTGCCTCTTCCTGGTGCCCGGGCAGGCCGCCTGCTCCCCTTACCATTCTAATTAGTTGGCACCCTCAGTATGCTTACTGCTAGCCCATAGTTTGCTCCAGAGAAAATCCCAACTACTCCAAGAGTGGTTCTCTTGCAACTGCTGGCCTGCCTGAAATGGTTTACGCACCTGTAGAATGGTCGCGAAATAGTAGGTCTTGAGGTAAATACCAAGAAAACAAATGCCACAACTGTATCCCTGGAGCCGCCCTGGGCCCTGGAGATGTTCTCTCCAGATGGCTTTACTAATGGACGTAAATCTGTATTACTTCCACTGAGAGCGGGAATTATAATAATAGCCAAGTCTATGTAAAGAAAATAATAGTTTACGACATTGCATGAGTCACAGCGGGAACAAGGAGCGCAGCCACGAAGAATTTCCCTTTAGCCATCTTGTCTCCCGAGCAGGTGGCAGGTGCGGGTACCTGTTCCACATGCGGGCACCCGAGCGGGGGCGTCCTGAGCCAGCTCATGGGGGAGCGGGCGATGGGCACGATTTTGCACACTTCTCATTCCCTAAATCGTCATGTGAGAAATTGGGCTCCAGAGCCTTGGCGTGAGTGTTAATAGCTCTCTAATTTATTTGGCCACGTCCAATTCACGGAAAGATGGGTCTTGGGGAGAATGTAATGAAAATACAAACAACTACAACAACAAATCAGCCTGTCATGGGCCACAAATACACGTTATTTCAGGGAATTCTTACAAAGTAGTGGTTTTTATTCTAGCTTTTGAGGTGAGTCTGTGATCACATGACTTTCTTGGCCAACGAAAGGGGACCCTGGGGGTTGAACTCGTCGCCCCTTCACTGTGGCATTTCACAGCAGCTTCTCACGTGGCGGCCAGCTCATGCCGTCCCCTCTGTGAGCATGGTCACCTCACTCCTGCCTGCCCTGAGGCTGTGGGGACCCGCAGAGGGCACTGCCAGGTGGACAGTTGGTAGAACCAGCTTCTCCCGGGGTGTAGACACGACTTCTCGATGGGGTTTTCACTGCAGCAGGGACAGGGCTCAGGCTGCCTGATCTTCCAGCACATGGCGCTTTGGAGGGCGTGGAAGCTCCCTTAAAGAAGCGCCTTCCTGCTTCCTAAAGCCACGTGCAGTCAGATGCTGCTCGCCCTGGACCTGGGGTGACCGGTGGCTTGTCCCTGTGGCCCTGGCCAATCCCAGGTGATCTGCTCCTCACCACAGCTTCATGAGCCCAGGCTGAGGAAGAGGTACCGACACTGCGCTGAGCTTCCCATGGAAGACAGATGGTAAAAAAAAAATAATAACAATAATTACAGCTTCTCAACCACATGGCTTCAATCTCTCACTGGCAATTTCAATTTTAAAATGTTTCTATTATAAATAGTTTTGGCAGGGACTGTCTGAAAGTCACCCCATAACAATTCTGTCCCCTGAAAAATCAGTCAGACTTAGATAATTACAGGAGAGTTGAAAACAGAAGGATAGAGATTTGTTTTCCTAACACTTTTTTTTTTTCATTCTAGCTAGATGACAATTTTTTGTTTACTTGGTTCAGGTAAAATTCCAGTTGCGTTGTGGGCTTTTTAGAAGAATGAAAAATTGATTTTCTCCTTGTACAGCATGGAGCACACACAAACTCTTATAATCTTTCTGCAATCTTTGAGGTGATCTATAAAGAAAAGCCCGACTGCAAATAAAATTAACAGGATTCTGGGAGCCAGTGTTTCTCAACCCCTTCACCAATTGCCTGAACCAGCTCATCGGCCCTGAGACGAGAAGAGTTAACACAGGCTCCCATATTCCCTTATTCGAGGAGTCCTAAGATCACGTCTTGGGGAGGGGGGGGTCCAGTTGGGGGGGGGTGCCAGGAAGGGTCTGGGTGTGGAGTGGACAGAGGGAAGCTGCCTTCTTCCATTTTTCTTGTATCTGCAGCAAATTCTGGACACGAGGATGGCAGCCCCTGTGCTGTCAGATCTTAATTTTCCACAATTCAGGCTTGGATGTGGAATCTTCCAGTTTGAAATATTGGCAGCTAATTTAAAAAGAAAAGTGAAAAGGTCCAGGAGAAGCAATCAAAACAGACCATCAGGCTGTACACTGCCTCCAAACCGCAGCTTGTGCCCGTGACCTTGACTCGGCTCCCACGTTGAGGCTTGATCCAAATGTTTTCCCAAACCTCATATTGGACGTGTCGCCTGCTATGCTCTGGACTTGCAGCTTTTGTATTCCATATTTTATACCCTGTTTTTATCAATGTGTTACTCAGTTTATGCTCCGCCTCCTGTTCTGGGGCTGCCCAAATCATTTTTATCAGCAGCTTGGTCAGAACAGTTTATCTCAGTCCTGCTCCAAGTATATTCTACTTACATTTTGTTCTGCCTTGCCATATTTTATACATACCCAAAGACATATGGGAAGCTTAAAATGCATTGAGCACCAAGCAATTTATTTACTGGAGTGATTGCTTGGTGCACTTTGAAACAATTGCATTTAAAATATCTCGTTCTTTTAGTTACTTGTCTGGTCTGCACTTTTCACTTGATGTTAATATTACTTGACTTAGTGTTCAATCAATAATTCCAGTTCAGGGAATAATTGGTTTCCCTGAACTCTCCCACAAGTGTCCTTAATTTCCTTGCTTTCATTCCCGGCATCATTCATATCAGCTCCCCACTCCAGGGGGCTTGCAGCCTTACAGCGTTTGGCTATTGGTTCAGGACATCCTATCACATGCTAGAGAGAATTCAAGCTTGTGTTTCGCAGTAGGTCTACAGCTTCTACTCCTTTTGCCTTTTGCTTTTACTCCTCCAGTGAAATCGATTTGATTTATGCCCTTCCAAGTAAACTGATTTTCAAATTCATGTGGGTGGTCATTTTTTCTTCAAATTTCATGAAGCCATATATGTATCTAAATTTATGATAAACATCAGCACCGTCTGGGACATGGAGAAATTTAGAAAAACATTCCCTATCCATTCTCTACCAAGATCCAGGCTGGAACGAGAAAGCCAGAATGCCGGTGGCAATTGCTTCTCCTAGCAATTTGTTTTTACAAATAAAAGATGTACTCTAAAATTGGATATTAACAGTGGTACATTGGAAATTGACATGAGCAGTGCTTGCACATAGTGTTGTTAGGTTTTCCTGATGCCAGTGAAAAGTTGGCTTGGTGAAAATCAATGATTTTATTAATATATACAGGACCCAGATCCTCACCCTGCTTAGAGCCTTTTTAATGAGGTCGATGCTGAAAACACAGGGCTTTGGAAAAAAGCTGAACAAATGACATGCCATTTTTGTTAAATCATGGTTGGTTATACAGTTCTCCTTTTTCTCTCCCTGTAGCAATCTAAATAACCAGAGCACTTGGGCACCGTGCAGTTTTGTTAAAATGGGCTCTCAGCCCTCGAATTAAGTCACAAAAATTAAGCTGAAACCATGTTTTCCCCTGAGAGCACACAAATGCCCAAATCCTGATGTGTCTCTACAAAGTTGCTTGTCTTCATCCTGCATAAGACCGTGATGCTTATTAGTGCCACCATTTCAGAGCTACTGAGAGATTTAATTGGGTGGAATGAGTGATTTTTTAAATACCTCAGGTTGCGGATGGCACACATGCCACAGATAAGCTAAGCTTCCCTTGCCTGTGTCCTGGCCTCAGTGGGCTGGAAGACAGAATGTAATCTCGTCTCTGACACGGTGGACTCGGAAGTTCCCACCGTTAGGACGAAGCCGAGGGTAAAGCACATCTTGCGAGTAGGAGGAGCGAGAGAACACTTAGACCCCTATATGACTCTTTGGCAAGACTATTCCGTTTCCAAGTCTTAATTGGAATATTTTAATCAGCTAAGAGTGGAGAGAAAAACTACCTTGTGGGAAATCCAACTCAAATCCTCCTCTTTTTAGATTTCTAATCAGGTATTTTAAAGGGAAGACTTGTTATGTCCTGTTCACAGACTCAGTGGAGCGCGGAAAGAACATGTCACGATGCAGCACTGTCCTTAAAGCTGCAGTTGCCTGGAAATGGAGCCGATCCATCTCTGCCAGAGGGGCTGTGGGGTGAGCTCCAGCTCAGCTAAAATCCTCTGCCCTTCCTGTGCACTGGGGTATTAAGATCTCACGCGTGTTACAGCACATTGTCACCATGTTATGCCACCTTCTGAAGTATCCAGGAAATTACGACAACATGTGGCTCGTCAAACAAGGATCTGTTGGGGCTGATTACTGGAGCCGGCCTGCGGGGACAGTTCAGGGTGGGGGCATCAGAGGGTGGCACTCGGGTGAGAAGCAAGTGGATGCTGCCTCACCACGCCATGCCCACCTCCTGGGAAGATTCTGTCTAGAGTGGAGGCCACGTTCATTTCCCCCACTGGCTGGTTTTCTTGGGCTGTCCATTCCTCAAGTAGGTGGGCCTGTCCCTTCCATGATGCCACTGGCATGAGGGCATGAGTGGTCACTGCGGCATCCTGAACCAGGATGTCACTGGAAGCATCGTGCTGGACAAGGGTCGAGAAACAGTGAAATAAATGGCAGTACCTGAGGCGAAGGGCTGAGAGCCTGAGAAAGAGGGTGGAAGGGTTGACAACACATGGAGTGTAAGAAACAACTGTAGGATGATGTGCATTGCACAACCCTAACTTTATTAAAAAGAGTGTACGAAACCAAATTTCTATGTGTGTGTATGTGTGTGTGTGTGTTAGGGAGAGGGGGAGGGAGAGGGAAATAGGGAGGGGGAGAGAGAGAGGAGGAGGGAGAAAAGGAGAGGGAGAGAGGAATTGAGAGGGGGAAGGGAGGGAGAAGGGGAAAATAAAGGGGAAGGGGGAAGGGGAGGGGGAGAGGGTGGGAGACAGAGAAGGGCATGGAAGCCGCCCAGTGGGTTTTCTGCTGCTATCTCTGCGGAAGGCAAGGCGCTGCTGTCTGGGTGGAGCTCTCACTGGGTACATGCCTCTATCTCTGCCTGCATTACAATTGGCTACAGCGGTTTGTAATAAAACACCAGGACACCAACAAACACAGGGTGGAGGCAACATGGTCGACAAGGCCACGAAGGCAGGTCAGGATCTGCACAGAAAACCTGAAATGCAGCGCTGCTGTGGCTGCACCAGGTTACACGCCCCGAGAGCCCTGCCTGGCTCCTTGGGAACAGCGACCTGAAAGCCAGCGACCTACACACAAAACGGGATGCCCTGTCCGTTCACAAGGCCTTTCCCCTTTGGTTTCCAGAAAGGCAACAGGAATCTAAATTCCATCATCATCATCGTATCGTCACCATCACTATCATTTATTTGACTCCTGTGATATGGTCGATGGACTCTCTGAGCACACTCTCATCCCGTCCTTGCCACCAGTTTAATGTAGAGGCCATTATTATGAGATTATACAGGAAAATACTGAGGTCCTAGTGGTCCCGGGAAACTAGTCTAATCGTGAGGGATCTCACGGTGGGGGGAGGAGTGTAACCACATGCGTTTACATCCTCATCTGTTTTCCTAAGAATGAAGTCCAGCAGAAAGAAACACAAGTTCTGGGCCTCATCTGGACTTGGCCAAACCCTGCGGCTTTGGTTTTGTAGAAACATCAGAGCTCGGTGGCGTGGGTTGAATGGTGTTGCCCACAAGATGTGCCGAAGCCCCATCCCAGCACCGAGGTGCCCCAATTGGGAAATGGGGACTGTGTGAACAGAATTAGGCTTCGTTGAGGCCAAACAGGAGTAGCATGGGCCCAGAGCCCATGGGACTGGGGTCCTTATAAGGAGAGGGAGATGCAGATGTGCAGACAGACACGCAGACCAGGCCATGGGACGATGGAGGCAGAGACTGCAGTGCCGCAGCTGCCTCCAGGGACGGCTGGGGACTCTGTGAACACCACGCCCTGGAGGAGGCCGGGAGGACTCCCACCCCCACCTCCAGGTACAGAGGGAGGATGGCGCCGCCCACACCTTGATTCCACCCCTGGATTGCGGAGAGCTGGTTTCTGCTGTTTCAAGTGCTGGGTCAGTGGCTGTTTGTTCTGCTGCCACAGGAAAGCAGGATGCTTGGCTTCCGGGAGTGTTCAAGGGGCTCAAGCACCCCAGCCTCCTTTGCCTCACTGGGTGGCTGATGCTCGAAGTGTGAACATGCTGCAAGGCAGGGGATTGTTATTTGGGTCTGCAAGGCAAATAGCAAAACAAAGGCCAGTGGCAGCGTTTCTGCTTTTGGTGGCTTGGAGGTTGGCTCTAGGATCTCAAAGCAAAGGGCCTCCTGACTCCCTGGGCCCCCCATGCAAAGAACTTCCTGGGCATGTGCGGCCCAGGGCGGGCAGGGGCTGGGGGCGATGGCCGGGGAGGACCCTTGCCCTGGCAGTGAAGGGCTAACCCTGCGACCACAGCCTCCTCCAGGGAGAGGGAACCCGCCAGGTTCAGACTGGGAGGACATCTTTCCATCCTCCAGGCCGGAACTGCCGCCCACTGGGTGTGGAGTGAGGTCCAATGGCTCTCCCAACACCCTGCCAAGGGAAGGGGAAGATGGAGCCAGCATGGAACCCCCACTCCCAAATGCAACCCCTGACAGTTTTGCAAATAAACTGCTCTGGCTGTTCACGGAAACTCACCTGTTGATGTGGATATTGTCTTTCAATCACAGGACACGTTGGAGCTTCCCACGGGAGGTGCGGGGTGTGAGTTGCCAGCCTCTTCCTGCTCAGCCAGGGCTGGCTGTCCACGTGCTTCAGGGCTTCGTGGTGGACGACGTACAATGAAATGACCTTGGAAAACAAGGATCACCTGTGGATGTAGTGGGGAGGGACAAGACCTCTAGAGCAGCTCCTGGGGTAGGGGGCGGTGGTCCTTTCATGAGTTCCGGCTTCCATGAAGTAAGATTTGTGGCAGAGCACATTCCGATGGACGCTGAGCCCCACTTTTTGTGGAAGTCCTGAAAGAACCATTTTGCTTGTTTTCAAACAGCCTTGATCCTTACAAGCTGACCTCAACTTATTAAAAACGGGTAGAACGATGGCCAGCAACCTTGACCTTGACAAGAGCAATCTAAGAAAATTTCACGTCTTATTTTATAGACTTTCATGCTGGTTTTTCTAACTACGAAAAGCCATATTATTTCATTATAAAAAGTAAACAAGATTGATACAGTTTTAATTAGCAGATGATAAGAATTCATAGGGAAATGATTCTTCCCCAAATGCACAGAAACAGTGTGTGCTCTTAAGCATAAGATCCATTTCCCTAGTAATTATATTTGTACTAGGGGTTTGTCCAGTAAATCGAGTTTTCCTCATAAAGATTATAAAGATATTTTTCAGGCCAAAGTCTGCTCACATGAGCACAGATCCTGAAGTGGCAGAGTCCAAATTAATGACAATTTCCCACAATTAAAGTTATTATCAGTCAACCTTTCGGTTGTGTTTGTGAGCTGTCCTGTGCACTGAGTACTTGGAGAAAGAACAAATGGGAGGGGGAGCCTTGCTTTTTGCTGAGTACACACTGCGGTGGAGGTAAAATGCTTTAGGAGCACAAACATTTATTTTCCCTTAGGCTTATAATATCCTGTCCCACGTCCACGCTAAAAACACACACACGCACTTTTGTCTTTTGATTCATAATTCATGTGCTTTGTGCATCAGACCTGCTTATGATCACAATTGTTAACGTTTTCTCTTTGTAAGACAGGATTTGAGGGAAGTCAATATTTTTATGTTGATAGCAAATGCTTGCTCGATATAACTTGTATATTACTTTCTTCAGAAACTGAAAAGAAAAGAAAGCAAGCCCCTGAAATAAAGTTTTGGGTATGGAGATAACTGCCAAATTCAAAATACAGGACCTGTTTATCTCAGGATTTTAAAAATAATTAGAAATATTTGTAGTAGCAGGGCATCACCTGAGTAGTCTTCAAGATAAATTAGAAAAAATGGTATCTTGCGTTTGACTTATTACACAAAAAATGTAAATGCGCCCTGATAAATCTTACTTAATGAGTGAAAAAATAGCAAGGCCAGTTTATTCTGTTTATTCAGAATAAGACTAAAACCCTGTCTAGCCCTCTTGAAGAATGCTGGAAATTTTATTCTTTTTTTCTGGCAGAGATTTGGAGCAAAAGACGGTACTTTTCTATATGATTGCAAACAAGAATGCTAATATTTCTTGGTTGAATGGTTTTGCTAGGCAAAAGATTGCTAGGGTGGTGTGCTGTTTGAAAGTATTATGTACTTTAGAAAAGCCATGTTTTAATCTTGACCCAGTCTTGTGGGAGTAACTGTTTCTTTAAATAATGATTCAGTATTGCCTGTAGAAGCTTTTGATTAGATTATCTCCATGGAGATGTGATTCACCCAATTGTGTGTGTGGCCTTTGATTGGGTGGAGATGCTACTCCACCCTTTCCAGGTGGGTCTTGATTAGTTTATGGAATCCTTTAAAAGAGGAAACATTCTAGAGAAACCTCAGAAACAACAGAGAGAGAGAGAGAGTCAACAGAAACTTTTGAGCAGAACTGACAGGTAGAGAGCAGAGACATGGATGTTTGGAGATGCGTGGAGCCCAGCAGGCGTTGCCATGAGATGTTAAGCAAGCCAGAACCTGGAGAGAGCCAAGGGAAGCCAAGAGATGAAAGTTAGCCCTGGAGAAGCAAAGTGAGGAACCCCCACAGGAACAGAGGCTGAAAGCAATGGAGCCCAGGAGCAAGGGACCAGCAGGTGCCAGCACATGACTTCCCAGCTGACAGAGGGGTTTCTGACCCATCGGCCTTCCTTGAGTGAAGGTAGCCTATTGTTGGTGCCTCGATTTGGACACTTCCACTTCCTTAGAACTGTAAACATAACTTTTAAAATTCCCCTTTTTAAAAGTCATTCTAGTTCTGATTTATTGCATTCTGGCTGCTTACTGACACAGGCTGTGTAGGTTATAACATGTCAGACACACCACCAGAGTTCAGTAGTAATTGCTGGCTATTTACTGTAGGCCAGGAATTTAGTTATTTAATACTATTACTGTGTGCACCTAGGTTTTCCCCTTCGCCAAACTGGAGTTCCTGTAAGCCCAGATGCGTCTCACAGACCCGAATTCCAGGCCTTCCCTTAGCAGCAACATCTAATCCATCAGGGAATTATTGTGAAATTAGCTAGAACAAGCTGACTGGAACTGATGAAATTTGCACAAGAGTAAAGATTTTGAAAAACAACTCAGGGCAGGTGTGCTGCAGTCTAGTACAGGCCGGCAGGCGATGTCACTGAGGCCGTCTCACGGGAAAGGGCCCTGGGCCTGGGCCACGCGGACTTTGGTGATGGAGCCGCGTAGGCGAAAATAAAACAGGAGCCCAGCTTGGGGGATTTCCCAGGAAGCCCCTGGCAGGCAAAGCAAGAAAAACTGCTTTAAAACTTCCAAACCAAGGAGCTGAATAGCCCCACAAAGGAAAATCATTTGTTTCTTTCATTAAAGAAACATTAGTTGGGTGCCCAGAAAGTGCCAGGTATGTGTTTATATGTATTTTAAAAATTTGTGAAGTCCTGCATCCTCCTTCCTTGATTTAACGTGGATGCCAAGGACCCGAGACAGGAAACGACTTGCCTGTGGTGACATAACAACGTGGCACAAAGTCTGTTGGATTCTCCTTCCTCAGTTCGATTGAGGCTGCCTCCTCTTCTTTACGACTCCAGAGTCGGCATAGACGCTGCCCAAGCTGGTGGGAAAGTGGCAATTCAGAGGGTGTTGCTTGAAGAGAAGTATCTTTAAAAGCTTCGTGGTGATGCCGGACACCCGGGTTTGATTCCCGGTGCCTGTCCATGCAAAAAATAAATAAATAAATAAAATAAAAAATAAATTTTAAGAAGCTTGTAGGTGGTCCCCATGGTTGGGCTAAGCCCCCTGTTGCCCCAGATGTCTTACCCGTGCAGGTCTCGGGGCTGCCAGCGTCTCCCATCACGTGGTCTTCACTGTGCAGCTTGCTCTGAGAAGGAGCTTACTGTGAGTGAAGGAGGGGCCTCGGGGAGCTCATCGCCCGGGGAAGGGACCAGAGCAGGGCAGGGCCACCTGCTGGGCAGACCCCAGGGCAAGATGCTCAGCCTTACGCCGGTGACCACTGACATTTGGGGTGGGGCAGTGCTCTGGGCAGGGCCCTCCTGTGCACTGAGGAGCTTTAGCAGCATTGCTGGAGAACCAGGGGCACTGGCTGGTGTGACAACCGAAACCCCTCCAGATGCTGTAGGTGTCCCCAGGGGCAGAGTCACCCCTGAAGGAGAACCAGCTCCATCTGCAGACGAGGGTAGAAAGCCCTTCTCCCTGCCTTCCTTTGTTCTTCCTGTTTCTAGGACAAGCCAGGCTCTCTCTCGCCCAGGCCCAGCCGATGTGGCCTCTTTCCTGTGCCCGTCTCCTGACCGGCCCCTTCCACCCTTCAGAGAGCCCCTCCCCTCAGCACTAGGAGCTGGGGTTTTACCCCCAATGCCAGGTGCTGTGCTGGGCAGACAGAAGGTGTTCAGTGAATACTTATAGGATGAAAGGGTAGCGAAGGTTTTCAGGAGGGCACAGGCATGCATTGGAAAATGGGATTTTGGGAAAGGCCAAAAGAAGGGAGGGAAGGAGGTAATTCACGGTCCGTTGATGACAAAAGCATGCATAGTTTGCTGTTTTCAACCAGTCCCGTCCAGTGACACCCAGGTTGGAGACTGAGAAGTTACAGTCCAGCTCTGGGGCATTGGCAAAGCTGCCAGGCAGTCCACTTTGTTTTTTCCAGAACCATCACTTCATCAGTTTCCTAAATTCATGCACATCCTGGAAAGAATGCCTCAAAACGGCAGCTTGCGGTACTGCAACACCACCGACCAGGGACCCCCAGGGCTGGGATCCTGTCTCTAGGGGGGCACCAGCGCCCAGGATAAGGCATACCCCTGCCTGTGCTCTTCCAAGGAAATGTCCAACCTGGCCTTTCGCAGGATGCCTTAGAACCCACAAACTGATCACACGATGCGAGGTCAGTTTCCCACAAGGCGGGGACAGCACAGGGCTCGTGGCCGGGAGAAGGAGCCGGGCTTTTCTGCACATCCTACTTCCTTTCCCGTCGGAAGCCGAGGGGTGGTGAGTTTGAGACGAGAGTTAAGGACGGGGAGAGTGTCTTGTATACCCCCTCCTTGTCTCAAGCCCTCTGATGTCAGGTTCTCTGCTTCACCAATTAGACCACAGGAGTTCATTCTGGAGGTGCATTTTGTTTCCTTGTGCAGAGGAAATTTGACTTCGCAGGGCTTTTAAGTTCAAAATGACGGTGTGCCCAGCTTGGGCTAGGCATTCAGGGCTTGAGACGTCAAATGTTCTGCGGGGGCATGCTACTTGGCGTGACTGCCAATTCCTTACTAATTGCTAAAATTAGGTTGACCTGTGTGCACGGGGCACATGGCCAGGTGCCT
Organism: Tamandua tetradactyla; assembly: GCF_023851605.1. Classification (NCBI taxonomy): domain Eukaryota; kingdom Metazoa; phylum Chordata; class Mammalia; order Pilosa; family Myrmecophagidae; genus Tamandua; species Tamandua tetradactyla. Next base: position 58,710,195 of record NC_135327.1, on the reverse strand, counting down.
GCCACATCTGTGACTGTGGCTGGTGACCTCCAGGGGGTGGGGGTAAGGGGGCAGGGTCCCTGGGCGGTCCTCTCTCAGCCGGCTCAGGGAGCTGCAATAAAATACAGATGAGCAGGGTGGGTCAGGCCCGAGGGTAGATGAAACAGCATCTAGTCAAACAGTGTGAGACAGCAAGCAGCCTTTGAAAACAAATCATGAAAGGTAAATAAGGACACTAACCTAAAACAATATTAAAAAAAAAAACTTTGACATTTTAAAGCCAATATGATATCAGAAATAGATTTTCTTCCTCGATTATTCATTTGTCCTTCAGTCTACAGATCACGACTGAGAAAAGCAAATAAAAGGATGGGGGCTACTGGCTATATATTTTAGGCATGATAGAGACTTGCAGTACAGCATTCTCTTCTATGTTGGTAAGTAAAAGAATACTATTACAGGAGCTGGTCACAGAGATGAGAAGTAGAATCTCCACCGAGACAGCAGACAGCTACTTTGAGCATTCTTGCAGGAAAGAACTAGACGCTGTGGCAGGACAGATTCGTATTTTCTCTCCCTGGTTTGTTGTGTCTCTTGCTGACATAAATAGAAAGCCAGTCCCTCCAGGTCCGCTGGCTAAGCACTGCACAGATCACAGAGCACAGCATAATAAAGCCATGGGGCTCTGCAACCCTGGCCGAGAGACCCAGAAGACCCTCTCCTGCTTGTCCAGCATCCAGCGACCCCCGATGCCCAACTTCTAAGAGGAAACAGCGGGAGCAAGGCTGGGGCAGGAGAATGCATACAAAGTGTGTGTGTACGTGTGCGTGTGCGTGTGTGACAAAGGAGTGGTGTGAGTGGAGAAAGACTTGCTTAGTGAGATGAATCCACAGTCAACAGGCTTCAACCAGAAGCCTCTGCTGAGACACACTCCTGGGTGGCTGCGGCTTCTTTGATTTCTAGAGCATTCCTCAAACCTCACTCGGGTGTTGTCTTCATCCAGAGGGACTGGGCATGCCGGGGGCAGGGGTGGGGGACTTGGATTCATTTCTTCGAGCCCACAATGGCTCCCCCCGCCCCCCAATCTGCCTGGTGCGGCCCGAAGGGGCACTCGGCTGTCTTCTATTGATCCTTGTCTCTGCAAACCCTTTGGAGGGGGAGTGCGTACGGATTGGTGCACAGGGTGACAGGTGTGCTGTGGCCTCAGTGCTGCTGCTATAGCCAGAGACCAAGGTGTGGGCATCGGCCTCCCCTCCTTCCTTTTTCCAAAAAATATGCTGCTTCCCTCGGGATGCTGGAATCCAGCCTCGGGGCAAAGTAGGACACAGCTCCGCAGAACGCAGGTGTGTCCCGTCTGCTTACAGAGGAGCCACTCTCCCTAAACCTGGGGCTGGTGGACTCCTCGCCAGCTGGACTTGCCTGGGTTAAATGAAGCCGTGGCAGCTCACCCTCGCCCTCAGCTGCTCCCATGGTGGACGGGGCACTGGGCTGTCCTACGGGGGAGGGCTTAGGGATTTGGCTGCAGCTTTTCTAAATCTCAATATGTTTTGCAGGAGTAAGGGATGGCATAATTTATCACAGTTGAACATGTGCTTTGTTCAATGACAGGATAATTAGACATTCTTTCAGCAGACACATTAAATATATACTGATGCATTAAAGCTCCGTTCTCAGATCTGCTGTGCTGATTTATTCCTTATGCTTGGCTCTCTGCCTGTTGATAGCCATATAAAACCAAACTTCCATGCCAAAAAACAAAAGTGACAAGAGGAAAATAATGACTCCATATGCTAACTAAGTCAAGGAGGGGGGAGTTGGTGGAGAGAAGAGGGAAACGCGCACACATCTCTACACACCAATGGATACACACTTAGCACTAGCATTGAAAAGGCCTGGTTCTACTCTCTTCCCCCTACTTCACTAAACAATTATGCAATGATCACAATAATTTTGCATGCATAATGCTGACCTCCTTCACTAGAGGGCAACAAAACCTCAGTTTAAGTTGCCTCCACCTCCTGCTTCCAGTGACAGAGAGCCTTTATTAAGATGCAGGAGAGTTTCGTAATGAACCCTTATTAATTTTACATAAGTGCAAAGTTACTTTTGAGAATCCAGTTGTACTTCTGAATATACATGATCTGGACTTCCCATCAGGTGGTGAGGAGATGCCTCCCAAGCCGCTGCTCTGGGGCTGAGTCCCCAGGTGGAAGGGACACTTCCTGCTGATATTGGTGGTGATATTAAATCCATCCCTGCCCTGCTCACTCCAGAAGAGAGTGCCACTTTTTCATATCAAAACTATATGCACAAGGACAGCATCAAGAAAGTGGAAAGACAATCTACAGAATGGGATAAAATATTTGGAAAGCAACATATCAATATATCTGATAAGGGTTTAATATCCAGAATATATAAAGAACTCCCACAACTCAACAACAAAAAGACAAACCAACCAACTAAAAAAATTGGCCAAGGATTTGAATAGACATTTCTCCAAAGAAGTTATTCAAATGGCCAACATGTCTATAAAAAGATACTCAACCTCATTAGCCATTAGATAAATGAAAGTTAAAACTATGAGATCCCATTTTGCAATAACCAAGAGGGCTATTATTCGAAAAGTGGAAAATAACAAGTGTTGGTGAGGATGCAGAGAAATAGGAACACTCATTCCTTGCTAGTGAGAATGTAAAATGTTGCAGCTGCTCTGCAAGACAGTTTGACTGTTCCTCAGAGAGTTAAACATAGACTCACCATGGGAGCAGTGATTCCACAACTAGTGGAATTGGAAAGCAGGGGCTCAGACAGGTATTTGTGCAACAGTGTTCTTTGCAGCATTATTCACAGTAGCCGAATGCTGGCAGCAACCTAAGTATCTGTCAACAGGTGCATGGATAAACGAGATGGGGCCCATCCATATAACAGGATATTATTCAGCCATAAGAAGACGTACAGTGCTGGGTCATGCTACAACATGGATGAAACTTGAAGACATTGTGTTGAGAGAAATGAACCAGATGCAAAAGGACAAATGATTTCTCCTACATTAAGTGCCTAGAATAAGCAAAGTCGCAGAGACCAAAGGCAGCATGGTGGTTATCAGGGGTGGTGGGAGGGGGAGCTATGGCCCAATGAAAGTGAGATGTCCTTTGGGATTATGAAAATTGGCTGGAAAAAGAAAGCAATGAAAGCGACACAGTCTTATCAAGGGACCCAATGTTAAATAATTGTCCACTTATAATGGTTAAAATCATATTTATGCCATGCATATTTTGCCACAACTGAAAATAAATGTTTTTTTTTTAAAAAAAAATATGTATATATAGGGACTTACCTGCAGATCATAAAAGCTTGGTGGCAGAGTGAGCTCTCTGAGGCTGCGGATGAGGTTTCCTTGCTGAGCACACAGCTGGCTTTCCATCACATTATGACCCCCATTCCTGCCTTAGCAGGGAATCTGGGGTAGCGGCTGCTGGTTCAGGGGAGTGCCTGTCCTTTTGGGGTGTCAGTCCCCAGGTCTCTTTTAGAAGCCTTGATGGAGCCTCACTGAGAGGAGGGAGGAGAGGCGGCTTTTATCTCTGCCCAAAGAAATACTGAATGTAATTTGTTCACCACCCGAACCTGCACTGGCCCTGTGTTAATTTAATTTTTGAAAATTCACTTGATGGAATAAAGGAGCTACTGGATCTTCTTTCCAACTTGTAAAGAAGGAGCAGCCACGGCTGCCAGGCCCTGCTGAGAAAAGAGGGTCTTTAACAAGTGGGAGAAATTGATTACCCAGATTCAGTCAATTGAAGCATAATTCCATAAATCCGCTCTTTGATCATAGATGTGTTCAAAATATTAGGAGTTATTTCGAGATCGCAAGTTCCAAAGTCTTCAGTGCCGTCATTTCATGTGAATTCTACAAACAGCATTTTGGGTCAAGACGGATAACAAGGGGCTGATTTTCCTTTGGAGAGGAAGTATGACATTTACAAACATCCTTAGTCAGTATTTATAATTTTTCTGCTAGAAATAACCTGGCCTTTTCTTGGACGCGAGTGTTTTGTGATGGTTGCCTCGCTCAGGAAAGTGGTGTTATTCCGTCCGAGCGGAGGATGGCTGTGTGCACATTTAGAGACAGTAAAGACATAGAGATGTGTATTTTTCCATAAACGGCTGACAGCCCTTTGGGAGAAGGGGCTGGAGCGCGTACGGCGGTGAAGCACGAGAAGCGTGCCCGGGGCGTGTGCGATGTGAACGTGGTATCGTCATCAGGCTATGTGGGCTGAGAACACCCTCCTGGGCCCCTTGGTGCGTTTTGCTCTCACCTCCTCTCTGGTCCAGAAGGCACCGTGGCTGCACACCTGATCCCTGATGGGATGGCCGCTCTACCTCCCACGCAGTGACGAGGCTCCTTCGGAACTGAAGACTTGAACAATTTCCTTTGAAATGCAACTCATTATACCAAAGCAGAACTAAATTAAAAATACTCCAGAGGGGGAGCAGATTGCTAGCTATAGATTAGAGGTGCAGTCTAGTCTTCGCAAGCATTAAATATTTAACATAATTGCACCACAGGTGACAGGAAGATGTCTGCATTGTTGAATTCGACTTAATTAAACATAAGGAGAAATCTAATGCGAATTCAGGTTGCATCTTTTAATCGATTACAAAACCTCACCTCTCGAGGTGTTGTGTGGCACCTCACCTTCTTATTCACTAGAAAATGATACTGGGTAAGAGTTGAGCAGCAGGGCCCAAAGCATGCAGATGCTAGCTCAAAACAACCGGGCTAAATTCATGGGCTAAGGGAGAACTATGGCTTCCTTGTAGAGACACTTCACGAACACCTGACCATTTCCACATCTGTAAGGGGTATGGACTTCTGAGTCTGCCTCTCATCTCACCGGGGATCTGAATTGTTTCAGCTGGGATGGGTGCACTAGGGGAACCTTGGATCTTTTCACTATTCTGTATGGGGAAGGAGAGGGAGCGTTCAGATGGAACTGTTCCCCATTAGAGGGATCACAAAAAATGTATTAAATCATGCTCTGATTACATGCTCCCATCCTTAATTAACTCTAAGAGCTACTAAAATGCAGTCAAATATATTGGCTGCATGCAAGAAAAGTTTGAACATTTAGTATTTGCCATTGAAATAATAACCTTTCTTGATACCATGGCTGGAACCTGTGAAATTGCTTAATTGACCTGCATGCAATGTCTCTAAAACGAAGAAAGAACCCAGCCAGACCTCAGACACCCCCATGTAGCTGCGAGAAAGGCCGTGCTTGTTAAGTCTGCTTTTTCCAGCACGTGCACACATGTCGTAGGGAATGCACACGTCTCTTGCAGCTGGATCATGGCTGCAAAATCACTGACCCCAGGTCAGCAGTGCAGGGTTGACAACATATACACAAAAGCCTGTAGTTTCTGAAGAGCCACAGGTGCAGCAGTTCAACTTTGAGAAATTTATTCTAAAGGAGTCATCATTGCCATAAACCTAACTAGACAGATGTTTGCTTCAGTATTGTTTTTGCTTTGGCACTCATTTTTTTAACTTTTTAAATTGTATAATATAACACACATACAAAGCATAGAAAGAAAAAAGCAATAGTTTTCAAAGCATTCTTTTAACAAGTAGCTATAGGACAGATCCCAGAGTTTGCCATCCTCTCAGTTATTTTCTTCTAGCTGCTCCATAATATAGGAGGCTAGAAGGAATAAATATTTTTATCATCACAATCAACTTTTTTGTGTGAAAAATAACACATCTACAAAAAGCAATAAATTTCAAAGCACAGCACCACAATTAGTCGTAGAACAGACCTTCAGAGTTCAGTATGGGTTTCAATTTCACCATTTTAGGTTTTTACTTCTAACTGCTCCAAGATCTTGGAGGCTAAAAGAAATATCAATATAATAATTCAGCAAGCAATCATACTTGTTCGTTAAACCTTACCTTCTCTGTATAACTCCGCTATCACCTTTGATCTTTCTCCTACTCTTTAGAGGTATTTGGGCTATGCCCATTCTAATTTTTTCACATGGAAGGACTGTCAATAATAAGGGGTCAGGAGATGGAACTAACTTATGTTCTGGAAAGACTGGCCTCTCTAGGTTTCAGGGCTTATCTGGTCCAGCGACCCATCTGGAGATTCTGGTTTTCTGGAAAGTTACCTAGTGCATGGAACCTTGGAGAATCATATATATTACCCTAGGAGCTCTTTAGGATTGGCTAGAATGCTTTTGGTTGGGGGTTGGCAATGATAGGTTGGCTATGATAGGTAGCAATGTCTAACTGAAGCTTACATAGCCTCTTGACTCTATTTGAATTCTCTCAGCCACTGATACCTTATTTGTCATGCTTCTTTTCCCCCTTTTGATCAGGATGGCATTATTGATCCCATGGTGCCAGGGCCAGACTCATCCTTGGGAGTTATCTCCCATGCCACCAGGGAAACTTTCACCCCTGGATGTCATGTCTTACATAGGGGGGAGGGCAATGATTTCACTTGCAGAGTTGGGCTAGAGAGACTGAGTCCACATCTGTGCAACAAAAGAGATCCTTTGGAGATGACTCTCAGGCATACATATAGGTAGGCTAAGCTTCTCCGCTATAGACATAAATTCACAAGAACAAGCCTAAGATCAAGGGCTTGGCCTATTGATTTGGGTGTCCTTAATGTTTGACTCAGCAGTAGGGATTTACCTGGTAGTAAACTTTTGTAGTTCTGTATTTTTTCTCCCATCCCTCAAGGGACTTTGCCAATACTTTTTGATTATCTGCTTAATATAGTCTAGGATGTATCCAGGCATTACATTAAGATATGCAGGATTAAAGGCCCTCTTTCTTATTCTGGGCTCCCTGTGTTTGGGTTGTTTAAATGAGCTATCCAGACAGGTTGAGTCAGATTATGTGCTATAGAAAATTTAGTTTCTGGACAAAACAAACCTCTCTTCCTTTGAACTCAAAGAGCAGGTGAGGTTCTAAAACATTCAAAACTGTGTAAATGTTTGATCTGTACAAAGAAGCCCTTTTAAAGATTACATTGTGGAAAACTTCCTGACACAGGGACGTGCCTACTCTGCATTGTTATATAGAACCTGCCAAGTGAAGTGGCCCTTTCGCTTCCCGGCATCTGGCTGACTGTGTGGCTTTGGAGTCCCGAATAGATAGAAGGCAAGGGGTCTCAGTTTATGGAAGGCGAGGCCAGAGGGGAGAAGACAACCCTTCTCCTTGCATGGGTGAAAGAGGAAAGTTACCAAGGGGCTTCTGCCCCGAAGGTGGACCCTTGAAGGAGAGGAACAAAGACACCAGGTCAGTTAGAAGCTCTCTGGGGCAGCTGCAGTGAGGGCAGGGTTCCTGCGGTGAAGGACAGGAGGGCTGGGACCCAGTCCCATGGTGGGGCGTGTCCTGTGCTAGCAGTGGGTGAGGTCAGGACCAAGTGTCTAGAGGCAGGTGGGCAAGGTCAGGACCAAGTGTCTAGAGAGCAGGTGGGCAATTATCCTCATAGCAAGGCTCTGGCTGTGCCTCGCCTTCCTTGTTTGTTCAAACCTGGTTCTCCAGCCTGGATGATTCCATGAGCTACGAGATGCTCTTCCAATAAGACACTTGCATGAGTTGCTTATTGCCTTTACATCAACTTAGCACAGACTTAGTTGGTTTAAAACAACTTTATTTAAATTTAAACTGAATTTTAATCTTATAGTTCTGGAAGTCAAAAGTCTGAAATGGATCTTATGGGGCTAAAGTCAAAGCTGGGTTCCTTCTGGATGCTCTAGGAGAACGTCTTCCCTGCTTTTCCAGCTCCTAGAGTTTGTCTGCATTCCTTGGCTCAGGGACCCACGTCCCTGCACCCTCTGCTTCTATCTTCACGATGCCTCTGTCTGCCTCTGACCCGCTGCCTCCCTCTTATAAAGCCCTGTGCTGACACTGGGCCCACCCCAATAATCCACAATCATCTCTCCATCTCAAGAATCCTTGTTTTAATTACATCTACAAAGTGCCCTTTCCATGTAAGTAAGCACAGGGGTTCCAGGGATTAGGAGTCAAGTTGTGTCCCCACCAAAGCCACACTTGATTCTCGACCACATTCCCCTTGTAGATGGGACCTCTGACTATGCTAAGGCGAGTCAGTCTTCAGAGATCCTATTTAGATGAGGCCAGGTTGAATTGGATGGGCATGAGGCCATAGGATTCCTTGGGAGCAAAGGAGCTTGGACATGGAGGTAGAAGCTAGAAGTCAGTGGCAGCAACAGGAGCAAACCCAAGGAGAGGTGGATTGCCATGGGGCATTGGCTCAGGTGAGCCAAGGGGTCCCCGGGCCCTGGCAAGTCCGCACCAGAGTGCTGCAGGCTGCGGGGAGAAGGCATGGTGGGTTGAGAGCTTGACTCTGGACTTGGAGCCTCCAAAACTCTGAGACAATAAATTCCTGTTGCTTAAGCCAACTGGGGGTGGGGGTTAGGTTTGCAGCAGGCCTAGCAAGCTAAGGCAATACCTTTGGGGGCCTTGATTCTCTCACTGTGAGTCTTTCTTGCTTACATTAAGCTGTCCTTATTCTTTGTAACCAAGAATTCTGACCAAGGAACAGGCTGCTGTGCACGGAACAGCTACTGGTGTTGAGGTGGGGAGGGGGGAATACATATTCCCTATGTCTGCTTGTGTGCACACACATATAAACAAGAAATTTAGAAAAGCCCAGAAGAGTGCATGCCAACGTGTTACTATGGTTATTTATGGGTGGTTGAAATTATAAGTGCCTTAATTTTCTTCTATTTGTTCACCACTAACTTTCCATATTTTCTATTTTGGTTATTACTTCAGCATTTTGTATTGCATTTATTAGAAATTTAAAATCATATCAACAGTAAAAGCAGAAAAGGCATCTGGTGAGATCTAATACCCTTTCATGATAAAAACACTCAACGAACTAGGAATAGAAAGGAACTTCCTCAACATAATACAGAGCATCTATAAAAAATCCACATACTTAATGGTGAAAGATTGAAAGCTTTCCTGCAAAGAGCAAGAAAAAGTCAAGGATATCGGCTCTCACCACTTACATTTAATATGTCGTACTAGGAGTCCTAGCCAAGACAATTAGGGCAGAAAAAGAAATAAAACACACTCAGATTGGAAACAAAGAAGTAAAATTACTGCAAATGATACAATATTATATATAGAAGATCCTAAAGAATCCACAAAAAAGCTATTAGAGCTAGTAATTGAATTCAGTACTTGAAGGATAGAAGATCAATATATAACAATCAGTTGCATTTCTACACTCTAGAAATGAACAATCGAAAAATGAAATTAAATAAACAATTACATTCACTAGAACATCCAAAAGAATAAAATACTTAGGCATAAACTTAACCAAGGAAGGCTTGTACATTGAAAACAAACAACAACAGAAAACACTGTTGAAGGAAATTAAAGAAGCCCTAAATAAATGGAAAGACACACTGTGTCCAAGGACTGGAAGGCTAAATAACTATTGTTATGATGACAATACTTCCAAGAGATTCAATGCCATATGCAATCCTTATCAAAATTCCAACAACCTTATTTTTGTGGTGGTTTGTAAAAAATGTACAAGCCAATCCAAAGAGTCATAAGGAAATTCTAGGGACTCTGAATAGCCAAAACCATCTTGAAAAAGATTAAAGTTGGAGGACTCACAATTCTGCTCTCAAAACTTATAACAAATCTACCATAAACAGTAAGGTATTGGCAAACGAATACAAGTATCGATTGAAGGAATGGAGTCGTGAATCCAGAAATAAAGCCACCCACTGAAGGTCAGCTGATTTTTCACAGGGGTTTCAAAACAACTCAATGGGGAAACAAGTCTTTTTGACAAATGGTGTGGGAACAACTGTATAACCACATGCAAAAAGATGAATTTTTGTCACCGTCTCATACCACGTATAAAAACGATCTCAAAATGGATCAAAGACTTAAACATAAGTGCTAAAACTATAAAACCATTATAAGGAGACATAGGTGTATATTTCAATGACCTTAGATCAGGCAATGCATTCTTAATTATGATACCAAAATGCAAGAAATAACAACAAAAGTATAAATTAGATTTCATCAAAATTAAAAACTTCTTGCAACAAAGGATGCTATTAAGAAATGAAAAAAGACACCCTACAGAATGGGAGAAAATACTTGGAAATCATGTATCTGATAAGGCTCTAGTATCCAGAATATATAGAAAGCTCTTGGAATGCAATAGTAAAAAGACCAACAACCCAGTTTTAAAAAGTAAAGGGATTTGAATAGACATTGTCCAAAGACGGTGCACACAAAGCCAGTGAGCACATGGAAAGATGCTCCGCGTCATGCGTCATTAGAGAAGTGCAAATCCAAACTAAAATGAGAAGCTACATCACACCTCTGAACAGCTATAACAATGATAATACAAACAAAACATGATGAGAAATAGCAAGTTTGCGGGAGGAGGTAGAGAAGTTGGAACTCTAACATAGTGCAGTGCTATGGAACACTGATTGGCAGTTCCTTAAATATTAAACAGAGAGCAATTCTACTCCTAGGGAGGACATGCCCAGGAGAATTGAAAACATGTTCACACATGAATTTGTACAAAAACGCTCATAGCAACATCATTTATAATAGCCAAAATGTCTATCAACTAATGGATAGATAAAATGTGGTATTTTTGTGGAGGTTTACTTAGCCACAGAAAAGGAATGAAGTACTGATGCCTGCTATCATGTGGATAAACTTTGAAAACATTATCCTAAATGAAAGAAGCCAGTTACAAAAGGGCAAGCATTGTAAGAGCCCATTGATATGAAATATCCAGATAGACAAATCCATAGAGACAGAAAGTAGGTCTGTGGTTTCCTAGGGTTGGGAGAAGGGGAATTGAAAGCAACTGCCAACAGGCTCTGGGTTTCTTTTGAGAGTAATGAAAATATTCTGGATTATTAGTGGTGATGGTTGCATAACACTGTGCATATATTAAAGACCACTGAATTGTGCATGTTAGGAAATTTTAAATGGTTAAATTTATTTTGTGAATTTTATCTCAACAAAAATTTTGAAATACTGTGAAGATAAAGCATTTCTTCTGAATTAAAAGAAAAAAATCTCATCAAGCAAAATGCCAAGTAAGTATAAGACCAATTTGTTAGTTTTCCACCAGAAATCAACTGTGGCAGTTAGGTTCAGGTGTCAGCTTGGCCAGGTGAAGGTGCCTACTTCTGTTGCTGTGGACATGAGCCAATGGTACGTGAACCTTATCTGTTGCTGATTATATCTGCAGTCGGCTAGGAGGCGTGCCTGCTGCAATGAATGATGTTTGACTTAATTGGCTGGTGCTTAAATGAGAGAGTGCAACGTAGTACAGCCCAAGCAGCTCAGCAGACCTCATCTCAGCACTCGCAGTTCAGTCCAGGCCTTTGGAGATGTAGGAAGGAATCACCCCAGGGAAAACTGTTATGAACCCAGAGGCCTGGAGAGAAGGCCAGCAGAGACCATCCTGTGCCTTCCCATGTAAGAAAGAACCTCAGATGAAAGTTAGCTGTCTTTCCTCTGATGAACTATATGTTTTTAACTAAATAAATCCCCCCTTTATTAAAAGCCAATCCATTTCTGGTGTGTTGCATTCTGGCAGCTTTGGCAGACTAGAACACCAACGGATGTGGAAATCAACGTTAACATTCACATGTGGGAAATGGTCTAAAACTTCAATCGTAATAAATCACCAAGAGTTGAAGCATTTTCCCACTCACAGTATCATGGAAATAATTTTTTTTCTATTCTGGCAATGTATGAAAGATAAGAGCATTATTTTTTTTTTAATTAAGCATTCACTAACTCCCTTGGTTGAGCATTGAGAAAAATGCAGAGTTCCTGGCCCCACCTGCAGCACTGATCCACTGACCCATTGACCAGTGTCTCTAGGAATGGGGACTAGACATTGTGTTTTTTTGTTTGTTTGTTTGTTTTTTTCTCTTTGGCTTATCTTTTTTAACCATATTTTTTTTAATTTATTTTTTTAAATACAAAAAAACACCAAATAAATGCAAACATTCCTATTTTGATTATTCCGTTCTACATATATAATCAGTAATTCACAATATCATCACAGAGTTGCATATTCATCATCATGATCATTTCTTAGAACATTTGCATCAATTCAGAAAAAGAAATAAAAAGACAACAGAAAAAGAAATAAAAACAGAGAAAAACATAAAATATACATACCATACCCCTTACCCCTCCCTTTCATTGATCACTAGCATTTCAAATATTTTCAAAACATTTCTAACACAGACATTCTGGTGTTTGTCTGTGGGCTAATTTTTGCAAATAGATGCTCTAGTTTGTAGATATAATGGTGCTATTTAAGCATTTCAAGCTCATTAAAAAATAAATAAAATGCAAATTAACGCAATGTTTTCAAATTCACAGGGCATTGACCTCTAAGCCCAGCGTGGAGTTCCTCCTTCAGCATTTGGTTCATTGTCCTCTCAGGCTCCTTCCTGGGACTGTGACCCCACCCGCCCACTGGGAAGGGTGGCAGTCCCATTGCTGGGCAGCTGGGGCATGAGGGGCTGCATTGCCGGCCTCACGATCGGTGGGTGAAATGCTGTTGTCCTTCCCGCCGCTGGGCTCTGTTCTGACTGGTCAACTTGATCTCCTAAGATTGTCTTATGGGTTTCACCAACCAGGCAAGTTTTTCTTTCTTGCTATGCCATGATTTCTTCTAAGGAGAACTGTGCCTCCCCATTTCTTTTGGCAGCTTCATACAACTGTATATAATTTTTTTTGTATGCTGTGTGGTGGGGGTCACATTCCCCCTTTTCCATGGGAGTATTCCATTATTTCAGCACCATTTGTTGAACTATTTTTTGGCGGGGGTGGGGATTACATGGACCAGAAATCTAACCTAGGTTTTCTGCCATGGCAGGTGAGAATTCTACCACTGAACTACCATCACATTCCATACTTCACATTACCCTTTAACTGTTACATTCATCTGCCTGGTATTCAGTCTGATTTTCCTGAGTCTATCCTCTGTTCTCCAAGGTTCTACGACCACTACAATTGGCCATTGGGAGGCAAGCTACAGAAAAGCCAAGTTCCCTTCCCTGTACACCTGAGTTGGGTAAAGGGATGTATACCCATGGTGCCAGTGGCTTCCACAAAAGGGTTGAGGGGGGTGTCCCTGCCCTGTGGCATTCCTACCCTCAGATCCACCTGACAAGTGGTTATGTGCAAGCTTTGAGCAACCCCTTTCCATAGACGCAGGAATGAAGTCCTTTTGAGAGGTGAATCCAAGACCTGAGCCCTCATCTGCCTGACCAGTGTCTACTCCTGGGCTGCACCACTGTGTCTTCCCTTATCCTCACCCATTTTCACACAGCAGCCCACCCATCCACTCTGCCCTGATGGCTCATGCCTGAGCTCTCTTCTACCCCACCCAGCACTCTGGATGGGTTTCCATTGTTGTCAGATGATTAATTTTCTCGTTTCATTTTCCTTTCTAAAATCCTTCTATTGCAACTCCCTTGTTATAGGATGGAGTCACTTCATAATCCCACCTGCCCGACTGAGCCCATTGCATCTCCTAAAACCATGTCCACTCTAGGCCCTGAAGAAAGCATGTTCGTGCTCATCTCCAGCCTCCAGTCCTTTGTGCCCAATGTGCTTCTACACGGAGACCCTTCCTTTCCCTTCTCCCTGGTCCTTTGTCTTCCGGGGTTGGCCCAGGCCGGCCCCCAGGGCACCTCCCTGCCTGGTCCTGTCCACACTAGTGTCCCTTCTCTGATCTCCTGCCTGAGTAAACTTTGGTCTGAAAGATTTACTTACTCTTGGTCTTCTCCTTTGATGTCTTACCTATTCCAGGTGAGAATTTAGTCTTTCCATTGGGTTGCAAGTTCCTGTAGGGCAGAGGCTAATTTGCATGGCCGGCTCCATCCCCACCCTTAGGTTCTGATGTCCTGAAATGCAGCAGCTGATAAATATTTGTTGGGTGAACAAACAATTTGCAGTTGGGTGAAGGCTATAACACTGACCTTGTTACTCACAGGACCAGGTCTGGAGGGCAAAAGAGTAAGTCATAATAAATCAGTCTGCCAGGCTTAGACAAAACTGTAAAACAAAAACATGCACAAAAATAATGTGCTATGCTCCATCTCTCGTTTTGTTTCCCTTTTGTGGTGGGCTGAAGGCTGGCCTCCTACCAATCCCTAGAACCTGTGACTATGTCACCTTACAGAGCAAAGGGACTTTGCAGATGGGGAGTTTGGTAGTTAGATTCAGTTGTCAACTTGGCCAGGTGAAGGCACCTAGTTCTGTTGCTGTGGACATGAGCCAATAGTACTTGAACTTCATCTGTTGCTGATTATATCTGCAGTCGGCTAGGAGTTGTGCCTGCTGCAATGAATGATGTTTGACTTAATTAGCTGGTGCTTAAATGAGAGACTCAACATAGCGCAGCCCAAGCAGCTCAGTATACCTCATTTCAGTACTCGCAGATCAGCCCAGGCCTTTGGAGATGAAGAAAGAAGTCACCCCGGGGAAAGTTGTTGGAACCCAGAGGCCTGGAGAGAAGGCCAGCAGAGATCACCTATGCCTTCCCATATAAGAAAAAACCTCAGTGGAAAGTTAGCTGCCTTTCCTCTGAAGAATTAACTAAATAAATCCCCTTTTATTAAAAGCCAATCCGTCTCTGGTGTGTTGCATTCCAGCAGCTAGCAAACTACAACAGGGAGTTAAGGGACTTGAGGAGGGAGGTTCTCCTGGACAATCTGGATGAACCTGATGATGTCAACACAGGGTCTTTATAAGGAGGTGGAAAGGTCTGAGTAGGTCCGATGGTGGAAGCCAGGGTCAGACTGAGCAGGAAAGAGGCCACACACCAAGGACGCAGGTGGACACTTGGAGCTGGAAAGGCCAGGACCCCCGTGCTCCCCTCAGAGCTTCCGTCAGCACCCAGCCCTGCTGCACCCTTGACTATACCCAGTGAAACTTGTTTTGCACCTCTGACCTCCAGAATGGTAAGAGAGTAAATCTGGGTTGTTTTAAGCCACTTTGTGGTACTTCGTTAGAGCAACTGTGGGAAACAAGTACATTGTAACTCATAATTTCTTTTTCTGGAAATCCACACCTGGAGGCCATCATCTTGGACACGGCTCTCCTTATCTTTTTACATGTGAGGGTGTGGGAGGGGAACATAAGCAAGTAACATACAGAGAACAGCAGGCAGGGAGGGCTCTGGAGCCTTGGATGCCAGTTTCAGCTGCACACCTGCGCGCTGGGCGATGCTCAGCAAATGCTGACCTTTCCTCTGCCACGTGTGAAATTGGGTGGTGTGATCTTCTCCTGCTATCCCACAAAAATTCCTGAAGCTGAATTACGGTAACACTCCAGAAAACACTTTGACACCTATTTAAAAAAAGATTTCTCCAAGATGTTACTGAAAAACGTTGAAGTAACGCTCTTTTAAGGCAAATTCCTTGTCGTTTGAGTCAAAGATCCTCATTTTCCTTTTTTTCAAATTTTCCTGTTTCTGAAATTGGTCTGTCTCATAAAAATAAACTAGTGCAACAAACATAGTACTTTCCCAGCCGGGAGTTGTTATTATTTAAATGGTGTGGTATGCAATTAATGGTGTTGACGAGTTCGGGAATTATGGACCCATTTTGTGACCTCAATGAGTTAGCAAAATAGTTGAAGACACTTTTTCATAGTGACTTTCGACTGGGCAAGTGGGCCCGACACGTGCCGCTGTTGCCTGCTTGCCCAAGTGGGTCTAACATGAAGCGAGGGGTTAAATGACCCTGGGAATTTCATTGTTTCCAGCGTGCCCGGGACCTCCCATTACCTGCCTGGGCTCAGCCACCTTGCCCTCAAGCATCTCACAAATAGCCTGAGCCTTTCCCAGCTCCATTAGCTACTTCAGCCCATCTTGAATTTTATCCTCAGTCACAATTTTCTGTACAGTTTGTTCAAGGGCTTGAATTCATCTCCTAAATAAATTGCTTTGGCTTTTTCTGGAAATACAGATGTTATCAGCCACCGTATAAAATAGCTTAACCTTAAGTACAAGGAGCTTCTGGAAACGGGAACTCTGTGGGAGGCCCCACTTTTCATAGAGGCAGGGTCCCTTTCAGATTTTCCCGTGTGCTTGGATGAAGCGGGATGGGGAGTGGAGGGGGGAGTTGGCCCACTACATAGTCACTCCTAGCTCTTAGGGACCGAAAGCCCCAATGCACTCCAGCAGGGGTGTCTCCCCAGCCTCGGACCTCGGGAGCCCCTGCTCCTGTGTCCTCCCCAGGCCCAGCAGTGTTGTCCCCTGCCTCGCCTCACTCTCCCGGGAAGATGTGGTGACCCCGTCCCTGTGGTGGAGGGCTCCGATGCAGCGTCTTCCCCCTTTTCCATGCTAAAAATGTCCTTGTCTTCCAAATCACTCTATACTCTCGCTCCTAGGAAAACACTCACTTGAAATGTCTCTGACCTGGGGGTTTGCAGGTGGTAAGATCCCCTGTGCCACCTTCTGGTTTCTAGAAGCAGCGTGGCCAGGGTGGAGGATGCCAGCCCTTCAGCTTTAAAATAGAACCCAACCGTGCTCCTACTTCAGAGTTATTGCCAGCATATATCCTAGGACACGAGGCATTAAGTTGGGGTTCTCAGTTAAACAGCCTTGGTTTCAAAACCAAGCTCTGCCCTGATAGCTGGATGATCTGAGGCAAATTTTAAAACTCTCTGATACTTAATATTCTCATCAGTGAAAGACAGGCAATCCTATCTCTCTGGTAGGCTCTTTTGAAGATTGAATTAAAGGAGAGTCTGCACGTGAAGCCTTTGGCACGGTGCCTAAGCACACAAGGCGTGATGGATATTATGATTGTTATTTTATAGATTCCCCAAACCCAAAGTGAGTTATTTTTTAACATCATTTTAAAGATGAAGGAACTGATTTGACACATTCGTTTTTACAGAAGCTTAGAGAAACATTCTCCTCCTCCCCCTCGCCCTCTCCGGAGCCCAGAGAGTGAAATTTCTACGTGTTGAATCTGAGTCCGTCAAGTCTCTAAAGTTCTGACAACAACTTCCCATCGCCTTCGCTTGGGGCTGGGGCCCTTTGTGATCAAAGCCTATTTCTTCTGTTCTTCCTCAGCCACAACCAATGGGTAAACAGGGACGTCCCTCTGAGGCGCTCGCCGTCGCAGGCTGTCTGCGGTTGACCGACTCGCGCGTGGTCCCCAGTTCCCCGGAGAGTTGCGCCCTCCCTCTGGGAACCATCTTCCCCCAGTCGTCTCCCACCTGGATGGCTGCAGCAGCCTCTACAGGTGTGCCCACACCCCTGTCCTGCCTTTCTCACCTGCTCATGCAGAGTCATCTGCTCAAGATGCATCTGACCGAGCCGCCACTCAAACAACCTCCCCCACCGTCTGGGTTCTCAGGGTGCCAGCCAGACCGCTGTGATCTCGAGGGCACTGGGGACTGGCTGGCTCTCACGTGCTCCCCATCACCACCCCAGCCCACGGCCTGGCCACAGCAGGAGCTGACAATTGTCTTTGGAATGGTCTCGGCTCTGCGATGCTCCTAGGCAGGGAGCCGAGGACCAACAGCCTCCCTAGTCTTGGGATGAGTCTCCACCGTTTCCAGAGGGGTAGGGGGTGGGGATTATTCCCTTCCACAAAGGTGCCGAGGGACACAGCCCTGGCAGACCTCAGGCATGCATTCGGACTCAGAAAGGCCTCCTTGAATAGGGCTGGAGTAACAGTGCCAGTGACCTCTGCGGATTCTGGGCCAGCCCAGGTCACACTTTGCCCCAGGAGCTGGCCCCGAGGCCCAGGAATCATCTGGCAAAAGCCTTCCTGGGAAGGCTGAGCTGGTTTACCATGATAACACTTCAGTGTATTCTGGCAGTGGATGACAGTTCTTTAAAATGGAGGCTAAAAGTCACATATGCACACACGCGCACAATCACTTCACAAGGGAGACTCCAGAATCCAAATATCTCTTTCTGATTTGGCATCCAAGAAAAGGAGTTAGGTCCTCACAACATCTTTTTATAAAGCCCCCCAGCATCCTGAGTCTGTGCTGACTGTGCCTTGCCGACCTCAGGGTCGGCCGAGTGTGAGCCTGTGTCGCAGGAAGGAACGTGCAGTCCCACAGGCATTACCTGGATGTTCCCTTCTGCAGATACGGCTCAAGGAGGCAAGCAGGTCACCGTCTGCAAGGCGCACATGTCCGAGGAGGTGAGGGTGAGCCACGTCCTCATGCCTGGGGTCCTGGGCTGGGTGATACTCTGGCTCTGCCTGGGCCTCAGGCACAGCCGTCCAGGCGTGGACCCCTGGGGCGTGGGGTGCATTGTGACATCCTGCAAGGAAGGTGGGCCCGGCAGGAGCACAGGGTGGAGGGAGCAGCCTGCACATGGCAACCTCCGGTCCTTGAGAGCCACTCTGCCCAGCAACTCTTCACGACAAATCAGCTGGTTTATAAAATCAAATTGAACTTGCCAAATAGACCATGTTGTAAAATATACTTAACTTTCTGTCACAGATGTGCTCTGAAGGGAAAAGGAGGGAGAAGTGTCTCTGATGTGCTAATACTTCCAGGGTTTCACTTACTCATTACTGCAGTCAACAGACACCTGTCGAGCTCCTGCCAGGGGCTGGGCACCAGGTCGAGCGGCAGGCACCAGCGGCAGCAGGAGCCTTGGGTGAATAGTTCTGAATGCCATGCCTTCATCTGTTCGCCTGCTATGTATCTCAGTTAAAGAAATGTTTTTTTTTTTTTTTTTTTAAAGAGAGAGAGGGAGGAAGGGAAGGAAAGACAGAGAGAAGGAAGGAAGGATGGAAGGAAGGAAGGGAGGAAGAAATGGAAACATCTTTAAACATTTTCTTGTTTTATTATATTTTGTTTGTTTGTTTGTTTTTTACATGGGCTGGGGCCGGGAATCGAACCGAGGTCCTCCGGCATGGCAGGCAAGCACTCTTGCCCGCTGAGCCACCGCGGCCCGCCCTAAAGAAATGTTTTGCTCAAAAGAGAACCTCCCTAATTTATCAAGTATTCATATATAGAGAGGCAGGGGAGTGAAGCATTGGCATGTCACTTCCCGGGCAGATGGGCTCCCCAGGAGAACACACAAACATCAGGTTTTCAAGGGCAGCCACTCTTGCCTCAGCATGGACCGGAAACTTCCCCAGGGTGGCTAAAGATTGCCCCGCTCAGGCAAGGCACGGCACGGGCAGAAACGGGAGCGGTAGAACCCTACAGCTGGGTCCTTGCTGTAGCAGCCGCCAGGGTGAGAGCCTGGTGCTGTCAGCCCGCAGTTACACAGCAAGTCTCCCAACACCCGCAGCATGCAGACCCTGTGCCCGGTGTCCTGGCTGCCGGAGACTAGCCCCGCTTAGTCCTGGTCATTCCGCAGAGGCCCCCACACACCACGTCGGGCAGGGGAGCCCCTACGATTGCCTACCACCGGGGCATGACCTGCACAAAGGGGGTCACTCCGCTGGTTCCCCTGTGACGTCTGCATCTCCAGGCACCTCTGGTTGTGCCCACGACTTCTCCAAGGTCAAGCGTCCTCAGTTAACCCAGTTTCTGGACCCTGCGCCGCCCCACACCCACCACTTAGCTTTTGTTGGATTTTCCTGTCAATGCAGGATTATTTTAACCGAACAAATGGAGGGTGAAGAACGAAGTTTTCTAGTGGCACACCTGGTGCTCTTGCTGTCCCAAAGGGTTCATTAGTTGAGGGTAATCATACAGATAAGGCCAGCTAGACAACCCTACAGCATCATCTGTAAATTAAGATATTAATATTAATGCACACGGCCATAATGGATGAGGCTTCCAGGGCTGCCATACGAAGTTGCCACAAGCCAGGTGCTTCAAACAACAGAAAAGTACTCTCTTAGAACTCTGGAGGCCAGAAGTCTGAAATCCAGGTGTGGGCAGGGCTGTGCTCCTCCTGAGGCTCCGGCCGGGGTGGGGGTGGGGGTGTCCCTCCTAGCTTCTCCCAGCTGCTGGCACCCCCGGGCACTCCCTGGCCTGTGGCTACATGGCTCAATCTCTGGCTCCATCATCAGGTGACTTTCTCCTGGATGTCTGTGAGTCTTTCCACTGTGTGTCTCGTACACGGACACTTGTCATTGGATTTAGGGTCCATCAGAATAATGCAGGGTGAACTCAACTCGAGATCCTTCATTTACATCTACAAAGACCTATAAAGGTACATCATCTATAGACCTTTACATCTACAAAGACCTTTTCACCTTTAGGGAAATTGCCATTCAATCCTCTATACATAATATATAATGAACGCACACAGCCTATATAGTATATAGGTGTCATTATGCTAAATATCATAGTAAGTAAATAGCATATTAACTATTACACACACCTATACCTCAAAGAGAGGGACACACACATACACATATCACCTACTCTGCTAGTCGTTGAAACAGCAGCTGTTTCTCTCTGAATCTGACCCTGCCTGTTCTCTCCTGTCCTGCCCAGTTGCTCTTCTCTTTACCCACCCCCGTGGGCGTGGCTCCCGCGAATGCTACCTGCTCCTCTCCCTCATTAGGCTTCTGCCCTGCGAGCATCCACCCCTTGACGAGTGTGAGACGCTCCCGAAAGAGCCCCTGCTTCCCGTCCTGCTTTTAAGCCATCCTCATGGTAGCCGGAACGAGATTTTGAAAATGCAAACAAGAACACGCACCTCTCTTCCTGAGAGCCTTCCCATGGCTTTCCCCTGGCTTAGAATAAAATTAAAATCCGGGCCTCTCCCTACCTACTTGATCTCATCTTGTGTCATTTTCTTTCTTGCCCTCAATGCTGAGGCCACACTGAGCTCAGTTCCTGCAACAAAGGTCTTTTTGGTCTCAGGAGTTTTGCACTGGCTTTTCCCTCTGTCTGGAAATCGCTCCTCCCAGTTCCTCCTCCCGCCCTCCATCCCTAATGGTTCTCCTCACCCCCAGCAGATACAGTGGATTTCCACCTACCCACGCCTACCATTGGGTTGCTCTCTGCTTGGCTGCCTTGTCTGCATTTACCTGCTTGGCAACCCCCTACTCATTCTTTAAAACCCAAATCTACTGCAACCCCTCTCTGCCTGACGCAGTGTTTTCTGAGCCGTCACCACGGCTCCCTTGCTGGCTTTGCTGTGCATTTTCACAGTTTCAGTTCCAAGTATTGGTTTGCCTCTCTCACCTGACTGTGAGCTCGGCAGGGGCAGGGGAGTACTTTAATTTAAATTCAAGCAGCACCTGTTCAGTGCCTGCTATGTATCAGATTATACGCCAGGCCCTGGAGCTGCAATGACAAACAGAACAAAGCTTGAGGACCTGAGTTGATTCGAGTGACTTTGCTGATTCTTGCTGGCTTCTGCATGACCATTCTGAGGCGCCGCAGGAGGGAGAGTTTCTGTTCACGGCAAACATCTGAGGTTGACTGAGACCTGTGGGGCAGGAAGGTCTTATGCATTCCTCCGTTTGATAAATGGGTGCACGGGACACAATGCTAAGATGCCTGAGATGCAGCCTCTGCTCCTGTGAAGCATCTATTCTCAGACAAAGGTTGACCGACATTGTATATGTCATATAGGAAAGTGCATCGGGGCGGAGAGAAGATGAGGTCGGGGCTGGGAAAGGAGGATGGCTCGTGAATGCCTGGACAAATGGCCTTTGGGTGAGAAGTACGTGGCGGAAGAGAGGCTGACAAGCTTCTGAGGCAGCAGGGGCTCTAAGGACCCCGTTCCAGTCCCTGGGCTCCAGGCGGGACTTGGCTTGTCTGAGAGCACAGAGGGTCTGACAGGCCAAGGCGTCAGTCAGCAGGGGGTGGGGGCTACTGAGCCCAGGGCCCGGGGAGCCAGTGGGTGTCCACCAGGCTGGCCGCAGCTGCCTACCTTTGGGCACTGCTGAGCCCCTTCCAGACCAGCCGAGGACACTCCAGGAAGAGGGCCCCTGTGGGAAAGGTGAGATAGGCTAAGATTTTAGGAGAATTCTTTTTGATTCTTAATTTTTCCCTTTTTAAAAACACCACTGTTGCTGTACGATAGCTAACGCATTCCATGGCCTGTTTTTCATTCGTCAAAGTCCTGTCATATTAAATGCGCTAATAAAATACATTTTTAGCAGCTAGATATTATTTCTTTTTTTCTCTCTCTTTTTCTTCTTTTTTTATTAATTAAAGAAAAAAAAGAAATTAACACAACATTTAGACATCATTCCATTCTACATATGCAATCAGTAATTCTTAGCATCATCACATAGATGCATGATCATCGTTTCTTAGTACATTTGCATCGGTTTAGAAGAACTAGCAACACAACAGAAAAAGATATAGAATGTTAATAAAGAGAAAAAAATAAAAATAATAATAATAGTAAAAAAAACAAAAGACACAAACAAACAAACAAACAGACAAACAAAAAAAACTATAGCTCAGATGCAGCTTCATTCAGTGTTTTAACATAATTACATTATGTAATTATGACTGTTGCACAGTCTGTATCCCTTCAGCTCCAATTACCCATTATCTTACCCTGTTTCTAACTCCTGCTGGACTCTGTTACACTCCACCAGCTCTGCGCAAAGCCGTGCCTTATGGGGCACCAAAAATAGATAAGGGCACAGCCTGCACATGTGCACCATGTATGCACATGGAACTCTGCTGGATCTTTCATTATAAAAATTCATGCATATTATAATACTGAGAGAACATGTCAAAGTAAAGAGAATAAACTAACTGTTTTGGTTTGCAAAGCTGCCAGAATGCAATATACCACAAATGCAGCGTCTTTTTTTTTTTTTAATTAACGGAAAAAAAGAAATTAACCCAACATTTAGAAATCATACCATTCTACATATGCAATCAGTAATTCTTAACATCATCACATAGATGCATGATCATCGTTTCTTAGTACATTTGCATTGGTTTAGAAGAGCTAGCAACACAACAGAAAAAGATACAGAATGTTAATATAGAGAAAAAAAAAAGTAATAATAATAGTAAAAAAAAAACCTATAGCTCAGATGCAGCTTCATTCAGGGTTTTAACATGATTACTTTACAATTAGGTATTATTGTGCTGTTCATTTTTGAGTTTTTATATCTAATCCTGTTGCACAGTCTGTATCCCTTCAGCTCCAATTACCCATTATCTTACCCTGTTTCTAACTCCTGCTGGACTCTGTTACCAATGACATATTCCAAGTTTATTCTCAAATGTCAGTTCACATCAGTGGGACCATGCAGTATTTGTCCTTTAGTTTTTGGCTAGACTCACTCAGCATAATGTTCTCTAGGTCCATCCATGTTATTACATGCTTCATAAGTCTATCCTGTCTTAAAGCTGCATAATATTCCATCGTATGTATATACTACAGTTTGTTTAGCCACTCGTCTGTTGATGGACATTTTGGCTGTTTCCATCTCTTTGCAATTGTAAATAACGCTGCTATAAACATTGGTGTGCAAATGTCCGTTCGTGTCTTTGCCCTTAAGTCCTTTGAGTAGATACCCAGCAATGGTATTGGTGGGTCGTATGGCAATTCTATATTCACCTTTTTGAGGAACCGCCAAACTGCCTTCCACAGTGGTTGCACCATTTGACATTCCCACCAACAGTGGATAAGTGTGCCTCTTCTCCGCATCCTCTCCAGCACTTGTCATTTTCTGTTTTGTTGATAATGGCCATTCTGGTGGGTGTGAGATGATATCTCATTGTAGTTTTGATTTGCATTTCTCTAATGGCCAGGGACATTGAGCATCTCTTCAGGTGCCTTTTGGCCATTTGTATTTCCTCTTCTGGTAGGTGTCTGTTCAAGTCTTTTTCCCATTTTGTAATTGGGTTGGCTGTCTTTTTGTTGTTGAGTTGAACAATCTCTTTATAAATTCTGGATGCTAGACCTTTATCTGATATGTCATTTCCAAATATTGTCTCCCATTGTGTAGGCTGTCTTTCTACTTTCTTGATGAAGTTCTTTGATACACAAAAGTGTTTAATTTTGAGGAGCTCCCATTTATTTATTTCCTTCTTCAGTGCTCTTGTTTTAGGTTTAAGGTCCATAAAACCGCCTCCAATTGTAAGTTTCATAAGATATCTCCCAACATTTTCCTCTAACTGTTTTATGGTCTTAGACCTAATGTTTAGATCTTTGATCCATTTTGAGTTAACTTTTGTATAGTGTGTGAGATATGGGTCTTCTTTCATTCTTTTGCATATGGATATCCAGTTCTCTAGGCACCATTTATTGAAGAGACTGTTCTGTCCCAGGTGAGTTGGTTTGACTGCCTTATCAAAGATCAAATGTCCATAGATGAGAGGGTCTATATATGAGCACTCTATTCGATTCCATTGGTCGATATATCTATCTTTATGCCAATACCATGCTGTTTTGACCACTGTGGCTTCATAATATGCCTTAAAGTCAGGCAGCGCGAGACCTCCAGCTTCATTTTTTTCCCTCAAGATGTTTTTAGCAATTCGGAGCACCCTACCCTTCCAGGTAAATTTGCTTATTGGTTTTTCTATTTCTGAAAAATAAGTTGTTGGGATTTTGATTGGTATTGCATTGAATCTGTAAATCAATTTAGGTAGGATTGACATCTTAACTATATTTAGTCTTCCAATCCATGAACACGGTATGCCCTTCCATCTCTTTAGGTCTTCTGTGATTTCTTTTAACAGTTTTTGTAGTTTTCTTTATATAGGTTTTTTGTCTCTTTAGTTAAATTTATTCCTAGGTATTTTATTCTTTTAGTTGCAATTGTAAATGGGATTCGTTTCTTGATTTCCCCCTCAGCTTGTTCGTTACTAGTGTATAGAAATGCTACAGATTTTTGAATGTTGATCTTGTAACCTGCTACTTTGCTGTACTCATTTATTAGCTCTAGTAGTTTTGTTGTGGATTTTTCCGGGTTTTCGACATATAGTATCATATCGTCTGCAAACAGTGATAGTTTTACTTCTTCCTTTCCAATTTTGATGCCTTGTATTTCTTTTTCTTGTCTAATTGCTCTGGCTAGAACCTCCAACACAATGTTGAATAATAGTGGTGATAGTGGACATCCTTGTCTTGTTCCTGATCTTAGGGGGAAAGTTTTCAATTTTTCCCCATTGAGGATGATATAAGCTGTGGGTTTTTCATATATTCCCTCTATCATTTTAAGGAAGTTCCCTTGTATTCCTATCTTTTGAAGTGTTTTCAACAGGAAAGGATGTTGAATCTTGTCGAATGCCTTCTCTGCATCAATTGAGATGATCATGTGATTTTTCTGCTTTGATTTGTTGATATGGTGTATTACATTAATTGATTTTCTTATGTTGAACCATCCTTGCATACCTGGGATGAATCTTACTTGGTCATGATGTATAATTTTATGTGTTGTTGGATATGATTTGCTAGAATTTTATTGAGGATTTTTGCATCTGTATTCATTAGAGAGATTGGTCTGTAGTTTTCTTTCTTTGTAATATCTTTGCCTGGTTTTGGTAGGAGGATGATGTTGGCTTCATAGAATGAATTAGGTAGTTTTCCCTCCACTTCGATTTTTTTGAAGAGTTTGAGGAGAGTTGGTACTAGTTCTTTCTGGAATGTTTGATAGAATTCACATGTGAAGCCGTCTGGTCCTGGGCTTTTCTTTTTAGGAAGCTTTTGAATGACTAATTCAATTTCTTTACTTGTGATTGGTTTGTTGAAGTCATCTATTTCTTCTTGAGTCAAAGTTGGTTGCTCATGTCTTTCCAGGAACCCGTCCATTTCATCTAAATTGTTGTATTTATTAGCGTAAAGTTGTTCATAGTATCCTGTTATTACCTCCTTTATTCCTGTGAGGTCAGTAGTTATGTCTCCTCTTCCATTTCTGATCTGATTTATTTGCATCCTCTCTCTTCTTCTTTTTGTCAATCTTGCTAAGGGCCCATCAATCTTATTGATTTTCTCATAGAACCAACTTCTGGTCTTATTGATTTTCTCTATTGTTTTCATGTTTTCAATTTCATTTACTTCTGCTCTAATCTTTGTTATTTCTTTCCTTTTGCTTGCTTTGGGATTAGTTTGCTGTTCTTTCTCCAGTTCTTCCAAGTGAACAATTAATTCCTGCATTTTTGCCTTTTCTTCTTTTCTGATATAGGCATTTAGGGCAATAAATTTCCCTCTTAGCACTGCCTTTGCTGCGTCCCATAAGTTTTGATATGTTGTGTTTTCATTTTCATTCGCCTCGAGATATTTACTAATTTCTCTTGCAATTTCTTCTTTGACCCACTCATTGTTTAAGAGTGTGTTGTTGAGTCTCCATGTATTTTTGAATTTTCTGGCACGTGGCCTATTATTGATTTCCAACTTCATTCCTTTATGATCCGAGAAAGTGTTGTGTATGATTTCAATCTTTTTAAATTTGTTAAGACTTGCTTTGTGACCCAGCATATGGTCTATCTTTGAGAATGATCCATGAGCACTTGAGAAAAAGGTGTATTCTGCTGTTGTGGGATGTAATGTCCTATAAATGTCTGTTAAGTCTAGCTCATTTGTAGTAATATTCAGATTCTCTATTTCTTTATTGATCCTCTGTCTAGATGTTCTGTCCATTGATGAGAGCGGTGAATTGAAGTCTCCAACTATTATGGTATGTGAGTCTATTTCCCTTTTCAGTGCTTGCAGTGTATTCCTCACGTATTTTGGGGCATTCTGATTCGGTGCGTAAATATTTATGATTGTTATGTCTTCTTGTTTAATTGTTCCTTTTATTAGTATATAGTATCCTTCTTTGTCTCTTTTAACTGTTTTACATTTGAAGTCTAATTTGTTGGATATTAGTATAGCCACTCCTGCTCTTTTCTGGTTGTTATTTGCATGAAATATCTTTTCCCAACCTTTCACTTTCAACCTATGTTTATCTTTGGGTCTAAGATGTGTTTCCTGTAGACAGCATATGGAAGGATCCTGTTTTTTAATCCATTCTGCCAGTCTATGTCTTTTGATTGGGGAATTCAGTCCATTAACATTTAGTGTTATTACTGTTTGGATAATATTTTCCTCTACCATTTTGCCTTTTGTATTATATATATCATATCTGACTTTCCTTCTTTCTACACTCTTCTCCATACCTCTCTCTTCTGTCTTTTCGTATCTGACTCTAGTGCTCCCTTTAGTATTTCTTGCAGAGCTGGTCTCTTGGTCACAAATTCTCTCAGTGACTTTTTGTCTGAGAATGTTTTAATTTCTCCCTCATTTTTGAAGGACAATTTTGCTGGATATAGGAGTCTTGGTTGGCAGTTTTTCTCTTTTAGTAATTTAAATATATCATCCCATTGTCTTCTAGCTTCCATGGTTTCTGCTGAGAAAACTACACACAGTCTTATTGGGTTTCCCTTGTATGTGATGGATTGTTTTTCTCTTGCTGCTTTCAAGATCCTCTCTTTCTCTTTGACCTCTGACATTCTAACTAGTAAGTGTCTTGGAGAATGCCTATTTGGGTCTATTCTCTTTGGGGTGCGCTGCACTTCTTGGATCTGTAATTTTAGGTCTTTCATAAGAGTTGGGAAATTTTCAGTGATAATTTCTTCCATTAGTTTTTCTCCTCCTTTTCCCTTCTCTTCTCCTTCTGGGACACCTACAACATGTATATTTGTGCACTTCATATTGTCCTTGAGTTCCCTGATACCCTGTTCAAATTTTTCCATTCTTTTCCCTATAGTTTCTGTTTCTTTTTGGAATTCAGATATTCCATCCTCCAATTCACTAATTCTAGCTTCTGTCTCTTTAAATCTACCATTGTAGGTATCCATTGTTTTTCCAGCTTTTCTACTTTGTCCTTCACTCCCATAAGTTCTGTGATTTTTTTTTTTCAGTTTTTCTATTTCTTCTTTTTGTTCAGCCCACGTCTTCTTCATGTCCTCCCTCAATTTATTGATTTGGTTTTTGAAGAGGTTTTCCATTTCTGTTCATATATTCAGCATTAGTTGTCTCAGCTCCTGTATCTCATTTGAACTATTGGTTTGTTCCTTTGACTGGGCCATATCTTCAATTTTCCGAGCATGATCCATTATTTTCTGCTGGCATCTGGGCATTTAATCAGATTTCCCTGGGTTTGGGACCCAGCAGGTTGAAAGATTTTTCTGTGAAATCTCTGGGCTCTGTTTTTCTTATCCTGCCCAGGATGTGGCGCTCATGGCGCTCATCTGTCTGTGGGTCCCACCAGTAAAAGATGCTGTGGCTCCTTTAACTTTGGAAAACTCTCGCTGTGGGGGAGGGTCATCAGCCGAAGTGGCTTGGGGGAGTGCCAATCCGAATCTCCCAGCCGGCCCGGGGATCTGCACGTGGGGAGGGTCGCTGGCCTCTGCGGCTTGGTGGAGCGCCTGTCCAAATTTCCCAGCCAGCCCGGGGCGCCAAGCGTGGTGAGGGGGCGCCGGCCTCTGCGGCTTGGGGGAGCACCTGTCCAAATTTCCCAGCCGGCCCGGGGCGCCAAGCGTGGCAGGTGGGTGCTGGCCACCGCGGCTTGGGGGAGTGCCTATCCACCGTTCCCAGCTGGACTGGGAAGCCACATGTTTAGAAGGGACCCCAGTTGCCGGTCTCCGCGGCTTGGGGGATCTCCGATCCAATTCTTCCAGCTGGTCTGGGGGGCCGCGCGTGGGGGGTGGCGCCAGCCGCCGCGGCTTGAGGGGATTGACTGTCCAATTCTCCCATCCGGCCCGGGAAGGAGGGAGGGAGGGACTCCGGGCCGCCCCGGCCCGGGGAAGCACGCGCCCCTCGGCGTTCTCACCGCAGCGGATTCTCCCAGCCAGTCAGCCGTTCCAGAATGGGGTACGCTGTCTTCTTGGTCTCTGTCGTGGCTCCGGGAGCTGTTCTGTATCGTTTCTACTTCCCTAGTAGCTGTTCTGGAGGAGGAACTAAGACCCGCGCGTCTTACTATGCCGCCATCTTCTCCGGAAGTCTAGATATTATTTCTTTATATTGACATGCCATAATTCATTTAATCAATTATCAACATTTAATACTTCCTTATAATATTCCACCAATTATAAATTACACTGTGCTTTGCAGCCTTATGAATGACCATTTCCTGTGAATAAATTTCCAGAAGAACTTCAGAAGTTTCAAACATTTTTAGGGATTTTTATCCACATTGACGCATTTTTTTATGGAAATCTTTGCCAGTTTATACACCCAAAAGCAGCATAGGAAAATGCCCATTTTTCTCCACTCTTCCTACACCGATGACATCAACTGTTGGTGATTCGCCAATGGGATAGGCAAAGAAAACAAAAATGGAATCATATTTTAAAATTTTATTGATTCTCAGTGACATTAAATGTCTGTATACTTTTTACTTTGTGTATCCATTGGTTCACTTCTCTCTTCTTTTCAAAACATTTTGGCAGCTTTGCATGGCACTTAAACTGTGAACTGAAGGCTTCACTATGGTCTGGTCACCCAGGTGACAGGTCCTGCCTTCCTCTCCAGCCTTGCCTCAGCCGCGCCATCCTGCCCCTGAGCCTCGGCCCACCTGTCCATGGAGATGCCCCCTTACAGCTGGTCTAACTGGTCTCCTAGGGGGCCTGCTCTTTATCACCCTCTGCAAGTCTCATTTATTTCACTTTCTTCTGGAATGAAAGTTCCATGACAGCAGTGCTCACTGGGAAATCTCCAGAGCCCAGCAGATGGCCTGGTTCATAGCAGATGTACAACACAATTGTTAAATGGACACAAACAGGTAAGAGGAAGATGTTTGTGGTTTTAGGAGATGCCTGAGTTGTCAAAGTAAGGGCCACACCTACTTAAAATTATAGTGTTTTAGAACCGGAAGGAACCAGCTCTTGGATGTTAGAGAGTTATCCTGTTTCCGAACCAACTTTCATTTAATGACAAGGTCACCTAAAGCTCCCGGTTGGTGAGGATTTGAAGGTTACCTATGGGTCAGCATTTGTTCTAGTTTGTAAGCTGCTGTAATGTGATATACCAGAAATGGAATGGCTTTTAAAAGGGGGAATTTATTAAGTTACAAGTTGACATGTTTTAACACTGTGGAAATGTCCAAATTAAAGCAAGTCTATAGGAATGTCCAATCTAAGGCATCCAGGGAAACATATTTTGGTTCAAGAAGGCCAATGACATTCAGGGTTTCTCTCTCAACTGGAAGGGCATATGGCAACATGGCGACATCTGGTAACTTTCTCTCCAGGCTTCTTGTTTCATGAAGCTCCCTAGGGGCAATTTCCTTCTTCATCTCCAAAGGTGTCTGGCTGCATGGGCTCTAGAGCTTTTTTCAAAATGGTTCCCTCTTGAAGGACTCCAGCAAGCAACTCCACCTTAAATGGGTGGAGACACATCTCCATGGAAACCATATGAGCTGGTTTAAAAGGATTAAGCACCCTAGAAAAGCCATGATTTAATTCTGATTCACTGTGGAGGCAGCTGTTTCTTTTAAACCCTATTCAGCACTATACTTTGGAAACTTGATTATCTCCACAGAGAAGTGACCCCATCTGTTCCAGGTGGGTCTTGATTGGTTTACTGGAATCCTTTAAAAGAGGAAGCATTTTGGTGAGAGCAACGGAGCTACAACAAAGCCATGAGAACCACAGAGCCCACACAGCCAGACCTTTGGATATGAAGAAGGAATACGCCCCCAGAAGAACTTCGTGAAACAAGAAGCCTGGAGAGGAAGCTAGCAGATGTCGCCATGTTTGCCATATGCCTCTCCAGTTGAGAGAGAAATCTTGAACTTCATTGGCCTTTCTTGAGTGAAGATAACCTCTTGTTGGTGCCTTAATCTGGACATTTTCATGGACTTTTCATGACCTGAGAACTTTAAACTTGCAACTTCATAAGTTCCCCCTTTTAAAAGCCATCCCATTTCTGGTATATAGCAGTCTGGCAGCTAGCAAACTAGAACACCATCTAATCAGAAGTTACTACCCACAATTGGGTGGGTCACATCTCCATGAGGATAATCAAAAAGCCCCCACCCAGCAATATTGAATGAGGATTAAATAACTTGGCTTTTCTGGGGTACACAAGACTCAAAACAGCACAGCACTGAAGGAAGAGAAGGCTGGCTTGTCACCCTGGAGGGGAGAGGGCCAAGCCTGCAGCGTCCCTCTACTTCTGCTCCCTGTCTTCATTCACTGATGACTAATGGAAGCCTTGAGGGCTGAGTGGTGGGCTCTGGCCCCCAGAATGAAAGGACAGCCCCCAGGTGACGAGAACCTGCCTCCTGAGCTCTCATCACTGCAACTTGAGTCCCTCTTCACTGCTTCTGAAACAGTGAACATCTGCTCTTTCAACATTATTTCCTTTAAGTGCTTTAAAATACATTTTTGAAAAACTCATTAAAAAAAAGCAGAATCCTAAGTAAATTTAATGTGACTTTTGGATTATTTTCCCTAGAACAATTTGACACTTATTTAGTGGGCTATGCACTTTTTCTTTGAAATTGAGGTAAAATTCACATAAATCTAAACATTTAAAAATGGACATTTCAGTGGTACTTAGTGCCTTTACAGTGCTGTGCAACCAAAACCTCTATCTAGTTAAAAAAAACCCAGAGCCATTAGCAGTCCCTTCCTATGCTCTCCCACCCCACCCAGCCATAGGCAAACCCTAATCTACTGTCTCTGTGGTCTTATCGCTTCTGGATGTTCCATATAAATGGAATCCTACAAAACTCTTGCATTAGTTAGGGTTCTCTAGAGAAACAGAACAAGGAACAATCGCAAATATTAAATTTATAAAAGTGTCTCACATGACAGTAGGAATGTAGAGTCCAAAATCAGCAGGGTAGGCTGTGAAGCCAACGATTCCGGTGGAGGGTTTGGACGAACTCCACTGGAGAGGCTCGTCAGCCAAAGCAGGAAGAGAGCCTGTCTCTTCTGAATCCTCCTTACAAGGCTTCCAGTGATTAGATTGAGTATCACTCATTGCAGAAGACATTCCCCTTGGCTGATTACAAATGGAGTCAGCTGTGGCTGCACCTGATGTGATCATGATCTAATTCTTTGAAATGTACTCATTGCAACAGACAGGCCAGCACTTGCCCAGTCAGACAAACAGGTACCACCACTTGGCCAAGTTAACACATGAAGTTGACCATGACAGTCCACTCCTTGTCAACTTGGCAGCTATATATATCACCTTAAACCGTACCTAACTTCTAAATAAAAACCACATTTTTTTCTTTCACCTAACAATATTCAACTCTCCTGCATATAACTGGAAACACAGTAATTCTCTTCAGAATAGGGTGCAAGTCTTTGAGTAACATTCATTCATAAACTTGGTATCTTACAACTTCAATAGTATAATAGGAACAGAACAGAATCACAGTCTTCTTTTCTGTAACTGATCATGTGGTCATAGTTCATATTTATCACTACCTTCTTCCACTACCCATTCCATGTCCCCTTTACCCTCAGCAAGCACTTCAGCTGTCCATGGTTCTTTGCCTGGTGGGGTGACCCAAACCTTCATTCCTGAAGTTTCAGAGCCATTGGTAGTCCTGCCTGGATTGGGTTGTTGCCGTTTTCCATTGATTTAAATCACAGTGCATAGTAGTACTAAAAGACGCCCTAGGGGATCTCCTGTATTACAAGAAAACACTTCTTTACTTCCATTGTATAGTTGCAGTTCTATTTCCCCCTGATAGTCAGGGTCAATCACATCATACAATAATGCAATCCCATTATTGGCTTGTTGAACCAGGGGCATGAGTAGCCCAAAGTGACCAGGGGACAGTCTTAGATTCCAGTACTATGGAATCATTGTTTTTTCTTCTGGTGGAAGCACTTCCCCTTTTGGAACTAAAACCTGTAGACCAGCAGAGCTCAGGGTCGCATGGACAGGAAGCAAAAATTTTCCTAGTAGATCCCTAGGGGTAATAGTGAGTGGTACCACTCCCATTTCCACCCCTTGGTTCCTGGACCCATGGATCCTGGCTATGGGAGAAACAGCACTACACAGCAGACACTGATTCAGAGCATATACAGCTTCTTGGAGAACGTTACCCCAGCCTTTCAAGGTATTGACACCTAGTTGACAGTGTAATTGAGTTTTCAAAAGGCCATTCCACTGTTCTATCAATCCAGCTGCTTCTGGATAATGGGGAACATGGTAAGACCAGAGAATTCCATGAGCATGTGCCCATTCCCACACTTCATTTGCTGTGAAGTATGTTCCTTGATCAGAGGCAATGCTATGTGGAATACCATGACGATGGATAAGGCATTCTGTAAGCCCATGGATGGTAGTTTTGGCAGAAGAATTGCATGCAGGGAAAGCAAACGTATATCCAGAGTGTGTCTATTCCAGTTAGAACAAATTGCTGCCCCTTCCATGAAGGGAGTGGTCCTATGCAATCAACCTGCCACGATGTAGATGGTTGGTCACCTCAGAGAATGGTGCCATATTGGGGGCTGAGTATGGGTCTCTGCTGCTGGCAGATTGGACACTCAGCAGTGGCTATAGCCAAGTCAGCCTTGGGGAGTGGAAGTCCATGTTGCTGAGCTCATGCATAACCTCTATCCCTACCACCATGACCACTTTGTTCATGAGCCCATTGGGCAATGACAGGAGTTGCTGGAGAAAGAGGCTGACTGGTATCCACAGAATGAGTCATCTTATCCACTTGATTATTAAAACCTTCCTTTGCTGAAGTCACCCGCTGGTGCACATTCACATGGGACACAAATACGTTCATGTTTTTAGCCCACTCAGAAAGGTCTATCCACATACTTCTTCCCCAGACCACTTTGTCACCAATTTTCCAATTATGATCTTTCCAAGTCCCTGAACATCCAGCAAAACCATTAGTCAGTATACAAATGCACCTCTGGCCAGTTTTCTTCCCAAGCAAAATGAACAACCAAGTGCACTGCTCAAAGTTCTGCTCACTGGGAGGATTTCCCCTCACCACTATCCTTCAAGGACATCCCAGAAAGAGGTTGTAGTGCTGGAGCTGGCCACTTTCGGGTGGTACCTGCATATCGTGCTGAACCATCTGTAAACCAGGCCTGAGTTTTCTCTTCCTCAGTCAATTCACTGTAAGGAACTCAAGAGGCCATAGCTCTGGTCTGGGAAAGAGAAGGTAATGTGGCAGGAATGGAGACCATGGGCATTTGGGCCACTTCTTCATGTAACTTACTTGTGCCTTCAGGATCTGCTCTGGCCCTATCTTGTGTATACCATTTCCGTTTTACAAAAGAGTGCTGCTGTGCACGCCCAACTTTATGGTTTGGTGGGTCAGACAACACCCAGCTCATGATAGGCAACTCAGGTCTCTTGGTAACTTGGTGGCCCATAGTTAAGTGTTCAGTCTCTACTAAGGTCCAGTAGCAGGCCAAAACCTGTTTCTCAAAAGGAGAGTAGTTATCTGCAGCAGATGGTAAGGCTTTGCTCCAAAATCCTAAGGGTCTGTGTTGTGATTCTCCTATAGGGGCCTGCCAAAGGCTCCAGACAGCATCTCTATTTGCCACTGACACTTCCAGCAGCACTGGAGCTGCTGGATCATATGGCCCAAGTGGCAGAGCAGCTTGTACAGCAGCCTGGACTTGTCGCAGAGCCTCCTCTTGTTCAGGTCCCCCAGCTTATACAGCAGCCTGGACTTGTCGCAGAGCCTCCTCTTGTTCAGGTCCCCACTCAAAATTAGCAGCTTTTCTGGTCACTCGATAAATGGGCTGGAGTAGCACACCCAAATGAGGAATATGTTGTCACCAAAATCCTAAGAGACCAACTGGGCATTGTGCTTCTTTTTTGGTCACAGGAGGGGCCAGATGCAGCAACTTATGCTTCACCTTAGAAGGGATATCTCGACATGCCCCACACCACTGGACACCTGGAAATTTCACTGATATGGAAGTCCCCTGTATTTTTGTTTGATTTATCTCCCATCCTCTAATATGCAAATGTCTTACCAGTAAGACTAGAGTAGTTGCTACTTCTTGCTCACTAGGTCCAATCAACATGATATCATCAATATAATGGACCAGTGTGATGTCTTGTGGGAGAGAGAAATGATAAAGTTCCCTGTGGACAAGATTATGACATAGGGCTGGAGAGGTGATATACACCTGAGGTAGGACAGTGAAAGTATGTTGCTGACCTTGCCAGCTGAAAGCAAACTGTTTCTGGTGGTCCTTGCTAACAGCTATTGAGAAAAAAGCATTTGTCAGATCAATAGCTGCATACCAGGTACCAGGGGATGTATTGATTTGCTCAAGCAATGATACTACATCTGGAACAGCAACAGCAATTGGACTTACCACCTGGTTGAGCTTACAATAATCCACTGTCATCCTCCAAGATCCATCTGTTTTCTGCGCAGGCCAAATAGAAGAGTTGAATGGGGATGTGGTGGCAATCACCACCCCTGCATCCTTCAAGTCCTTAAGAGTGGCAGCAATCTCTGCAGTCCCTCCAGGAATCCGATGTTACTTCTGCTTTACTATTTTGTTAGGTAGGGGCAGTTCTAATGGCTTCCACTTGGCCTTTCCCACCACAATAACCCTCACTGTACAAGTTAGAGAGCCAATGTGGGGATTCTGCCAGTTGCTCAGTATGTCTATTCCAATTATACATCCTGTAACTGGGGAAATAACTACAGAATGGGTCCAGGGGCCCATTGGACCCACTGTGAGATGGACCTGAGCTAAAACTCCATTGATCACCTGGCCTACATAAGCCCCCACTCTCACTGGTGGACCTGAGTGATGTTTTGGGTCCCCTGGAATTAATGTCACTTCTGAATCAGTGTCTAATAATCCCTGAAATATCTGAACATTTCCTTTTCCCCAATGCACAGTTACCCTGGTAAAAGGCTGTCAGTCTCCTTGGGGAAGGCTTAGAGGAAGATTAACAGCATAAATTTGTGGCAGTGTAACAGAGTTCTCCCCCAAGGGACCTGGCCTTCCCTTCATTCAAGGGGCTCTGGGTCTGTAAACTCCCTCAAGTCTGGAAATTGATTAAGGGGCCGTGACTCTGTGTTTTTGTAATTCAGGTTAGGCTTCTGTTCACTTGACCTAGAACTCTTTTGTTTATACAGCTCGAACAAGAATTTGGTAGACTGCCCTTCTATTGTATTTCTAGGTTCCCCATGATTTACTAGCTACAAATCTCTGTGAGTCATATAATTTTGACTCCTGCTTTGAGTTTGCTGTCTATTATAATAGCCATGACTACCCTGTCTTTGGTGATTAAGTGCTGCCACCTGGCTTCTGCCAACTCCGGATCCCATCATTCCCACTGTGTTTAAGGAGTCCAGCTTAGTAACAGCAGTTCCTAAAGTAATATCTGACCTATAGAAAAGTGCAATTTCAGAGCTCTTCAGGGATGATTGTGCTAGTCTCACAAATTTATTTCTCACTGTTCTTGTAAAAGGGGCATCCTCTGGACATTCCTGGGGTGTAAGAGCAGGCTTTGCATGATAAATCCACTGTAAGATTCCAATATCTCTAAGCCTCTGTATCCCCTCATCTACATTATACCAGGGCAGTTCTGGTATTTCAACCTCAGGTAATTTTGGCCACTTTTTGATCCATGTTTCAACCAACCATCCAAACAAACTGTTAATACCTTTTCTAGCCCCTTGATTAAATGCAGAATCTCTGCTTAGTGGGCCCATATCAATAAATTCAGCCTGATCCAGCCTTATATTCCTCCCACCATTATCCCACACCCCTAAAATTCATTGCCACACATGTTCCCCTGATTTCTGTCTATATAAATTGGAAAATTCACACAGTTCTTGTGGAATATAAGGTACCTTCTCATGTGTGATTCTAGGGCTAATCCCTTCAGGAGGAAGTTGGGTGGCCAACTCCTCAAGGCAGTCTGGAGATGGGCCGGTTATGTTCTCAGGGCAAACCATTAAAGGGTTATCTAGAGAAAACTCAGCATGAACTAGGGTTTCAACCTCACGCCCGACATCATTATCAATCCATATGTCACCATCCCATTTTTCAGGGTCCCACTCCTTTCCAGTCAATGCCCTCACTTTAATGGCAGACACCATGCAACATTGAGATTTCAGTTTACGTTGTAAAGTTCCTACTCTAACAATAAGATTCTGAGTCTGATTTTCAGACATCTCAAGTCTACAGCTACAGGAAATAAGATTTTTCTGCAGGATACTCGTAGAAACATCTACATCTGTCAGACGGTGCTTAAGCTTCTCATTTGAAGCTTTAAGCCCATCCCTTTCACTCCTTAATGTAGCCAGTGTATCTAACAACAACCAGCCAAAACTCTATACCTCTCATTTCCACAAAACTCTGTAACAGTGTCAAAAACATTATCCCCCAGAGCCTGGCTTTGTACAAGCAAAGCATTAGGAGAATCGAATGGTGATATTTTGGCTATCTCTTTTGCCAACTCACTCCATGGATTGGCAGTGTCATTCTGATTATGGGAATCAGAGTCCTTAGTGCCTTTGAGTCCAATCAGAGTAGAAAACCATTCGTAAAAACCCATTTTTAAGATTCTGTTTCTTAAGAACCACTCCTGGTACCAAGATGTATTAGTTAGGGCTCTTCTAGAGAAACAGAATCAACTGGGAAGACTCGCAAATATAAAATTTATAAAAGTGTCTCACGTGACCGTGGGAACGCAGAGTCCAAAATCCACAGGGCAGGCTGTGAAACCAATGATTCCGATGGAGGGTCTGGACAAACTCCACCGGGGAGGCTCGCCAGCTGAAGCAGGAAGAGAGCCTGTCTCTTCTGAATCCTCCTTTAAAGGCTTCCAGTGATTAGATTGAGCATCACTCATTGCAGAAGACATTCCCCTTGGCCGATTACAAATGAATTCAGCTGTGGCTGTACCTGACATGATCATGATCTAATTCTATGAAATGTCCTCATAGCAACAAACAGGCCAGCGCTTGCCCAACCAAACAGGTACCACCACTTGTCCAGGTTGACACATGAAGCTGACCATGACAACTCTTTTGTTGCTTCATTCCTGTTTTGAGGAGAATAACATTCCACGGTAGGATAGCCCACAATCCATTTATCCATTCATCCCTGGGTGGCCATTTAGATACTGTGTCTACTTCCTGGCTGCTGAGAAAACTGCTGCTATGAGCTTTTATCTATAAAGATGTGAGATCCTGTTTTCAATAATTTGGGGGTATGTTTTAGTTTCTTAAATGCTGCCAGAATGCAATATATCAAAATTGGAACAGTTTTTATGACAGAAATTTAATGTTATTGGTTTACAGTTCTAAGCCTCTAAAAATGTCTAAACTAAGGCATCCATGGAAAAACACTTTTATTTAAGGAAGGCCGATGGGTCAGGAACACCTCTGTCAGCTGGGTAGTCATGTGGCTGCCATCTGCTGGTCCCTTGCTCTAGAGCTCCATTGCTCTCAGCCTCTGTTCCTGTGGGGGTTCCTCAGTTTGCTTTTCTAGGGCTGGCTTTCATCAGTTGGCTTCCCTTGGCTCTCTCCAGGTTCTGGCTTGCTTAGCATCCCATGGTGGTGTCTGTGAGCTCCAAGCATCTCCAAGCATCCATGTCTCTGTTCTCCAAGTGTGGGTATCTGCATCAGCTCTGCTCTGAAATTCCTATCAACTCTCTCTCTTTTGGCTCTGTAGTTTTTCTGACTCTCTCTAAAATGTTTTTTTTTTAAAGTATTCCAGTAAACTAATCAAGACCCACTAAAAATGGGTGGAGTCACATCTCCATCTAATCAAAGGGTCACACCCACAATTGGGCATGTTACATCTCTGTGGAGATAATCTAATAAAAATTTCCCAACCTACAGCATTGAATCAATATTAAGAGAAACAGCTTCTCAAACAAGATTGGATCAGGATTAAAACATGGTTTTTCTGGGGTACATAATAGATCCAAACTGGCACAGCCTAGGAGTAGAATTACTGGATCAATTATTTGGTAGTTTTTTGTCTAACTTTTTGAGGAAACAACAAGCTGTTTTTCACAGTGGCTGCACCATTTTCTATCTCCCCTATCACTGTACGAGGGTTCCAATTTCTCCACATCCTTGATAGTGCATTATTTACTAAATTTTGATAATA
This sequence comes from Tamandua tetradactyla, assembly GCF_023851605.1. Taxonomy (NCBI): domain Eukaryota; kingdom Metazoa; phylum Chordata; class Mammalia; order Pilosa; family Myrmecophagidae; genus Tamandua; species Tamandua tetradactyla. The sequence continues at coordinate 58,671,197 of NC_135327.1, read as the reverse complement.
GCCAACATGGTGGGGGCAAAGCAGTATCTTACTTTGGTTTTGATTCACATACCCCTAAGGACTAATGAAGATGAGCATTGTTTCATATGCTTTCTGGGTATTTTTATATTTTCTTTGGAGAAATGTTCATTCAGGTCCTTTGCCCATTTATTTTTATTATTTTTCTTTTGTTACTGGTTTTAAGAATTCTTTATAAATCCTGGATACTAGACCTTTATCAGGTATATCATTTGCCACTATTTCCCCATTCTGTAGGCTGTCATTTCACTTTCTTTTTAATGCTTTTATGCACAAAAGTTTTTAATTTTGAGGAAGTTCGATTTACCTAATTTTTCTTTATTTGCTCATACTTTTATTGGCCTATATAAGAATCCATTGCCAAATCAAAGATCATGAAGATTTACCCCTATGCTTTCTTCTAGGAATCTTACGGTTTCAGCTTTTCATTTTAAGTCATCCATCCATCCATGGTGAGATAATGTTTGTATCTGCTGGGAGGAATTCTTTCCCTCATTCTTTTCATGGGGATATCTAGTTGACCCAGAGCCATTCGTTGAAGATGGGCTATGAACTGCTACAATAATACTGATTTGTTACTGCAATTAGGCAGCTGCCTTATGAACAGAAGACATGGAACGAAGGGACTGGACCTATTTTCCAATTTACCCAAGACCTTAGTGTCACCAATATACTACCCCAGAGTGATGTGGTCCTGTAGAAGCATTCTATTAATAACGACGTATGCCATCGTGGAAGTCAGCCTCTGGCTTCAGGTTTGTATGCACATCCTTTATAGTCAAATTTCCTACAAGGTTATACCGGTGGATGAAGGAGAGCAGGAAGCAAATTTTTAGATGGTGATGCGTTTGATTCTCTGAAGACAGTCTGGCCAACAGAGCACGTATTCAGTTCTGAACAGCTGAGAGGTCTGTGGCCGCAGGACTGAGAAAGTGGGTTTTAAACCTGTCAGTTCACACAAGCTTCATTTCCTAAGTGTTAATAACTACGTGCACCCAATCAGTGTTTCCTAAGTTAGGTGAGTTCTTTCTTTCCTCTCCACATTTAGATCCCCTCTGTTAGGAAAACTGGCACTGCCAATAGTGGACGGCACTTCCATTGCCCTGAGATGGGAGAGAACTCCAGGTCCACACCCATGACCGAAACCAGTTCCTCAGTTTATAGCTTTGATGGTTTCCTTGTAGTTTCTCACCTGTGTGGGGTTAAACACATTCTGCAGATCCTTAACTCTTTCCTCGTGGGGCTATTTGAGGCCTGTGTGAAGGTGACCATCAGCTTATAGGGACCCTGCCCAAGACACCTGGCCTGCAGGAGGAGCCCAAAAAACGAGCCCAGGAAGCAACATCAACAACAAAACAATAACGGCAGCGGCCTGCTGTGTTGCTGCATTTAAAATTGGACTGAAAGTTGGGGAGTGCAAGGGTAGCTCAGTGATAGAATTCTCACCTGCCATGTGGGAGACCCGGATTCAATTCTTGGCCCACGCACTTCCCCCCCAAAACAAGAAAAACAAACAAATAAACAACAAAATTCAACAAACAGTGCTGCAATAACACACATGGAGAAAGAATGAAATGCAACTCCCGCCATACAGCATACCAAAAAAAAATGGACTATGTAGGGAGGCAGAGAATGGGTTTTTAGAGAAAATATTTTTATTTAGTCTAAAGGCTGTAAGTCCATCTGATGATCTGCACCTCTGTGAACTGGGAATTGTATTTAAAGAGAACTGCGCATATAATTTGGCGAACATTCTCCCTAGTGTCGCAAACCCCATGGACAGTAGGTCTCAGGGTCACGTCATTAGAGGTCTTGCATTTCCTAACTTAGAAGCAAAAGATAAAAGAAGCCCAAAGGGGGGTAAATAGGTTAATTACTCATAAATTAAACTTTTCTATACAATAAAAAATAACTGAAATGGAATTTAAAGAAATATACTGAAAAATAATTGTAAGACACGTGAATGGTAGAGAGGAACAGCCACCACGGTGAATGCATTTGAACAATCTGCCAAGATCGAGGCTGCAGTTTCTCACTGAGTGCCCACAGCAGCATCTAATGCCAGGAGACGTTTAATAGTCTTTCAAATTGGCATTACCAAATAAAATATATGTAATTGTTTAGTATGAATACATCCCAAAAATTGCACAGGACATACTTACACTAAAAAAAAAAAAGTGTTGCTATATCTGAAATTCAAATTTAACTGGGTGGCTGTATTTCTATTTGTCAAATGTAGCAGTCCTATTTTAATCCAATGGATTGAAGACTGGTTGAAGGAAATGGATAAGAATTATGAGGAGACCGTGCACAGCCCCACATAATGCTGACCACAATGGACAATGTTCAACCTCTGTAATGTACCACAGAGCAAGAATGGGGGACTGAGTTATTCTCTATTAAATCCCCACCTTGAGAGCACAGCTGGCACTCTGGGGGGTGAGGGCGCTAAGCTCATCCATTGCCCATGGCAGCATACATTGGCAAAGTCTTTTGCAAATTTAATTTTTTTTGAGGAGACAAAAACATAAACAACATTCGACACAATAAATTTAACTCCCAGGAATCTATCCCAAAGAAGAAAGTGCATCACTAAGGAAAATTAGAAACTACCCCAGGATATTTGATGCCCAGGGGCCAGAGGGGCCCTCAGGTCAAAGCTCCCACGGCCCCCATTTTACCTGGAGTGAAAGTTCCCTGAGTGTGTCCCTGGTGCCTCCTTCGCTTGAGCCACCTGCGCTTCCCTGCTGTTCCTCCAAGGCGCCAGCCCTCTGCTGCGCCAGCCCTCTGCTGCCCCAGCCCTCTGCCCCCCAGCCTGCAAACCTTCCCCCTTGCTCCGATGTTTCCCGATCCCTTTTCACTGTCGAACATAGAACACAGCATACGCATTGTGTTCCAGGTATCCCCCTTTCCCCGCGAGGGCTTTTTCCTGCGGGGGTCGATTTCACAGCCAATAGCAGAAGGTGCTCAGTAAGTGCTCCCTGAGTGAATGAATGGATGAATGAATGAATGAAATATTGGACCCAAAGGTCCAGCAATAGTATAATATTTAAGAAAGTTCACTCTGTCACATTTTGGTGTCATAATTTATACACTTGTGGAGACATTAAGGCAAAGTAGGGAAATGGAAAAATAAATCAAGGGAAAGATCAGAACACAAAACCATCTTATGGGAAATTATTTATCCTAATAGATTAAGACCAAAAGAGAACCTAAAAATGACAGTAGTGGTGAGGCTGTCAGTGATTAAACTAAACTAAATTTAATTTTGTCTTAATATTGCTTGAACAATAATTTTAAAATTAGGTGAAGGGAGCAAAGGAAATGAAGAGCCAATGACACATCTGGCCACTACACCCTAGCAAAGTGTTGCTGGACAAAGGTTTGGATTCTTTTGCCTGATGTACTCGAATGACCAGTTTGAGACACTGAGGTTTCAAAGAGAGAAAGAGTTTATTACTAGGTGCATAGCAGGAGATCAGATGGTCTATTGGCCCAAAAATCTATCTCCCCAAACTGCCGTAATTTTGATAGTTTTATAGCATTAAAAGATGGGCAGTTTTAGGATAATGAGCATAGTGGCCCCAGCTGACGTAATTAGTGGTGATCTGATTATTGGCATGCATAGATTGATGACGTGCTTAGTCACAGAATATAAGAAAATGGCAGAATGAAGTATAGGGGACTTATAAAGTCTAAGCTATTGTGCATGTCAGGTGGGCCCACTTTGCTTAGATCCAGTCTCCGTTATCAAGACAACTTTGTACTTTGGGTGGGTTAGTTCTCAGCTTACCCAAGACCCTTCATTAATAAACATTAGGGCCTGTCTTTTAAGGTATCACAAGATTCTAAAGTTGAAAAACTGGATAACTGGGTACAAATGAAAGTTAGTCACAAGGTTTTTACAATCACGGGGGCAGAAGATAAAGGCTATATAATCATTATCAGAGATCAAGGCAACCAGGCAACCGATTCAGAGATTTCAGGTATTTCCTTCTGTCTACTCCAGTATACCAGGCAGCAAAAAGGCACATCTAGATAATGATTCAGTAATTAAAATCATCCCTTAAATCTTAATTCCTTGGTTATAAGAGCAGCCGGCAGCAGGATTGTTACCAGCAAAGAAGGCTCTGAAAGGGCTTAACATAGTCCCTTAAACTCCTTGAACAGATTCTACTTTTCTCCATGGCCACCTCCTGCTGGAACCTCAATTGCCTGGAGACCAATCCGAAGTTTGGCTCAAACTCATGGTAGGTTTCAGGTTTTATTTTTCATCTCCAACCTCATTGCAGCATAGCCACTATCTCACTTGCAAAGTGTAAGCACTTTATTCTTTATAAGTATTTCATTGTTGGGATCCTTTGAGCATGAAAGGTGTCACATAAAGCCAAATTGCCTTCTTCCCGTTCTATAAAACCTTCTCTGCTTCCTCATCATTCCACTTTGAAGGAAACACAATGAACACATTCAAGCATTCTCCACGTGGACTCTCGTGTAAATATATTGTAAATGTCTTGCTTTGTTCAAAGGCATTGACAGCTATCTTATGGTGAAAGTACCTCGGAGATATTCATGCTGATTGAATATCCCCTAAGCCAGGTTTTAAGGAACAGTGCCTTTCAAAAGAGACAAGCATCCAACCCTTTTGTGAATGGTTCCCCTAATCACTGCTCCACTAATTATGGGCATTTAGCTATTGCATTGAAGAATTTGCGCTGCTTAGTTTTCCCTTGAATTCTGCCTTCCTGGTTCCTTTGACTGTGGAAAAAGGAGAGTGGGAAAGGGAGGAAGGAGTGCCCTAATCGCTGATTATACGCAAGCTTTCTGTAGCAAACACTCATCAACTTCATACAACGCCCTTCAAGGGGATAATGAAAGGCTGGAATCGCAAAGAGCCCAGAGGAAGGCAAACTAATGAAAATCAAACTGCCTGGTAACTGGAGTTTCGGGCTGAGTCTTCAGGAATATGAGGACAGTTCATTAATTTGCACCTCCCACCCCCATCCCATCCCCACCCCACCTGCCCTCAAGAATAGGCTTGGAATCAAGGACTGAGTTTTTATGAGCAATTTCAAAGAAGCCAGGAGCGGAGCCTGCCTCTGAAATTCCTTGTCACCCAGGGCAGCTGGAACCACACTTTTGAAGGCCAGGCAGGGCTGCACTGAGGACAGGACTCAGCGTGTGCCAACACCAGTACCAACACCAGTGTCAATGCCAATGCCAGCGCCAATGCCGTTCACTCGGCAGAGGGCTCTGACAGTGGGCATGGGGTCCACCACCCACAAAAGGCCCCTGGTTCTTTCCTCTGGAGGGTCATGAAACCTCAGGGCACCCTCACCAGGCAGAGATCCCGGGAGGAAGGCCCCGTGCACTGGTTCCTGCTGGAATAACAGACCACTCTGTCGGCAAATCCAAAGCCATTTAGCAGCTCATGGAAATTTTCCCCAGCTCACAGTAAATGCTTTGCTACATAACGCTGGTTAAACAATGTTTGATTTTAAATTTCATTTCAGGACAAGGTGTTGAAGAGGAGAGAATTTAAACAGCTGCAAATCACTTTCGGGTGGTTTGAGTGAACAGCCGGCTTCAGGTATCTACTTAGGTCAGTGGCCGTCAGCTCATAACTAATCGGTTGACTAAGAGGCAATTGTCCATCCAAATGCATTCAGCCTCACCTGCCCACAAATGCAGGGAAGCCCCATGGTATTCACCAAGCTCAAAACTTCAAACCCAGTTTAAATGAGAGGGAGAGAGTGAGAGCAAGTGAGAGAGGAAGAGAGAGAGCAAGGGAGGGAGAAGGATGGGCCCAAAGAGCTGAAATGAAGAAGCCAGAAGATGGAGAGAGACGGGTATCATGGCCTGGCTCCGTAGCCTGCCCTTGCCGGCACCCTCCCTTGAGGCCAGGTAGTCACCTTCCATGGAGAACGTGGTTGTAGGACATCACTTCAAGGACAATGTGAGAGCTTTGTTCATTTATAAACTGAGAAGATTCTGGATGGTTTTGTTCAGAAACGTATTCTCAGAACTCCCAAGTTACAGCATTTCTCGGAAAACAAATGCTGCGGGAGCCGAGACTCATTGGTTCTCATCTCCTATTCCAGTGCTTAGCTCAGTGGTCTGTGGTCCATGGAGAAGCGGGAAGGATTTGTGGGTGATTTGAATACTCCAGGGCTCCCCAAGACCCATTGGGAAGGCCCAAGGATGAAGAGAAGAGCTGGGGGTGGGGCGCTGATGCTGGAACCTAAGAGGCGCTTGCAGAGCCAGTTCACAGGGAACATCACTGGGCTGTGGGGTGCTGAACCGTGCCATTTGGGGGAAAATGCTCCAGCTGAGGAAGAAGCACTGGGCAGAGAACAGAAATGCCACCCACTGTCCCGGAGGGCTGTGCGAGCCAGCCTCCATCCAGACGACAGGCTGGAGCACAGCCCGGGCTTGCTTAGAAAACAAACATGCCACTGGAAGTTCAGAAGTCCGATGGGGTCTGGTTGCAGCTTGATTCGGCCTCTGGGTGTGTTCTTCACCCCTGCCGGCTTCCCAAGGAGCCCTGAGACAGCCACTGGTGGCAAGCACAGCCCAGCCAGAAGGGAAGGGATGGGGATTGCGCAGACCACAGTCCTGAGATGCCTCTTGCTGAGGCCAGCTCAGGTCTGAGGTGGTCCCCTGTGCCCTAGGTTCATGCGTAATGGAATCCCTTTAGTCCCCAGAGCCCCCAGGTGGAGAGCTCTAAAGCCTTTCCTTCACATGTGAAGAGGCCCCCCGTCCCCTATCACGGGGCGGTGGAATTCAAGGCCTGTCACGAAGGGGGAGGAGAAGAGGCTCACTGTGTGTCGCAGTAGCTCACAGGAAGGCATTGCAGGGAACCACGCTTGGGCCTGGAGCCAAAGCCCCCGTGGTGACAATGGAAAACCTCCACTTCCCCTGGAACTTGGGTCAACCCAGCCGTCCATCTCACTGGTGACCTGACCGTTCCAGAATCTGCGGCAAAGTTCTGTGTCACTGTCCTCTTCGTGATTTCATGTGTTCTTAACCTGCTTTTTAATACTGAACTCTTAGAAACACCAAAAACTGCAAGTATGGTATTTGTGTAGGTTTTTTTTTTTTTTAACCTTAATCGTGGGACATTTTAATATGTACTGTAGTAGTTAGTAAGCTGCAGGAATGCGATATACCAGAACTGGAATGGCTTTTATAAAGGAGAATTTAAAAAGTTACAAGTTTACAGTTCTAAGGAAGTGAGAGTGTCCAAATTGAGGCACCAACAAGAGGTTACCTTCACTCAAGGAAGGCCGATGGGTACAGAACCCCTCTGTCAGCTGGGAAGTCATGTGCTGGCACCTGCTGGTCCCTTGCTCCTGGGCTCCATTGCTTTCAGCCTCTGTTCCTGTGGGGGTTCCTCACTTTGCTTCTCCAGGGCTGGCTTTCATTCTTGGCTTCCCTTGGCTCTCTCCAGGTTCTGGCTTGCTTAGCATCCCATGGCAACGTCTGCTGGGCTCTAAGCATCTCTAAACATCTGTGTCTCTGTTCTCTGCCTGTCAGCTCCACTCTAAAATTTCTGTTAGGTCTCTCTCTGTTCTCTCAGAGGTTTCTCCAAAATGTTTTCTCTTTTAAAGGATTCTATTAAACTAATCAGGACCCACCTGGAATGGGTGGAGTCACATCTCCATGGAGATAATCTAATAAACATTTCCAACCTGCAGTATTGAATCAGCATTAAGAGAAATAGTTGATCCCACAAGATTGGATCAGGATTAAAACACGTTTCTTCTGGGGTACATAATACTCTCAAAACAGGCACACATATCAAGGTAGAGAAAATGGTAAAATGCCTCGGCCCCCACATGCCCCCCAGATTCACCTGTGATGAATCTTTTCACCCTTCTTTGCCGGCCCTCCCCATCCGAAACCACCTTAAAACAAATCTCTGACATTCGCTTGTGTTTTGACTTTTAAGAACAGCTTCCTAGCCTCCGAGCAGCAGCGGGTATTGGTTCCTCTCTGCTTTAGAATTCAACATTGCAACTGGAAACTCATATTTAAACTAACTGATAGGCTCCAGGTTATTTTCTCTTGAGGTAATCTGAGTGATTTCTAAGTAGGATCAGATTTTTGGTGTATGGGAAAAAAATGTTGTTTAAAATCTTAGTGTATTTAGATGGAAGCACCTCTGATGTGCCAGCCACCTCTTTCCTGATGGTGGGACACTGTTCTCCCTGCCGGGCAGGCGCCCGCCTCCCTTCACACCTCGGGGCAGGGATTTGGGCAGCTTGGGCTACTGGCGTGGGACACATTGCCAAGGAGGTAAAGCCCAGGCCTGGAGGCCCAGGACGTGTCTGAGTCATCCTCACCAGTCGGGAGCCCCAGGCCTGGTGGGCACAGCTGCCTGGCCACCATGAGTGGTGACCCGAGGCCACCTGCCCAGCCCCGGTGGCAGAGGTGCCTGGGCTTGTCCCAGGCCCAGGGGAGAGGCTCCCACAGAGGATGCAGTGCCACCCGGAGCCCAGATTAGAAGTAGAAGCCTGACATGTCACAGTTCTCTCTGGTGTCCCTAAGCCACGTGAAGTATTTCCATGGTGTGCTGGTTTGAAAGGATGTATGTCCCCTAGAAAAGTCATGTTTTAATCTAAATCCTATTTCATAAAGGCAGAATAATCCCTATTTAATACTGCATGTTTGAAACTGTAATCAGATCATCTCCCTGGAGATGTGATTTAATCAAGAGTGGTTGTATTGCTAAATTAGGTGATGACATTTCTCCACCCATTTGGGTGAGTCTTGATAAGTTTCTGAATCCTATAAAAGAAGAAACATTTTGGAGAATGAAAGAGATTCAGAGAGAGCAGAGCAGAACGACATAGCCATGAGAAGCAGAGTCCACCAGCCAGCGACCTTTGGAGATGAAGAAGGAAGATGCCTCCCGGGGAGCTTCATGAAACAGGAAGCCAGGAGAAGAAGCTAGCAGATGACACCGTGTTTGCCATGTGCCCTTCCAGATGAGAGAGGAACTCTGACTGTGTTCGCCATGTGCCTTTTTACTTGAGAGAGAAACCCTGAACTTCATCGGCCTTCTTGAACCAAGGTATCTTTCCCTGGATGCCTGTGATTGGACATTTCTGTAGGCTTGTTTTAATTGGGACATTTTCTCGGCCTTACAACTGTAAACTAGCAACTTACTAAATTCCCCTTTTCAGAAGCCATTCTGTTTCTGGTATATTGCATTCCGGCAGCTAGCAAACTAGCACACACACAATTAGGTTTGTGTTTATTCCAGCTAAGCTCCTTAGAAACATGGGGTCCAGGGCTTATCCCTGCCCTGTGTTGCAGCTGGGGAGGCCAGTCTGGGACCCTGTGTGCTGTCCTGCCTGGCTCTGCCTGTCCTGGGCACCCACCCCATCATTTCCTTGGTACAACTCCTCTTAGGCCTAGGAAGGTATCATTCCAGGGGTTGTTTCATTCTGTGCAATTTTTTAAAAATTTTATTTACAATCTCTGAGGAATTACAGGAGTCTCAAAGACCGAAAAATAATATTTTAAAGGAAAGGAGCACGAAAGAGAATTTGGGCTGGGTTCATGCTCTTTGTAGAGTGTCCAGTATGCACCCTTGGTTTACTTTCTGACCGCAGAGGGAGGGTACAGAAGGCAAATCATTTGATCTTTTCATTGCATTGAATCGTTTCCAACCTTCTATCACCAGGGAGTATAACAAAGGCACCCAGGAGTCTCAGTGCAGATGACCATCGCCCAAACAGATGTGACGTTTATCAGAGCTCTCCTCTTTCACCAGCGACCTTCCATTTTGGAAGATGTGAGCCAACGATGCCCAGTGACTCTCTCACCTTGGAGGGACTCCTGACCCATCCCCAAGAGACACACCCATGGTCTCACCTGAGTTTTGCAAAAACTCAGAGGAGGGTCTGCTGCTCTCTTCCCATCTTATGTGTAAAGAAACTGAGCCCACAAGGGTTGGTACCTCCATTGAGACCACCCAGTGCAGCTGCATTGGGGTGCAACCCCGGACTCTTTCCCTGCTCTCTGCTCCTGCCTGGGCTGACCTCACGAAAAGTCAGTGGGGGCTGGTTCCTGCAGTAATCTCATGAAGAGTCACTTTCACGTTTGTTTTCTCTCTGCTTTCAAAACTGGCAGCTTCACGACACCCTGGTCTCCTTTCAAGAAGGCCCTGGCCAAGCTCCGTGTCCATTCTGAAGCCTTTTACAAGCAGCTGTTTACCAGGGTGCCGGCGCGGTGATGCGTCTCTGAGGCTCATGTGCGCCTGTCTGCAACCTAAGGACACCCCGAGCACAAACTGGTCTCAGCAGTCGGGGCTCTGTTGGGCCCCTCTCAGCCTGGGTTTGTGCCGTAAAGTCACATTGATTCCCTTCAGGAAGATCCGTCCATAAGTCCAATGTCCAAGCGATATTCTTGCCATTTGCCATCTTCAGAGACAACTGGCAAATAATATTAATTATAAAAAGGCAAAGGGATCTGTGGGTTAACATTAGAGTCTCTAAAAAGGACATCTATTAGCTGAAATTCCAAAAGTGTGATTGATTCACAATGTCCTAAATCATTCTGCAGTTTTAAGCTCGGAGTGGGGTGGATGGGCTGTGACCTCTGGCGGAAAACTACCTGTCACCAGCCAAGTCCAAGTTTACACAGCGCAACAGGCAAAACAGCCTCTGAAGGTGGATCTTATGATCTGCGTGGCGGGGAGGGCAGTGCATTTCGCACCCACCGTGGAATACCATCGAAGTAGCAGGCACTGAACCCCGAGTGGCCCTTTCTAAACCCCGGGGTGTGGCAGACCTTGCTTGGTTGAATAGCACACATGGCCAGGCCGTGACTTGTATAAATCATGTCAATAAAATGAGGTTCAGAACCTGGAACAGATGCAGGTGGCCAATCACGGAAGAGGGGCTCCTTGGAGAAGGTGGGTCAGAGGGCCTGCAATAGAGTGGAAAGGTGGGCTCTGGGCCCAATAAAATGGACTGGAAAAACTGTGGTCAGTCGGTTCACTTTGAGCACTTTGCTGAGACTAAATCCCTGGACCGTAGTGTAATTGAATTTACTGGAAATCATTTTGCAAATTTATCAATTGGATGAATTACTCCCAAGCAAAAATGTGTTTCTATTAACTGCTGCTAACATGTGCAGTGAATCTAGTGGCATGGCTGGTTTCCACAGCCTTTGAGAATATTTCCAAATAATTTGAGAGCATAAAAATATCTTGGGTATTTTGAGCTGCAGTAATGGTGAATATTATGAATATTATGAATTTAAACATTGGAAATGGTTGGGTGGATCTCCTTCCTATGGTACTTTTCTCTGGTCTTTCCAGCTTTCTTAATTCATGGATTTTTTTTTTTTTCAGAATGAGAGAGAGAAAGGGTTGAATCAGAGCTCTGGAGATTGAGCTTGGGAAAACGGTAAACAATTGGAAGGCACATGCACATTTCATTGCATGTACCATTTTATTTGTATCCTAAGGAACAAATGAGATAGTGTGTGAAAAGGCCCAGCACATAAGAAGAAGTAAAAACAACAACAAAGTTTGCATGTTTCTTCCTTCATTGGGCTTTCGGCAACACCGTCCAAGACCTCCGGGCTCATCACAAAATTGCTGTGGATTCTCCACGTCACGCATTTGCCCATCCCGGCGTGCCCCAGCAGGTAACCGCTCCCTGGGGGGCTTCTGTTGCCCTCCCGTCGTTACAGGCAGGGTGAAGGATGACGTCACTTGTCCTGCAGGGAGATGGCCTCGCTCTCTGATGACCAGACCCTGGCCTCCTACGTAGGGCACACAAGAGGGGAGCTCAGGGCCCTCAGAGTTAGGTGAGGCTGGGCTGTCTGAGGGGAGCCCCCTCCTTCAGAAGACCATCCAGCCACTGGGCTGCCACCTCCTATGAGGATAGAGGCCGCAAGTCTACCAGGGGAGGTGGCGATGAATTCTTTTGGCAACTCAATGCACGTTGTCTCATGACCCTCTCTTCCTTGGCTGTCCCAAGATAAAGCCCCTCTCTTCATCTCTCATCTCCTGTTCCTCCCCATCCATCCCATCCTGCGTGGCCTTCTCTCGCGTGCCTTTTGGGTTTACTTGGAGACCTGGCCTGGACCAGCTATGCTTGCTGCACTCCCCACATTTACACCCCGGCTTTGGAGCATTTCTGGAGAAATCCACGGCCTTGCAGGTGGAGATCACTATTTAGGCAAGACATCTCAGCCACAGCAGCCTGGCAGTGGCCAGCCGCGTCTCCAGGAGTCCCCTCCCTCTGCACTGAGGCCATTCAGGTCCCCCTGGCCCTCTGCACAGGGACTTGCCTTTCTGATGCGAGAGGAAAGCGGAAGCCAGTGGTGGCCAGCTCCCTCGACAGCTTGGATATGAGGATGGCACCAGACAAAACAGTCTCCTACCTCAAGAGCTCATATTCCAGGGGGAGGCGAACGGGGAGGATAAATACGTGAAAAGGGTCAGGTGCTACAGAGGAGAGTAAAACCGGAGAAGAGCATGGCGGAGGCCAGGTTGCATTTGAATTTAAGGAGGGTGTGTAGAAAAAGCGTCACTGAAAAGATTTGCTGACATCAGAGGAAAGCCCTGGAGGAGGACATGGAGGGGACATACAGCCACTCACCCCACTCTCACAATAAAGAGAGAAAAAAGCCCTAATGCCAACCTGAAAGCTGGGGGTGGAGTGGCTGCTGCCTGTTGCTCCCTTGCCCCTCGCTCTCTGCTCGGTAGACACTCTTCAAACCCGCCACCCGCCCTCTGATGTGACCTACTCTTCCCTCTTTCTAGAACCCTCTTCCCCCCCAGCCCCCGCCCAGCCAAGCTTTCTTCCCACTTGTCCATCACTTTGCATCTCATGCAGAACCTTCTAGACTTCAGGGAATTTCCATGTCCCCTGCCCAGAAGCTGCTCACCCTATGCTAAGTTCACCATTACCCTCCAGGTTTCCTGCACAGAGGGCATCACAGGTTGTCATCATCTGTTTTCTCAGGACATCAGGCAGGGAGTGCTGCCTCGCCCAGTAGGCTGTGAGATCCAGTTGCCCAGAGGCTGGTTGATTGCCTTGACCCATGGATAGCCCAGAGCTGGAACTTGGAAGCAAATGCCTCAGAGAGAACAGAGCTGGGTGGGTGCATGGCAAAGATGTGCCTTCTTTGTCTCTGCATTTCCTACAGCTCCTACCACAGTGCCCAGAAGAGAAGTTGATATTCAGAAGGTGCTGAGAAATTGGCTGCAATTTAATACTTTATAATCTCAAGGTCTGGGACAGTGTGTCTGACCCAGACTCCTTCCTCATCCCCAACAGGCAGGTGCTACATGTGCCCCAGTTTAAGACACCCCACTGTGCAATCTACCCTGAGTACAAGTCCACCCAGATGCCCCTTGCATTGTCATGGTCATGGGGCCTGAAACACCCCCTGCCCTTGGCCGTCATTCCCCTGGCAGCCAGGGAACCCTGTGGCCTGTGCCTCTGCAGGCGAATCCGCATGTCCGCGCTCGTGGGAGACCCAGATGCTCTCCCAGGCTGCTGTGAAGATAAGGGGCTCTGAGATGTGCATAGGCTCCCTGGGCCCACCTCTCCCGCCTGCCTGCTGGGCTCCCACAAGGCCGTGACCCTTACTTTCCATCTGGCACATCATTAGGGAGACCATAAATGCAACCATCAACAAATGCTCCGATAAGTGCTATGTGAAAACAAAGCAAGGGCAAGACAGCGAGTGATTCACAAGGGAGACTGCATGCTCAGGGTACAGAGAGGACATGGTGGGGACCTGCCCTTGGCATGCACCCCCAGATCTGAGGGGAGCCTGGCCAGGAGCTGGGGTCCGGGGGCGGGAAGGCGAGGAGGTGATGCATGAAGAGGCCGCAGAGCCAGACAATGTGGAACTTGTAGGACCTTCCCGGGGCAGCAGTTGCATTTCCCCTAAAGCAGGACTTCTGGTGCCACAAGGGAGAGAAGCCTGTGGCCTGGGCCTCTGCAGGTGACTCTGCATGTCTGCCAGCTTGGGCAGACAGGATCCTGAGACTGGAGCTAAGAACCTGTGGGTGGAGGTGGGGAAGATTCTAGCACAGGGGGACTGGCAGCCCAGGATGGAGCAGGAGCTGTTGCCGTAGGGGAAGGAGGTCCCCGACATTGGAACCTGCCATGCCAAGGCCTGTGTCCGGGACCGCGCTTCTCCTGAGGGCAGCTGTGCTAGGGCATGAGAAGCTGTGACTACCCCCTGCTGCCCTCCCCGTGGAGCCTTCTCAAACACAGCATCCTTCCCACACATTGCCATGTAGCGTACACACACATACACACACGACGGCTGCAGTGAATAGAACATGTGCTGGAAGACGTGTTTGTGCAAAGGCAAGTCCCTTTCCAGCACCTGGCTGCCGTCGCAGTTACACATAATTTAATTAGACTTATTTTTTGAAGATGGAATAAGTATATACAGCACACTTTATGTAAGAACCCCATGCATGAGCGGGCCATGGTGGCTCAGTGGCAGAGTTCTCGCCTGCCATACTGGACACCAGGGTTCGATTCCCGGTGCCTGCCCATGTGAAAAAAAAAAAAAAAAAGAGCCCCACACATTCGCTGGGGAAACCAAAATAGGAGTTAGCTAGGCCAGTGGAGGCGGTCAGCAGGTATAACTCCACTAGGGTAGGAGCATTTCAGATCCCACTGGGGGCTGTGAGCGGGCGGTAAATGACGCCACCTTGATAGTGTATCTATATCTTCATCTGGACCATGGTGGGGGTCCCTGGGGAGCACACGATGGCCTACGACGCCAAAGCCGTTCCCGTGCCCTCACTGCAGGAAGGGGCAGTGGCGCCATCAGAGACATCACCCTGTTCTGTGACTTCTCTAGCAGAGCATCGTGGGGCGCGGAAGGCAGCCTGCACAGCTGGGAATGCTGGCGCCGCCCCCCCCCCTTCCTGCCTGGCCAGATTTCCACTATGCAAACTGGGTCTCAACCAAAACTAATTATTAGATCAGCTGGGTCTGGGGTCTGCACGTGCCGCCCTGCATGTGGAGGCCTTTACCTCGGTGGGGCCGGGCTGCTAGGCGGAGGCTTGGGGCTGGACGGCCTGAGGGCCGCTGCTTTCCCTCTGCAGATTTCGGAGCCCTCTGCATCTCTTTTCTGCTAACTTAGAAGGTCATGAAAAAACTATTCTTCTCTATGACCTGTTTGGCTGGGATTTTCGTGGCAGCTGAAACTTGCGCTCCATTTATAAAAATATATGGCTCATCACCAACAGCCCAGTTTTCGTCCCCAAGTCTCATGGCATCAGGGCCTGGAGACACGCTGGGACCCCAGGCTGCTTCCTGCCCAGGCTGGGGTCTTGGGGCACGTGGGGTCCCTAGGGGAAGCCCACCGAGACTTGCCAAAGTAGCAGAGCTCTGAGACCCCAGAAGCAGCCTGGCTTTAGCCCTGTCCCCAAGCCCAGCCCTGCCCCTTTGGCTTTAGCTCTGTCCCTAAGCCCAGCCCTGCCCCCTTGGCTTTAGTTCTGACCCTAAACCCAGCCCTGCCCCTTGGTCAGCTCTTGGCCCTGCTGGCTGCTGCCCTTCCCTCTGGAGGCCCTGGGGCTGCACCTGTCCACAGCCAGGTGTGTGCCTGCAGTCGGGCGCGGGCACTGCAGAAGGAGGATAACCGCCCTGGTCCTGTCATGCTCGGGCTATTTCTGGTCTGTCCCCACCGCAAGCCCCAGGAGGGCCCTCAGGACTCGGCTGGCCCTGCCTTGCCTGGGCAATGGGCCTAGAGCCCAGGACAGCATGCTGCAGCGGGAGCTGAATGAATGAGTGAACAAATGGGCCATGGACGCAGAGGAAGGATGCCTGACTGAGAGGTGGGGATGAGCTGAGAGTGCAGAGTTAACTAGGAAGTGGAGCCCCTCTCAGTGCCTGGGGCTGCCACCACATAGCCCCGCAGACCCAGCGCTCAGGGCCATTGTTCTTTCCCTCTCTGAGGGCCGGAAGTCCAACCATGTGCCTTCAGCACCAGCTGTCCCTGGTTCCTTCCTGGGCCCAGCCCCTGGTGGCCCTGTGCTGGGCGGCGTGTGCCTGCGTCCCTCCATCTCTGCCTCACCTTCGCACAGCCTGGCCCCTGCATCCCTGCTCTGTGTCTCTGTGTCTAGACCTCCCTCTCATCCTGTTTTGTGAGGCACAGCCACTGGGTCAGTGCCCAGGGCCCCCCTAAACCCGGGGCAATCCTGCCCAGACCCTTAACTTAATTACACCTGCAAGACATTTCCCCAGATAAGGTCATATTCACGGGTCTGGGGGTTAGGACTTGAACATATCTTTTTGGGGGGGCAATTCAACCCATATAGGTTCAAACTGTGGGACTGAGAGGTGGAGTGCAACCTGGGGACACAGCATCACACACACCAGGACCTGGAACAGAGAATAAGATTCTGGGAAATAGAAGGGCTCCAGCTGCACAGGGGCTCGGGCAGGTGCGGGGTCAGGGTGTGCCCCCTTCCCCCCCTCCAGCCTCCTTATGGGCTACGGAGACATCTCGGGGGGAGGTGGGTTCTATTAAGCATGCTGCCTGGTTACCTTGTCTACTGTTCACAGATGCCCAATTTTCAAGGAATCAGAACAAACCGCACTGGACACTAAAGCTATTTCAAACTTAATTTCAATTAAGTTTCTTATGAATATCAATTATCACCTGACGGCATGATCGCTAGTTAATAAGGATTTCCAGTTGACAGAGTGCCCAATCAGCCAGCTTATTATACTTGGAACCGGGCCACCCTGAAAAGCAGATTGTCCCGTGGACCTTAACCAGACACAGCACTGGACGACAATGCCAGGCACTTCGAGCTCAGCTCCATGCTTTGGGGCAAACATTTGCCTTCCTGGACCTCCGTCTCCTTGTCTGTAATAAAGATGACAGGGGCAGCCCCATTGAATGAAGTTGTCTGTGACAGCACAGGAGGACTGTGCAGCATGACCGCGCATCCTGCAAGGGGCTCGCATGCCCTGAGAGGCAGCAGCACCCCTGACACAGGGGGAAACTGAGGTTTAGAGGCTCAGGGGTTTGCCTGAAGTTGCCAAGCAGGCGGGACTCCGGCTCGTACCCAGGCCTCAAGGGATTCAGTGAGGGTCCCCGGTTCTCCCAGAAGTTCCTCAAGCTGGAAGCAGGGCTCATTCCTCAGACATCCTTCCCTACCCCCACCTCGCCGAGTACTCACATTGCATGCTGCAGCCAAACACTCAGCCCCTGAGGTGCATTACTGTCCCAACTCACAAAGAAGCCAACTGAGCCTCAGAGAAGCTAGGGGACTTGCCGAGGCCACTGTTTCTGCAGATTTCTCCAGAGACACAGAACCAATAGGTGATAGACAGATGGAGAGATGACAGGCATGCATGTAGCTACAAATACACACATGCACATGCATGCTAATTACTTGATTAATTAATTTTCAGGAACTGGTTCACTGGCAAACCAGAAATCCAGTGGCCAACAGGCTGGAAAGTCAGAGAAATGTCGATGTGGTCGTCTTGAGGCAGAATTTCATCGTCTTCAGGAAACCTCAGGTTTTTGCTTTTAAGGCTTTGACTGGTTGGTTGGGTCCCACTCACATTTTTTTTCCCCACTCACATTTTTGAGGATAACTTTCTCTACTTAAAGTCAGCTGATGGCCGATGCTATCCACGTCTGCAACGCACCTTCACAGCAACCTGTAGCCAAACAGCTGGACCCTCTCACCTCAACAAGACGACACAGAAAATGAACCACCACACTCCCAGAGCCCCAGAATACCTGCCCTGGTTTCCAGCCAGGCTCTGTAAGTCCACACCTGGACCCAATCACCCTGAGACTGACTATGCCTTTCCAGCAACGGCCAGATGGAAGGGCATGGAGGGTTCCCAGGGTCCAGTGGCCACTCAGTGGAGCTGGCAACAGGGACCTACAACCCCACTTCTGTGCAAGGCTGGGGCGAGATGCTCAAGGATATTTTTAAAATGGCATTTCATCATTTAATCCATGAAGGATTGCGTACGCAAGTTTCCAGAGTAACAATTTAGATGTCTTGTTTGGAATTAATATCTTGCAGCTCTTAAAGCCCTGGGGAAAAATTGAATATTAGTCAGGTATTTAGTTGCTAAGAAACCAGTATAGAAGCAGGCAGCCCTGTTTAGAGAAGGTGGTGTGAAGGTGCCATGTACCACGGAGCTGGAAATGCTTGATTTGTGGAGAACAAAGTCCTTGCTCCCCAACCCCCACTTTGTTTTTTAAACAAAGAGGTGTCTCTGATTTCTTGTCATGGCCCCTGCATTTCTAAAATCAGACTCCTTAAAATACGAACCCCACGCCCAGATGTGCTTGTCAGCCCACAGTGTCCTGGGCACGCCGGGCTGGACCGTTAACCCTTCCCTCCCCTGGTGTTGGGCCTGGCCACCACGTTTGCTCTGTGCTTCTCAAAGCCTGGCTACAGTTGGCTGGACCATGGGGTGGGCATGTGGCCACAGATGGCCAGCCGCCGGGTGGATACTTGGCTGGAGTTGGGATGATAAGACTGTATGACTTGGGAATTCGGACCTAAGTCTGAGACATTCTTTTGTGCGTGGTGAGCGTGTCTCCAATGCAAAAGGCGTAACGTGGGGGACCAGGGTGACTGCATCCATCCACCCTTGGAGAGGGTGGAAGAGAGAGCCACAGAGGGGATGGTGGCAAGTCCAGCTGAGAGAAGCTAGGGAAGTTGTCTGCCCATGGCTGGCCAGCCTGCCCCTCTCACCTGGGCCCCGTGAGAGCCCTCCTTCTCCTGGCTTATATTAGCCCAAGTTATTCTGTATTTCTTGCAACCCCCAAATCCTAATTAATCCCCTTCCATGATTGAAGCCCATTCAGAAGCACGTTTACACCTTCCATGTGATTCCCAGTATACCTTGATATTCAGAGTCTCCATTTCTGACCACCCTCTGCATCTTCAAAACCTGAACTTGCAGTCTCTGTGCAGCAACCTTGGGGTCCCAGAAATCCAGGATAACCTGCTGACCTTTCCTGGTCAGTCTCCCCACCCAAGCCTGCTGCAGGGGACAGGGCAATCCTTACCAAAACATGCAGCTCCCAGCCATTGTCAGGAAAGTGGGTTGATTGTGACTCTGGGCGTGCGGATACTATGCTGGTTTGAAAGGATGTATGGACCCTAGAAAAGGCATGTTTTAATCAAAAGCCCATTTCAATAAGGCAGAATAATCCCTATTCAATACTATATGTTTGAATCTGTGATTAGATCATCTCCCTGGAGATGTAACCCAATCAAGAGTGGTTGTTATGCTGGATTAATTAAGGGACGATATGTCTCCACCCATTTGGGTGGGTCTTGATTGGTTTACTGGAGCCCTATAAAAGAGGAAATGTTTTGGAGAATGAGAAATCTCTGAGAGAGCAGAGAATGACAGCCAGGAGAAGCAGAGTCCACCAGCCAGCGCCTTTGGAGATGAAGAAGGAACATGCCTCACGTGGTGCTTCATGAAACAGGAAGCCAGGAGAAGAAGCTAGCAGATGACACTGTGTCTGCCATGTGCCCTTCCAGCCGAGAGAGAAACCGTGACTGTGTTAACCATGTGCCCTTCCAGCCAAGAGAGAAACCCTGAACTTCATCAGCCTTCTTGAACCCAGATATCTTTCTCTGGATGCCTTTGATTGGACATTTCTATAGACTAGCTTTAACTGGGACTTTTTCTTGGCCTTAGAACTGTAAACTAGCAACTTATTAAATTCCCCTTTTAAAAGGCCATTCTGGGCGCGGCGCCCAAGCCCCGCAGCAGCCGAGCCGCCCGATCTCCTTCTCCCCTCTCTTTCTCCGCCGGCCCGCCGCGCGGCGCCCAAGCCCCGCAGCAGCCGAGCCGCCCGACCTCCTTCTCCCCTCTCTTTCTCCGCCGGCCCGCCGCGCGGCGCCCAAGCCCCGCAGCAGCCGAGCCGCCCGACCTCCTTCTCCCCTCTCTTTCTCCGCCGGCCCGCCGCGCGGCGCCCAAGCCCCGCAGCAGCCGAGCCGCCCGACCTCCTTCTCCCCTCTCTTTCTCCGCCGGCCCGCCGCGCGGCGCCCAAGCCCCGCAGCAGCCGAGCCGCCCGACCTCCTTCTCCCCTCTCTTCCCCCTCCTGCTCCGGCTGCTCTCCAACCACCACGGTGCCCTCTTCCCCCGCCTTCACTGTGCTCCTCCGCCACCAGCCTCGACAGCCTTGCCGCCCTCACCTTTCCTCCTCCAGAACAGCTACTGGGGGAGTGGAGATAATACAGAGCAGCTCCCGGAGCCACGACGGAGATCAAAGGGACAGCGTACCCCATCCTGGAATGGCTGACTATCTGGGAGAACCAGCTCCGGTGAGATCACCAAGGGGCACGGGCTTTCCTGGGTGGGACGGCAAGCGACCGGAGTCCCTCCCTTCCACCTTCCTGGGCCAGCTGGTAGAATTGGACAGGCGGTCCCCTTAGGCCGCGGCGGCTGGTGCCCCCACCACACGAGGCCCCCCGGAACAACTGAGATAGTTGGGGTGGAAATCCCTAGACTGCGGAGAACAGTGACCGGGGGATCCCTTCCAAACACGTGACTCCCCCGTCGGCTGGGAACAGTGTACTCTCCCGGGCTGCGACAGCTGGCGCCCTCGCGCCACGCTTGGTGCCCCGGGCCGACTGGCTAATTTGGCCGGACGCTCTCCTGTGCTGCGACGGCCGGCGACCCTCCCCGTGTTTGGAACCCCGGGCCGGCTGGCATTCTTCCAAGACGCTTCGGTTGCCGAACCTCCCCTACGGCGAGAGTTTTCCAGAGTTGAGGGACCCACAGCAACTTTCGCTGGTGGAACCCACAGACAGGCGTGTGCCACGAGCGCCACCTACTGGGCAGGATAGGAAGAACAGAACCCAGAGATTGCGCAGAAAAATCTTTCAAGCTGTGGGGTCGAACACCCGGGGAAATCTGACTAAATGCCCAGACGCCAGCAGAAGATAACGGATCACGATCAGAAAATTGAACATATGGCCCAGTCAAACGAAGAAACCAATAGTTCAAATGAGATACAGGAGCTGAAACAACTAATGCTGAATATACGAACAGAAATGGAAAACCTCTTCAAAAATGAAATCGATAAATTGAGGGAGGACATGAAGAAGACATGGGCTGAACATAAAGAAGAAATAGAAAAACTGAAAAAACAAATCACAGAACTTATGGAAGTGAAAGATAAAGTAGAAAAGATGGAAAAAACAATGGATACCTACAATGACAGATTTAAAGAAACAGAAGATAGAATTAGTGATTTGGAGGATGAAACATCTGAATTCCAAAAAGAAACAGAAACTATCCGGAAAAGAATGGAAAAATTTGAACAAGGTATCAGGGAACTCAAGGACAATGTGAACCGTACAAATATACGTGTAGTGGGTATCCCAGAAGGAGAAGAGAAGGGAAAAGGAGGAGAAAAACTAATGGAAGAAATTATCACTGAAAATTTCCCAACTCTTATGAAAGACCTAAAATTACAGATCCAAGAAGTGCAGCGCACCCCAAAGAGATTAGACACAAATAGGCGTTCCCCAAGACACTTACTAGTTAGAATGTCAGAGGTCAAAGAGAAAGAGAGGATCTTGAAGGCAGCGAGAGAAAAACAATCCGTCACATACAAGGGAAACTCAATAAGACTATGTGTAGATTTCTCAGCAGAAACCATGGAAGCTAGAAGACAGTGGGATGATATATTTAAATTACTAAAAGAGAAAAACTGCCAGCCAAGACTCCTATATCCAGCAAAATTGTCCTTCAAAAATGAGGGAGAAATTAAAACATTCTCAGACAAAAAGTCACTAAGAGAATTTGTGACCAAGAGACCAGCTCTGCAAGAAATACTAAAGGAAGCACTAGAGTCAGATACAAAAAGACAGAAGAGAGAGACATGGAGAAAAGTGTAGAAAGAAGGAAAGTCAGATATGATATATATAATACAAAAGGCAAAATGGTAGAGGAAAATATTATCCAAACAGTAATAACTCTAAATGTCAATGGACTGAATTCCCCAATTAAAAGACATAGACTGGCAGAATGGATTAAAAAACAGGATCCTTCTATATGCTGTCTACAGGAAACACATCTTAGACCCAAAGATAAATATAGGTTGAAAGTGAAAGGTTGGGAAAAGATATTTCATGCAAACAACAACCAGAAAAGAGCAGGAGTGGCTATACTAATATCCAACAAATTAGACTTCAAATGTAAAACAGTTAAAAGAGACAAAGAAGGACACTATATACTATTAAAAGGAACAATTAAGCAAGAAGACATAACAATCATAAATATTTACGCACCGAACCAGAATGCCCCAAAATACGTGAGGAATACACTGCAAACAATGAAGAGGGAAATAGACACATATACCATAATAGTTGGAGACTTCAATTCACCACTCTCATCAATGGACAGAACATCTACACAGAGGATCAATAAAGAAATAGAGAACCTGAATATTACTATAAATGAACTTGACTTAACAGACATTTATAGGACATTACATCCCACAACAGCAGGATACACCTTTTTTTCAAGTGCTCATGGATCATTCTCAAAGATAGACCATATGCTGGGTCACAAAGCAAGTCTTAACAAATTTAAAAATATTGAAATCATACACAACACTTTCTCGGATCATAAAGGAATGAAGTTGGAAATCAATAATAGGCGGAGTGCCAGAAAATTCATAAATACATGGAGGCTCAACAACACACTCTTAAACAACAAGTGGGTCAAAGAAGAAATTGCAAGAGAAATTAGTAAATACCTAGAGGCAAATGAAAATGAAGATACAACATATCAAAACTTATGGGACGCAGCAAAGGCAGTGCTAAGAGGGAAATTTATTGCCCTAAATGCCTTTATCAGAAAAGAAGAAAAGGCAAAAATGCAGGAATTAACTGTCCACTTGGAAGAACTGGAGAAAGAACAGCAAACTAATCCCAAAGCAAGCAAAAGGAAAGAAATAACAAAGATTAGAGCAGAAATAAATGAAATTGAAAACATGAAAACAATAGAGAAAATCAATAAGACCAGAAGTTGGTTCTATGAGAAAATCAACAAGATTGATGGGCCCTTAGCAAGATTGACAAAAAGAAGAAGAGAGGGGATACAAATAAATAAGATTAGAAATGAAAGAGGAGACATAACTACTGACCTCACAGAAATAAAGGAGGTAATAACAGGATACTATGAACAACTTTACGCTAATAAATACAACAATTTAGAAGAAATGGACAGGTTCCTGGAAAGACATGAACAACCAACTTTGACTCAAGAAGAAATAGACGACCTCACAAACCAATCACAAGTAAAGAGATTGAATTAGTTATTCAAAAGCTCCCTAAAAAGAAAAGTCCAGGACCAGACGGCTTCACATGTGAATTCTATCAAACATTCCAGAAAGAATTAGTACCTACTCTCCTCAAACTCTTCAACATAATCGAAGTGGAGGGAAAACTACCTAATTCATTCTATGAAGCCAACATCACCCTCATACCAAAACCAGGCAAAGATATTACAAAAAAAGAAAACTACAGACCAATCTCTCTAATGAATACAGATGCAAAAATCCTCAATAAAATTCTAGCAAATCGTATCCAACAACACATTAAAAGAATTATACATCATGACCAAGTAGGATTCATCCCAGGTATGCAAGGATGGTTCAACATAAGAAAATCAATTAATGTAATACACCATATCAACAAATCAAAGCAGAAAAATCACATGATCATCTCAATTGATGCAGAGAAGGCATTTGACAAGATTCAACATCCTTTCCTGCTGAAAACACTTCAAAAGATAGGAATACAAGGGAACTTCCTTAAAATGATAGAGGGAATATATGAAAAACCCACAGCTAATATCATCCTCAATGGGGAAAAATTGAAAACTTTCCCCCTAAGATCAGGAACAAGACAAGGATGTCCACTATCACCACTATTATTCAACATTGTGTTGGAAGTTCTAGCCAGAGCAATTAGGCAAGAAAAAGAAATACAAGGCATCAAAATTGGAAAGGAAGAAGTAAAACTATCACTGTTTGCAGACGATATGATACTATACGTCGAAAACCCGGAAAAATCCACAACAAAACTACTAGAGCTAATAAATGAGTACAGCAAAGTAGCAGGCTACAAGATCAACATTCAAAAATCTGTAGCTTTTCTATACACTAGTAATGAACAAGCTGAGGCGGAAATCAAGAAACGAACCCCATTTACAATTGCAACTAAAAGAATAAAATACTTAGGAATAAATTCAACTAAAGAGACAAAAGACTTATAGAAAGAAAACTACAAAAAACTGTTAAAAGAAATCACAGAAGACCTAAATAGATGGAAGGGCATACCGTGTTCATGGATTGGAAGACTAAATATAGTTAAGATGTCAATCCTACCTAAATTGATTTACAGATTCAATGCAATACCAATCAAAATCCCAACAACTTATTTTTCAGAAATAGAAAAACCAATAAGCAAATTTATCTGGAAGGGCAGGGTGCCCCGAATTGCTAAAAACATCTTGAGGAAAAAAAACGAAGCTGGAGGTCTCGCGCTACCTGACTTTAAGGCATATTATGAAGCCACAGTGGTCAAAACAGCATGGTATTGGCATAAAGATAGATATATCGACCAATGGAATCGAATAGAGTGCTCAGATATAGACCCTCTCATCTATGGACATTTGATCTTTGATAAGGCAGTCAAGCCAACTCACCTGGGACAGAGCAGTCTCTTCAATAAATGGTGCCTAGAGAACTGGATATCCATATGCAAAAGAATGAAAAAAGACCCATCTCTCACACCCTATACAAAAGTTAACTCAAAATGGATCAAAGATCTAAACATTAGGTCTAAGACCATAAAACAGATAGAGGAAAATGTTGGGAGATATCTTATGGATCTTACAACCGGAGGTGGTTTTATGGACCTTAAACCTAAAGCAAGAACACTGAAGAAGGAAATAAATAAATGGGAGCTCCTCAAAATTAAACACTTTTGTGCATCAGAGAACTTCATCAAGAAAGTAGAAAGACAGCCTACACAATGGGAGACAATATTTGGAAACGACATATCAGATAAAGGTCTAGTATCCAGAATTTATAAAGAGATTATTCAACTCAACAACAAAAAGACAGCCAACCCAATTACAAAATGGGAAAAAGACTTAAACAGACACCTACCAGAAGAAGAAATACGGATGGCCAAGAGGCACATGAAGAGATGCTCAATGTCCCTGGCCATTAGAGAAATGCAAATCAAAACCACAATGAGATATCATCTCACACCCACCAGAATGGCCATTATCAACAAAACAGAAAATGACAAGTGCTGGAGAGGTTGCGGAGAAAGAGGCACACTTATCCACTGTTGGTGGGAATGTCAAAGGGTGCAACCACTGTGGAAGGCAGTTTGGCGGTTCCTCAAAAAGCTGAATATAGAATTGCCATACGACCCAGCAATACCATTGCTAGGTATCTACTCAAAGGACTTAAGGGCAAAGACACAAACGGACATTTGCACACCAATGTTTATAGCAGCGTTATTTACAATTGCAAAGAGATGGAAACAGCCAAAATCTCCATCAACAGAAGAGTGGCTAAACAAACTGTGGTATATGCATACGATGGAATATTATGCAGCTTTAAGACAAGATAAACTTATGAAGGATGTAATAACATGGATGGACCTAGAGAATATTATGCTGAGTGAATCCAGCCAAAAACTAAAGGACAAATACTGTATGGTCCCACTGATGTGAACGGACATTCGAGAATAAACTTGAAATATGTCATTGGTAACAGAGTTCAGCAGGAGTTAGAAACAGGGTAAGACAATGGGTAATTGAAGCTGAAGGGATACAGACTGTGCAACAGGACTAGATACAAAAACTCAAAAATGGACAGCACAATAATACCTAATTGTAAAGTAATCATGTTAAAATACTGAATGAAGCTGCATCTGAGCTATAGGGTTTTTTTTGTTTTTGTTTGCTTGTTGGTTTGTTTGTTGTTGTTGTTTTTTACTATTACTACTACTTTTATTTCTTTTCTTTATATTAACATTTTATATCTTTTGCTGTTGTGTTGCTAGTTCCTCTAAACCGATGCAAATGTACTAAGAAACAATGATCATGCATCTATGTGATGATGTTAAGAATTACTGAGTGCATATGTAGAATGGTATGATTTCTAAATGTTGTGTTAATTTCTTTTTTTTTTCCGTTAATAAAAATAAAAAATAAAAATTAAAAAAAAAAAAAAAAAAAAAAGGCCATTCTGTTCCTTGTATATTGCATTCTGACAGCTAGCAAACTAGAACAGAAGCTAAAGGAGGTTTCATAAACATTTAAGAATCTGCAGGCTCATTTGCTGGCTGGGATTGGAATCTGGGCTCCATCTCCAAAGGATATGGCCCCAGCTTTCCACAGAAACAGACACAGAGTGGACGTGCCCTGCAGGCCTCTGCTCTCACTACCTGTCCTTTGCCTCTGGCCCCTGCAGGCGTCTTCCAGTTCTGGGCCCTTGGCTGCTTCCAGCCTTGACTCTGGCTCCTGGTGCAGAATCCCCCATCCTTCCTGAGAAGGTCAGTTCCAGTAGAGCCCAGTGGGGGCTCAGGCAGCCCCTCAAGGAGGGCAGCCGCCCCCGGCTCAGCCTTGCACATTCTGGAGGGTTGACTGGACCCCAGGAGTCCTCCCTCCCCTGGCGCCCGTGGAACCCCTGTCCCAGGCTGCAGCCCCTTAACAAGTCACACTGCAGAGGAGACTGTAAAGGTCCTGGATCCGTCCTTCCAGGCAGTGATACAGTCAGTGCAAAGTTTAAGGGCAAGGACGAGGCAAGACAGAGAGATGGCTCGACAGATGGAGAAAAGGGACACAGCCCTCCGCCAGGACCCAAAAGCACGCTCCAGTGTTCGTGGGCAGGGGACGTGGTCTGAGAGTGGGAGAAGGACCACTGTTTCTGAAAGCAAGGCCTGAACCACCCCCACCCTGCCCCGCTGTTACCGAACCTATTATCTTGACTGACCGAGGGCAGCCTGGGCTAGAGGCCAACACATGAGAAGTGGGACCCGGGGGAGAGCAAAGGGGTCAGGGCTGAATGGGGAGGGGGCAGAGGGCGAGGCGGTGGGGGTCAGAGGGGATGAGGGTGGGCAGGGGATGGTGACGCCCTGACTGCTCGGTGACTGAAGGGAAACACAAAGCAGATGTCACTGGACCCAGGCGGTGAGTCCCCTGCCCGATGTGTGCAGTGACCAGTCTCTGAGACCCTGGGGTTTCACAGAGAAAGCGTTCACTGTCAGCGCAAAGTGAGAGGGCAGAAGGTCTCTCAGCCCCCAGATCTGTCTTCCTGAACTGCGTTAATTCTGATGGTTTTATAGTATTAAAAGGTGGGCAGGTTTAGGATAACGAGCACCGGCATAGGATAATCACAGCTGATGTGGTTAGAGGTGATCTGATTATCAGGTACGTGCAGATCGCTGACAGGCGTAAAGAACATATGTGAGCAAGCGGCAGCCTTCGAATGAGGATGGGTGTGATTTTCAGTGGCGTGATGCGGTGCTGGCAACCTGTGGGTTGAAGTCTAGGCCGCTGTACGTGTCAGGTGGGCCCATTTTGGTTGGATCCAGCTTCAGTTCATAAGATAATTTTGGACTGGGGTGGGGTGGGGTGAGGGGGGTTCGTCCTGGGCTGTCCCATACCCCTTCATTAATAAACATCGGGGGCTGTCTTTGGTGATGACAAAACCGCATAAACTGGGTACAAGTAACGGTCAGTCACCAGGTTTTTACAGTCACAGGGCACAAGCTAAAGTTATACGGTCATCATCAGAGATCAAGGCAGCTGGGTTACAGCTCAGGGACTGCAGGTATTTCCCTCTGTCTACCCTATTATAGCAGAATATAAAAAAGTAGTATCTATACAATGACTCAGCAATCATAGCCATCCCCTAAATCTTCATTTCTCAGTTACAAATAAATGATAAAACTGTGCTCCTGGCATCGCAGACCCCGTGCGAGCCCTGGGACCGAGGGCTTCTTTCTGTTTAAGGCACTGAACTCTCTGGCTTCCCATGGGTAGGGCATGGACAGGAGCCTGTCCGCGGTGCAGAGGGACTCTCTGACACCCCTAGGGACTGAAGGCAGGGGAAGAAGGGCCGGGGTGACCGGTGAGTGGGCCGGCAGCAGCAAAGCGCAGCCCTCACCCCGGCATGGGGGCGTCTGCAGCGTGGCCTGACACTCCCCTGGCTCCCAACGCTCAGAGGCAGGTGCCGTCCCCTGTGGACAGTCTCTCCTCCCCCCAGTGGGTGCTGCTTCCTGCGAGCCTGGGGGTCTGCTAGGGTCTCTGAGCTGGTGTCATCGTGGGAGGGTGGCACAGAGGCCAGCACGGGCCGGGTCCATCCCTGGGCCTCGAGGCTTCATCTGCCTTCACTTGTCACTCGGACAAGTGGTTTGGAGTGACATAACAAAGGGCTAATTGGCACATTAGAGGCCTTTCCATTTCGTCCATCACCTTTCCACCTTCAGAGGAAATGCCTCCTCTCACCCGCACGCAGCCTACCCCGCCCCCCACCTGCTCATTATCCCCTCAACCCACGACCTGAGGCTCCCCACCCTGCACTGCACCCCGTTGTGTGCAGCCTAATGATGCTCTGTGAAAATGCTTCTCGCATGCCGGGAGTCAATTCTGCCATTATGTAGCCCGTTACTATGGAGACGATGTAAACAAGTGGAGAGGATCTGTGGCTCTCTGGAGTAGGGGGCCCTGTGATGGAGGTCAGAGAACAACCTCTCCTTCCCCAGCCCACTGAGGTGGTCCTCAGGTCAGGCATTCTTATCAGCAGGAATTTCAATTTGAGAAACCTCCCTGGAGAGAAGACTCTAGAAAGTTCTAAACCCAAAAGGCTCCCCCACCTTCCCCAACAGTGAAACAAGAACAATTGTTTCAAGATGTATCTGTTCATTCTCCTGTTCTTAAAACAAATCCTAAGACACTGTCCTCTTATTTTTTTCAGTTTTGGCAAGGAAAACAATGAATGTTTTGGAAAGTGCGTTTCTCCCAGCCATAGGGGTGGCATAAATGTGTATAAATCCCGATATTTCCAGATGTGGAGCTTCAGTTAATCAGAGGAAACATTCCTTCATCAGTGGGAATGAATAAAGGACCCCGAAGAGCCACGTCCTAATCCCCTGGCCCTGTGAATGTGCCACCTTCCAAGGCAAACGCGACTCTGCAGGTGTGACCAGCTCGGACCTAGAGATGGGGGGTCCGGTTGCCCAGGGGGCCACGGTGAGGGCATGCCTTATAAGAGGGAGGCAGCTTGGGAGCCAGAGGGAGAGGCCTGGAGGGGGCCACATGCCCAGGACCACCTCTAGAAGCTGGGAAGGCAGGAAAACGTCTCCTCCCAGAAGCCTCCGTAAGGAAGCACAGCCCTTCCAGACTCGGGTGTTAAGAACTCTGGGGGAATAAACTGCTTTGCTTTTAGCCACTGGGGGTGTGGGAACTTAGGGCAGCAGAGGCAGCCAGGGAAGCAGGCAAGGAGGTCACATGGCCCGATGCGAGCTCCCCACCTCTGTCTAGCCTTCCTGTCTGCTCCCCCTCCACAAAAGACGGGCAGTGGGAGCTAAGGCCAATGAGGTAGGTGGCAGGAAGTGGGTTTTGTATCTCACCCACCCTTGTCCCCTGACCTGGCTCCTCGCTGCACGTCTTGCCACAGGTGTTTGACCCTTTCCATTGGCAGGGGAGCTCTGCACAGACACACAAGTAGGTGCATCCAGCAAGTCTCCAAGGACAAACTACCTCTTGCCATGTTGGCTCAGAGGCTTTGTCTGCACCCAGGTCAATAATAAATAAAGTGAATGAGGTAAGGTGCATGCCCTCTGGGGCCCCTGGGGGCCTGGGCTAGCTGGAGTAGCTGGGGCCCCTGCCCACCCCCTTTAGCCCTGGGCTTTGCCTCCTCCAGCCCAGGGCAGGGGCAGTGCTGTCCTGGGGAAAATCTTTCCAGGAGTCCCCCAGCTAAAGTTGGTACCCAGAACATTTTCATCAAGGGCATTCCTCAAGGTATGTGTTGTCACCCCAGGTAGCAAGTGCTGGGCTGCGGGGCAGTGAGTTGCTGGGGTAGGCCCTGGGCTGGCAAGTCCACTGCAGGCTCTGTTTCCAGTTCCACTCTATTCCAGGGGAGATGGCCAGTGTAGGGCTGCTCTGGGAGTCATCTGGAGCCATCCCTCGGACAGAGGCAGTGGGCTTGGGCTGATGTGGGGCAGCTGCGACTGTACCCCAGAAGCAGCTTAAACTCCTCTCTGTCATGGCAGGTGCTGCCCTAGACCTGGATCCAGCTGCCCGGCAGTCAGGAAGATGTGAGAAGGCATGTCACTTTGATATTTCGGGGCATCAAGTGCCTGGGGCCTGACCACAGCAAGTCCTGATTCTCAGGGGGTTGGTGTCACAGACCCCAATCCTGGTACGAGAGTTGGCTGACTGGCAGCTGCTAAGAAGCACACTTATTCCTGGTGGAAGAATGTGAAAACCAGGATAATGGGGAGACACTTCCCCAGAGCAAGGGGCTGAGTCTGAATGGGCTGTAGCGGTTCTGCTGTCACCTGTGACTCCAGCTGAGGAGACAGTGGCACAAGGATGGGCACAGACCTGGGAGAGCGCATGAAAACAGTCAGAACTCCTGGTGCCATTTGTATCCTGGATCAAACTAGACCTGAAGCTGGAACCACCGCTCAATATTGCATAGATTCAGGGACTGAGAACTTTCATGCAATCTAAAATGATACAGGCAAGATCTCACCATCTCCATTACACAGTGAAGACATGGGAATTAGCCAACAAGTGGCTGGGCCTGGCTTCAACCCATACAGGCTAGTGCAAGCCCCAGTTCCCACTATGCCTCCTTCTTCTATGCACTGACATATGACTTTGACAAAGCCTCATCCACTGAAGAGCATGCCTGATACAGAACAACTTATTGTGTAGTGAGTGCCAGGTTCCTGGAGGCATCCAAGTATCAGTAAGAGGAATGTCATTACCAGGAAACAGGTTGGCCTAGAAGGTCTAAAATGCCCTTCACTTGGAGACCGTACTCGATTTTGGCCATCACAGCCAGTGACATTTGATCCTGAACACAAAGGGCCGTGTTAGAGAAAATCATGGCATCTGGGACCCTCTGCCGACTTTCTGGGTCTCTGCAGCAACTTCTCCGTGCACAGAGCCTTGGCTGTCACTTCAGTGCAGGCGACCTCTCACTGATGAGAATTCTGTTCTGCTTTCAGCTGGGGCCTGAGGTTCCAAGGGGCTCTGCAGCGGGTAAGCACAGGGTCGGTGGCTGTGGGACAACCAGACCTGAGCTCAGGCTTGGAGGAAGGTGTGCTCTTGGGGGACACTGCTGGCACGGCCAAGGGCCCCTGGTGGCCCCACTTATCAGCTGTCCCCTGGAACCTGGCTTCCAGTGTGCCTGTCTCCTGGGCACTGAGGACCCGGAGGACTGGATGGAGTTTCCTGCCCGCGGGGTCTCCTGGGGACGGAGCTCATTTCCTAGCCATCCAGGAGGGGGGGACAGGAGGAACTGGCCTCGGTTCCTCCAGGTGCACGGGGGTGGGGGCTCATGGGGTCCAGCAGGCTGCCCTCTTGGATGGGCTTGGGGAGAAGGTCCCTGGCAGCCTCAGGGTCCTCCAAGTAGGCACCTCGTGGGGAGTTTCCACATCCTTCTGTGACTGGCTGTCCCTTAACCAGCGCAAGCCGAGATGGGAGCACAGAGAAGACAGGGCAGCTGGCTGTGGAGCCCCAGGCTGCTTTGGGGGGCTGGGGGGAAGTCGAGTGTTCTGTGAGGAAGAGGAGCGAGCGGCCTCTCTGTCCAGGGCTGCCCTGCCTAGTGGGACCACGCTCGAGTCTGCACCTGGCCTTGCCCCTGGCGGCAACTTGGGAACCCAAAACCCAGCCTGGGTCTGCAGAGGGGTCAGGGTGAGGGTCTCAGGCCAGGGCAAGGACAGCCTGAGCTCTCATCACACAGGGCCTGTGCCCCCTGGGAGAGGAGCAGCATCACCCCCATTCCCCCCCTGAATTGGCCTTCATTGGAGTAAGGGGAGGGGAAGCGCCCTTTATTCTGACAGCTGTGTGACCTCACCACTTTGGGTAGTGCAGCGCAGGCCTGGCGAGGAACAGGGGTTTTGTTGGCTCTACCAGCTCCCTATGGTTGCAACAACAAAAACCAGGGAGAACACTCGCTGGGCCACCATCTCCTACTCTGCCAGGCTACGGGAGGGAGCCAGGGGGCTACATGCTGGGGTGTCTTCAAAATGGGATAGTTTCTTTGGGTTTCCTTTTTTTGTCCTGATAGAAAAAGTGCTCCTGCTCATTATGACGTGTGCCGAGAAGACAAGGCTAGTGGCAGGCGGCCACAGTGCTGTCTCCTCCCTCCCAGGTGGCTGCGGCAGGAACATGACACAGGTGTGCATGGGCACGGGATGGGGCCGATCCCCCTGTCCTCCCCTCCCCTCTTGCCCTGCTCACTCCACAAAAGAAAAGCGCAGACGCACCACTGTCCTAAGCCGGAGAGGTCCAGGTGGGCATTTCCAGCCGGATTTTCCCACACCTGGATGTCACCTAACATCGGGGAAGTCAGGGCTGGGGTGGGCAGCAGCGGGGGCTCCAGAGGCCCAGACAAGGGGCAGGAGGGACCTTGACCTTCACCAGTCCCAGGAGGGCTCAGGGAGAGGGGGTTCGGCCGGGCGCGTCCCCCAGCATGGACCGGCCGCGGCAGGCTGCCCCGTTCTTACACGTGTGCACACACACGGAAGCTCACACAGACCTCCATCCTCTCTCTGCTCATGCGGTAAGTGTCATCTGGCTCCGTGGAGCTGTGCCTTCGTTTCTAAGGGCTGCTGTCTATTACCCACTTCACCGAGTGCCCACCCTACGCCAGCGAGGTCTGTACCGAACACAGCTCATTTCTCCAGCTCGGAGTCCCCACGGCCCCATTTCTCCCAGACAAACCCCACACGTGCCTCCTGAACTCCCTCGAGGCCTTGCCTGCTGAACTGTCCAAGAACCCCAAGACCCAGAAAAGGGAAGTCAGATTTGACCTGCTGACTTTGACCCAGGCGTCCTTCCAGCAGGCAGGGTCTCGCTTGGCTGCTGTAGGGTCTGGGGGCCCCCAAGCTCAGGGTCTAGGTCTGAAGGCACCCCGACTTCATCCCCATGTGGACTCGAGTTCTCATCTGCCTCACGAGGCCCAGCTGTGCAGCTGAGCCCTGGCCCCCTCTTGCCCTCTTTCCTCACAGTGTTTCCTTTTGGAAACCCCCCCCAACCCGCCCCATGTCTTTTATCGGTTTGGTTTGGGCTATTCTGACCCATCAGAGACCATCTAATGATGTCCTGCCTCAAAGGCTGAGTGAGCCTCTACTCCCGAGAGGCTCTTGGCGTCTATGAAGATGCACCTGCCCTGCCTCTAGGCTTATTAGTGGGGCCAGTGAACTGTCCAGGGGGCAATGGCAGCCTGGGCATTGGACAGGAGTCCTTCCAGGGAGCCCTCCCCAAACAAGGAGGTTGTCCTCCTTCCCTGAGTCGTGGAGCTGAGAACCAGCTGGCAGCTCCTCTCACTAACGGCGTTTTTCAAGTTCTGCTTTACCAGGCACCTCTTACAAAATGTTTCCGTTTCCTTCTTTTCTATTTGCTATTACCAGCAAAGGCATATTAAACATCTTTGACGTATCTCTGTATTTATTTAAAAATCTCCTTCAGAAAAATTCCTAAACATTAAAATGTGGGGTTAAAGGAAATGCATATTTAAATTTTTGACACACACACATCACTAGAATGCCCTGCAAGTTATTGCGCTGGTACTTACATCCCCCTTCACCAGCCTCAGGTGCAACTGCGCTTTCAAAGCTTTGTTAATCTGACAGGTGAAATAAATAAACCAATTGTTTTAACTCTTATTTCCTTTATCGCAGAAGGCTGATCTTTTTCATGTGTATCTTGCTAACTTTTATTCCTGTTGTCTAATTTTTCCATTGGAATATTACTCTTTTGATTTCTATGAGATACTTATGTATTTATTTGACTCTGGAACTTTCTCTATATTAAAGTGTTGAACATTTTCTTTGTCATGGACATTAAAATCTTTTTAATACCACCCCTGTGCTAGTTTGTTGCTTAATTCTGCTAGATTTTTTGCCATCATAAAAATAAGAGAGAGATACAGCTTTGAAGAGGAGTAGCTGTGCTCATAAGGCCCGGTCCTTCCAAAGCCACATACCCTGGCCCTACCTGGTCCCAACCTCACCACACTTTTATTCTCAGTGACTCCAGCCTCCTCGTCTCTCATTATGCTGCTTGTTACCCACTGCTTTCATGGTTTCCTCCAAGCCAGCAGACTTATTTCACTAGCTCAAAGCAACAAATGGTTTAATATGTTCTCTCCTTCTGGAGCAAGGATTTGGTAAGCTCAGACATATATTTAGCCAAAGAAATGAATCTCTAATTGCGGAGTTCTAGTTCTCAATGAGCTGGAAGAAAAAAATGTAATTTCGGAACCCATACCCCTCCTCATTAATCATTACAGTGGGTGCCCGGGAAACAGAAGTTGAGATCAGTATGGTCCTCCTGGGAAGGGAGGATGATGACTGGGGCCAGAGTGGGAGCTGTGTAGGTGGGAGGTAGGGAAAGGAGGATTTGAGATTTTCTGAGCTGGGAATGAATGCTCTCTTCATTCTCCTGGAGACACTGAGGCAGCTGGTACCACCAGGAGCAGCTTACTTCTGAAAACACTTTCCTGAACATTTTACAAGCATCTTAATATTTTATCTTCACAGTCTGTAGCTGTGAATATTCCTGCTTTATAAGGAGACAAAGTCACCACCAAGTAGTACTGGGAGACGGCTGGGGCCCAGAGCTGCTGAGTTCAACCCATGGGTGCATTGAATCACCCTGGCTCAGAGGGGACGCCCCCACTCTGCCCACCCACCCTCTGTCCTTGACTGTTCCCTGCAGAGAGTGTGGCCCATTGGGGAATTAACCTCGCAAATGTCCAGCCACACAGCATTCAATCCTGCTCTCCAATAAAAGGAACTGGAGTTCCTTAGGGAAACAGCTGGTTCTAGGATGGGGTGGGCAGGGAAAGTACATAGTGAGCCTGGAAAACAAAAAGGGGGTGCAGCCTAAAGAGCTCCCCAGAGCCAAAGTTGGAACAATTTAGGCATCAAATAAATATCATGGTATTGGATTATAGCCCCAAGTATAAAAATAGATACACATGTGTTACACTAATAACTAAAAAAGAAAAGACAAATCTTCCTTACAGAAGAGTTCCAAATGACACACGTAGCTGTTCTCCCCTCTAGGAGGTAACTGCCAACCCCCCAGACTGTGGGCGGGACTCAGTGATTCGCTCCTGAAGACAGAGAAGGGAAAGGAAGGGGTGGGTGGTGACAAACCCTACCTTCACCGAGCAATGGCGCTTACGTCATTGCTGATAAGCCATGTTGGCAAGCGCTGCTCGACAGCACGCTGGCCCCATGCCCCTCAGCAAGGTGGGAGCCTCTCCCCCACCCAAACCCCAGGCTCATCATGAGCAAAACATCAGACAAGCCGCCCAGGTCAACAAAGACAAGGAAAGTGTGAGCAGCTCTCAGCCCAGAGCAGCCTAAGGAGAGGTCCTGGTAGGGTTCTGAAGGGGTCCTGGAGGGGTCCTGGAGGGGTCCTGGTGGGGTCCTGGAGGGGTCCTGGTGGGGTCCTGGTGGGGTCCTGGTGGGGTCCTGGTCCTGGAGGGGTCCTGGTGGGGTCCTGGAGGGGTCCTGGAGGGGTCCTGGTGGGGTCCTGGTGGGGTCCTGGAGGGGTCCTGGTGGGGTCCTGGTGGGGTCCTGGAGGGGTCCTCGTGGGGTCCTGGAGGGGTCCTGGTGGGGTTCTGGAGGGGTC